>NC_084830.1:112672880-112975121 GCF_033115175.1 Lepus europaeus | reverse complement strand
CAACCAGTGCCCACATGGGATGCTGGCATTTCAGGCTGTGGCTAAACCTGCTACAGCACAATGCCAGCTCCTAAAATTTTATTTACTTATTATTTTTTTATTTGAAATACCAAAATACAGAGACCAAGAGACATCCCCATATGCTGGTTCACTCCCCAAATGCCCTCCCAAAGCCAGATCTGGACCATTCTGAAGCCCCAGAGCTGGGAACTCCATGTGGGTCTCCTATATAGGTGGAAAGGATCCTCCTACTTGAACCATAATCTGCTGCCTCCGAGGGTGTGCATTAGCAAGAAGCTGGGATTAGGAGCAGAGCCAAGACTGGAACCCAGCCACTCTGAGAGAGACACAGGCATCCCAAGCAGCATCTTAGGGCTGCTCCAAATGCCCACTCATAAAATAGCAGAATATTTCTTTGAGGTAACACCCACACATGTATGTGCATATTTCTTTCCCTTGTTAAATGATAGAACAGTCTAGATCTGGATTTCAGTGTCGATATTCAAAACATCTGACTGTACATATCAAACCTAAGTCAGAATCTAGACAAAAGTATCTCCCTGCACAATGGCCTTGCAGTTTGTGCTGCTGTGTGACACTGGTGTACATACACACATTCAAATATGTCCACACACAGATTTTCTTTAACATTTATGTTCATTTATTTGAAAGGTAGAGAGACTGAGAGTGAGAGAGAAAGAGACAGAGAGATAGAAATACAGAGAAACACAGAGAGAGATGGATGAATGTATCTTCCATTTGCTAGTTGACTCCCCAAATGCCCACAATAGCCAGGGCTGGGCCAGGCCAAAGCCCAGAACCAGAACTCAGTCCGCATCTCCTGTGTGGGTGGCAGGGGCTGAAGTAATGGAGCTGTCTACCTGCGGCTTTGCAGAATGCAGTAGCAGAAATGCTGGATTGGAAGCCCCGAGGCCAGGACTTGAACCAGGCACTCGACTATGGTCTGCAGTCATCCCAAGTGACAGTTTAACTCATGGACCACAGTGTCCCCCCAACACACTCAGTTTGTAATGATATTTTGGAAAGGATACAATAGTTTTGTTTGCCAGCACCCATCTATGCTTATTGGAATATTCTAAATTCCCCCCTAGCCTCTGCCTTGTTTTCTGCCCTCTAATGAAGGTTCTGTCTTTCCCCTCTTCAAAAATGCAATGCCAAATTGAGAGCCAAGAAGTCAGGAAGCAACTTTATATCCTGTCCTACCATTGTCTCCTCACACTCCTGTGTCAAAGCCGATTGACAGTGCTCTAATTTCAGCTTCCTTTTTAAGTTGGCTTGTCCTGTCTTTCTGATGGGAATCATTTTACTAGTTTGGGTGTGGGTAGTGGTACTGATCTTATACTCTAGCATACCTCACACACATAAAAAGGCATATACACATTTGTACAACCCTGTACCCATGCATTCACACACAAACATGCACAACCCCACCCCCACATATGCATATGCAAGCACATGTGCACTCACCCTACATGCATCTATGTGCATCCATGACTCTCTAAGTGTACACACGCATGTGTGCATGTGCAGCAGTGTACACTGTATATAATGTACATACGTATATAATGTACACTGTATACAATGTACATACGTATATAATGTACATACATATATAATGTACATACGTATATAATGTACACTGTATATACTGTACATACGTATATAATGTACACATGCAGATATTTGTACACATGCACAAATGGACTAGATGCCCTTTTCCTCTCAGCTTTCCCACATTCTCATTTCCCATTTTCCTCTCAACATTCCTAATATTAAGACTCTTTCGAGGTTATCATACAGTTCATCACTGTTATGAATATGAAATCTCTACTGACAAGGCCTGGATTTATCTTTCTATAAGATCGTTGAACTACCCTGTGCACAAGATATGGAAGTTTTCATAACCTGCCTGGGTAGAGGAAACATCAAATCATGGAAGCTTAACCCTAAAGAAGTGAGGGTCAGCTTGGCCTCATCTTCTGACTCAGGCTGTCCATGTTGTAATAAGCGAGGGGCATGAAACTGAATGCTTCACAAAGCCTTCTTTTCTATAACCAGGGTGTGATCACACATAGGGATTTCCGCATGTTTTCTAACACGTTTTCCCTACTATTTCCTTGCGAAAGGATCTTCACTTTGATGTTCTAGTGTCTCTAGCACTGCAGTATTTTCTGCATTACACTGAGGGAAGAGTGTTTTAAATGTTGCTTTGTGGGCTTGGGACAAAACATGGTATGGACTGAGGAGTAAGTCCCTGCCTTGTTATAGATCTCACCTCTGATCTTTGCTGCTGCTTTTGTTTCATATGTTGAGAAAGGGTATCACTGCAGTTCATCATTGCTAAGTCTTTGTTGAAAGGATTGAAAATAAGAGGCAGAGGAGGATTGTGTCTCTTAGTCAAATTACCCAGGTTAATGGACTCATGACTTCTTGCTTAGCGTGCCCCTGGACTTCCTAGGACTCCAACCACAGGACCTTCTGCCCAGTGAGTGTATGGCCCAAAAATCCTCTGTTGTTTCAGCTTCACAACAGTAGACAAGTACAGCTATGTGCTGCCAACTGACATTTCAGTAAATGAAGGACCCCGTGCATGGCGGTCCTGTGAGATTATGATGGAGCTGAAAAATTCCTGTTGGTTCGTAACGTTGTGGTCATCGGAGCTTCAGAGCAGAACACATTTCTCATGTGTTTGTGGTGATGCTGGTGTGCACACACTTACTGAGTTGCCAGTCTTGTAAAAGTACAGCATGCATAGTTATGTAGCATACATAAAACTTGATAATAAATGACCGTTACTAGTTTAGGGATTTACTATGCTATATTTTTATTGTTACCCCTATGCTGTGTTCCCTTGGCAGCATCCTCATGCATCCTGCATTTACTGCATCACTTGATTGGACCAAGAGGCTACACTGGGTGTTAGACCTACACCATTTAGGTTTCTGTAAGTGCTCTGCGGCGTTCTCATGATGATGACAACATTGCCTGAGAACACATTTCTCAGAACTTGTCCTCATGATTAAGTGATGAATGACTGCAGTAGTTACTGGATTTTCTAGCAATGTTGAACAAACAGAGGAAACTAACTTAGGAGGATCTACTAGGCATATTTAGACAACTTATTGAAGTTCAAATCCATGAGATTCTTGGGATGTTTTGCCAGTCTTTTTTCTATGATCCTAACCCAACTTCACCTCTGAACTTACACTACTGTGGCCATATGCACAGCTCCACTCTATAACTTTTGTCCCAAGATGGCTGGGTTCTAGAAATGCATTCTTTGTGGAGAAATGGCTTCCACATGCTCACTCAAATGGCTTTGAAATACCACTGTGTATACTTAATGAAAATATTTCTACTGCTCCTCTGGGCCTCTGAACAGAATATTCTCTCTGTATTATCAATGGAACTTAGAGTACTACTTCATAGTGATTTTATGTGAGGCTATAAGGATGCCAAGGAGGATAAGACATGACCCCTGACCTCAAAGATCTCACAGTCTGAGAAGGAAGAGGTGGAGGAATTAATGTTATAGCATACTAGAGTGTGTAAGAGAGGAACATATGACTGGGAAGGCCAGAGTAAGTATGTCAGAAGGCTTAGCCTGATGTTCCATAGGAGAAACACCTTAACAGATGTCTTGGAAGAAAGAAAAGGATTAGTTAAGAGAGTTTGAATGGAATGACAGGCCCAACCAGAGGAGAAAATATATTTTTTAAAAAAAAGATTTATTTATATATTTGAAAGGCAGAGTTACAGAGAGGCAAAGGCAGAGAGAGGTCTTCCATCCACTAGTTCACTTTCCAAATGGCCACAATGACCAGAGTTGGCCCATTCTGAAGCCAAGAGCCAGGAGCTTCCTCTGTTTTCCATATAAGTACAGGGACCCACGAACTTGGGCCATCTTCTGTTGCTTTCCCAGGCCACAGCAGAGAGCTGGATTAGAAGTGGAGCAGCCAGGACTCAAACCAGTTACCCATATGGGATGCCAGCCCTGCAGGTGGTGGCTTTACCCACTATGCCACAGTGTCAGCTCCAAGAAAACATCTTTTAAATGTAGTGACCACCTATATCTGGGGAGGATTTTTTTTAAGAAGTCTCCAGCTGGAAATGGGTAGCATGTGCTACTTGCAGGGACCCAGATGGAATAGGAGCTGGAGAAAACATGACAAGTCATTTAATATGGAGTGAGCCATTGAAAGGTTTAAATCAATGGAGTAGAATTAAAATATTGTGTTCAGTTGTTTTGACCCCTAGGATATTTTGACTTTATGGTTATGAACACAGATAATTTCAGCAGAATTCTACCAATATTGAACAGCGTTTGTTAAAAAATTATTTCTGAAGCACAATAAGGTGAAGCCAGAAGCACAGGAAAGTGGTGAGGGCCTGTATAGAAAACAGTGGCTCCTGTCATAAAGGAAGTCACTTGAGGATTGATGATGACTGGGGCAGTGTATTCTGAAGGATCCCAAGGTGTCTCTTTAGCATTCATGCCTTCTCCAGCAATCTGCTATTGTGTCGACTCCAGCTTTCATCTCCTTGAATGCCACCGGGTTCTCATTGTTGTGTCATGTCTGAGAAATGTGCATCTCTCCCATGCCTTTCATCTGAGAGTTTATTCCAAGATTCAAGTTTTCATCAGCAATGGGTTAATGTCAGTTGGAATTAACAGTGGTTTCACTCATTGGCTTTTATGGTTAATATTTACATAGCTTCCAGATTGTGGCCTTTGGGTAGGAAGACCAGTGGAATGCAGAATGAGCTAAGGTTCAGAAGCTCAGAACATGACATATTTCTTTAAAAGCAAAAAGAAAAGGGAATACTATATTTATTTATGCTTTTAATAAATAAAATGAGTTAAATGGTTTTCAGTAAAAGTGCCAAGAATAAACTACAAGACTTGGCTTTATACAATTCTTAGCATTTGGGAGCTGGATAGATTCGATTTTGTGAGGCAAGACATTTCTGTGTCTAAATCTGGAGACAAAGAATCAATTTTAAGTCCTTTTTGTTACCTGTATTTTCAGGTGAGTAAAGTTTGCAGAAGCCATCTCTTCTCGGCTTGTTTTTCTGACACTACTGAGACCATGCTAACCTATTTTCGTTGGCTTGACCTTCAACTCAGTATTTTGAGTACTTCATCCTCAACTATAAACTGACCTCTCCCTATCTGTTTTTAGCTTTTAAATAAGGTCACTTAGAAATAGGCTTAATGTATTCTAAGGTATCCTAAAATAACCCAAGAATTCTATTTGAATGATTTTGTTGCCACACACATCATAGTCTTTGGTTCCTCAGATGCCATTAATTTTTGCTACAATTTTATCACTTTTATACCATACATCCCTTTTGAGATTTTATTAGTGCTTAAATGTATAGACTTTTTCCTGCTTCTTGAAGCATTTTGCATTTCTGGTTAGAGGGCTAATAGAAAAGGAAAACAGCATAACCTTGAGAGTGAGTTCTCAATTATAATCCAAGCTTGGTTCCTGACAGATCGTGTGACATGGATTCACCTCTTTGAGCCTCAGCTTCTGAATCTGAAAAATGGGAATTGAAGTTAAAAAGCACTGTAATTTCTATGGGGGCAGAAACTGTGTCTATTTTCTCATAGGTACTACCCCAAAAGAGATGTTTGGGAAAAATAGAACTTTGTCTAAAACACCACAGTTTACTTGAAGTTGGAATTCGAAATTTGTTCATTTGTCAAATAGCTGGAATTCTCCTCATCTGGGATTTTAGCACTGCTATTTCCCAAAGGCAGTTTTTATTTTAAGTGGGTGAACTTTCAAGGTCTTTGCTATTCTCAAAGTCTGACTGTCTAACATTTATACATAAAGCAGGTTTTGGATGTACTAAGTTGGAAATTCTTAAATAAAAGGGAACTGTTGGTTTCCTGCAATGTAACTTGGTGGAGGCAGGGGGAGCAGGGTACTTTAACTGTCTTTGCCAGGTCAAGTTCAGGAAGCCATCACCCAGTTTGCTTTAGTGAAATTTTATGCCTACTCTCATAATTGCCTCCATTCCCCCATTCTGCTGCTGTGGAGCTGCCTGTACTCTGAGGACCTTGATTGAAGTTCTTCGGTGTGGAGAGAATGTCGCTGGGCCACTCACAGAAGGGATGGTGACCAGGGCAAGTCACGGTTTCTCTGTGGGTTGATGTCTGTGTCTCACCACTGGCCTCTCTGCCTTGCCAGAGACAATGTCTGTTAAATCCTGTGAACACTCTTCTGGGATGAACGAGTTCAGGACACACCATGCAGAAGCTACATAATACTCTGGGACTCAAAGGGGCAAGGCCAGATATGTGGTTCAAAGATGGGTCGAGTGAGACTTGGTATCTGAATGATTTTATCTTTTGTTTGAGGGAAAGAATATGGGTTTTGAAATCTTACCTATTATAGATCAGGAGTCATCCAAGTTAAAGACAAGCCAACTTCCAAGCACAACAAAGCAGGCAAGAAAGTCTAGTTTAAATCAATAGTCTGGTTTGATTCTTCTTTTCTTAAAACTTTATCAATTTTGTGGCCTTTGGCATGTCAGTTAACCTCTGTAAGCCTTGTTTTCCGTCTCTGTACAATGACAACGCTAGTACTCATTTTCCATAGTTTTGTGTATGAATTAGGAAAAGGATTTTTAAAGCAAAGAGCACAGAGCACAATCTTAGAGATACACAAGCCCAGAAGAAGCCTTGATTATTGTTTCTAGTTTTTTACGTTTTTCAAGTGTACAACAAAATCAGATGTTAATCTGTATGTTAACAATGCTTCTTTGGGTATTAAAGTGTTATTCTGCTTTTATTCATAAATAAAAGAAGGATGAAATGAATCCTATAAACACACACACACACACACACAACAAGGAAATACTGGGAATGCAGTTAAAGTAGAAGAGAAAGCAGAAATTATTCGTCAGATTGCAGATCCCATTTCTAATAAAACATGTGTCAGCTCTCAAGGTCAGTTTTGGAATCAGAACACTTTTTGAAATGTATTGTCCTACACGCTTGGGGAGCCTTCTCAGGACCAGCTCATTTACTTGGGTCAACACCCTGGTTTCATTGACATATCACAGAGGACTGAATTGAGAGGACAGGTCTTTGAGGACAAGAACTGAGATTTTAGCACAACACGAGGATGTGAGAAAACTCCTCAGGGTTTGAGTTCAGGGGATCTTGGAGAGCAGAAGCATGCCTTGAACAGCTGGAATTTGGTTTCCACAGGGAAAGAATGTGTTTCTGAGGAGGCAAAATGTGAAGTGAGTGTTTGATGAGCTGCGAATGAGCGCAGAATGACAGATGATAAATGCGAAGCCATGGTTGATATTTGGTCACAGGGCTTAATGGCAAGGGGCAGGTAAAAGCAGAGTAACCAGAATGTTTTCCATGAATTCCACAGAGAGGGTCTTCCCAGAGAACAAACACATCTTTTAGAATAGCATTTCCTGATCAGTGGTGATTTTGCTCCCCAAAGTGCTTTGGCCATGTCTGGAAGGCATTTTTTTTTTTTTATTTTACGCATGTGGGAAGCTGCTACTGGCATCCAGTAGATGGAATACAGAAGCACTGCTAACCACCCTAGAATGCACAGGCCAGCTCTTCATGCCCAGTGAAGAATCACCTGGATCAGGCTGTCAAAGTGCCTATGTTGAGAAGCCCTCCTGCAGAGCAACAGTTTCCAAATTGATTTTCTTTAGCTTCTCATGGGATAATAATATATTTTCTGTGAAGAAAAATGTGAAATGTGCTTGGAGTCCCAAGGAATGTGGTAAACTCTGGGTCCACAGAACTTAAAGTTCTGTGTTACAAGATATGTCTGCATATTTGATTTAAAAAGAGAGTACTTCCAAATCAGTTTTCTAAGAAATCACATACTTTGTGAGTTACAAATATCCCACAAAACATAGTGTGGGAAGCTACCTAGAATATTAATTATTTCGGGGTGGGGTATTACTCATTAGCTACTCAAAAAAAGAGTAGATATAGTTGGGCCTCAAGTTGTTAAGAATAAACATTAAAAGCAAGCTATGCCTATAAAACAATGTACAACACTAAAGACTGTTTGCTGACAAAAACCATGAAGGTGTTTTAAAAAGATTGTGGAAAATGAAGTTTAAACATAAGTTGATTTTGGTGCAAAAAGATATTGAAGTCCATGCATAGTTTGTTTTTTTTTTTTTTTAATTAGCAAGGTTTTATTGTGGACAGGGCATCTGTTAGAACATGCATAGATTTTTCATGATTGATGTGTTCCATGAACTTTTTGAATACCCACTCACAAGTCATCTGGATGGGTGGGGAGTGATGCAACAAAAGAATATTCCAGTTCATGGTTGCTTCATTCCATTTCTAGCAGTAAGAATGACAAAAGTCTAATTTCTCATCAGTATGCCAGGATGCTAATACAGCTTTTCCCTGGTAGGCACTCAATACGTTTGTGGAGCTGAATTTATTGTTGATACTTAAGTGATTCCCCCACCCCTATTTATAAGTGAGTAGTTATAGCACATGCTCACATCTGATTGCTGTGTTTGTAACAGGATTCTGTTCACTTGCATTTTTCGTCTGAAATATTGCACTTATTTATTTCAGTGCATCTTCTTAGATGTATTCAAGAGAGAGCTAGAATAATGTATACTCCCTGATTGAATGCAAAGCTGTAATTTAAATAGAGGTGTTGGGCTGACATCAGAGCTTTTGAGTGAAAGTAGAAGCCCAGAGGAAGGAAGGGGACAATTTATTATTATTTACACGTTACACTGCAGTTTTAAGTTCCCTTACTTACTTGAATGTAATATACATTACTCAGAAGTGGGTCTGGAATGAGCTCTCTGCAGAAGAGGAAGTTGGGTGTGTGTTATGCTGGAATGAAATAAGTAATCTATTGCAAATAGCATTTTATTAAGAAAAAGCATATAATTACTGCATTCTCATTGCCCAATTAATTTTCTCAGGAAAAAACTTACATCCCAGATCTCTTTTGATTCTATTTCTATAATACAAAGAAATTTAACACTTAAGGCCTTTTGTCCTTCCTTCATTCATTCGTTCATTAGCTTGATGCTGTACCCAATACCAGTTTCTGTTTACAGGGATGTTAGTTAATATAATCATATATCATTATTAGCAGGTTTGTTAAAATGTCCTAGATCACTAGAAAAGAAAAGTGAAAATGTTTTGAGTGGTTAAATTTTCTTCAAATGCAACTAAAACCCTGTGTATTTGTTTTTCTTCTATTGTGATACCGGGTTACTGCAAGCAGTGCCTTAAAATAACACATATTTATTATATTAAGGTTCCATACATTAGAGGTCCAACTGGAGTTTTGCAGGGCTAACATGCCAGTGTCCATGGGCTTCTGTTTCCTTCGGGAGCCTCCGTGGGAGATTGTTATGCTCTGCTGTTTTCCATAGCCCCTTCCTCCATCCTCAAAGTCAACAACATAGCATCTCTTGGACTCTTCCTTGCTTGGTACATTTCGCTCCAACCACAGCCAGGAAAGTTTCCCCTCTAAGAGGGATACAGGGATTAGATTGAGTCCACCTGAATAATCCAAAATAGGCTCCCTATTTCAAAGTCCTTAACCTTCTCATCTTTTATCATAAAAAGGAACACTCACGAGCTCCAGAAATTATGACATGGACAATGAGTTCCCAGTTCTATACATTGAGCCTTATTTCCTCTTTCCAAGAGCATTTGGGAAAAATTCCAAATGATGTCCTCAACGTAAAAATATCTAATGCATATCTCAAAGTGTTTCTTCGTGCATTAGCTGTGACTTCTTCAGCATTGAAGTTAAAGTAATCCAGATGTGAAATGCTCAGTTCCATTTTCTTTTTCCTGCACATACTGTAGGCATTAAACTCCCAGAGATGCTGAGTGGGACCTTTTCCAGGAACAATGATGGATAGTAGAAGTTGGGGGAACCCCACCCTGCTCAACGTCTGGCCATCAGTACCCGTATGTCACTCCTGGCTCACAGGAACTCGAGTCACTTCTGCCTTCCCTCCAGCACGGATCTCTGCAAGCAGATGATTGCTGGTGTCGGGAAGCAGCTGGCTGCGGGCTGCTGTAGGATTAGCTGTTGATATTTGGGAAAAGGAATCATTTGAACCCCATCCATGCACACTGTGGAGATACATTTTTTTCCTACCAAATTCTTTCTTTATTCACTCATTTGTTTGAGAGACAGTCTTATGTGCTGGTTTACTCCCCAGATGCCTATAATGGCTAGGGCTGATCTGGGCTGAATCTGAGAGCTAGGAATTTAATCCAGGTTTCCCACAGGGTGGCAGGGATCCCATTACTTGGAACATTATAACTGTCTTCCCAGAGTATGCATTCTCAGAAAGCTGGAATCAGGAACCCGTGGTAGGTGTGAAACCTAGGCATGAGGATGTGGGGGTGCAAGCATCCTAACGGCACCTTAACCGCCAGGCCAGCCACCCACCCTACTTAAATGTGTTCTTAAATGTGTTTCTACTTTGATCTACCTTAGATCTCTTCCTTATAAGTTTCAGAAATATCTTTTTTCAGTATGGATAGTCATGGAGAAATGAGACAGTTTATTGGTAGTGAGAGTGTGATGAAGCAGCCAACTGCAACAACCCTCTTTGGAGCTAGCATGATAGTATTAGATTTCTTTATCCCTGAAGGATTTTAACACTGTAATCACTGCATCTGTCATTAAATACACATGAGGTGGTGTGTTCTGTAATTATAACTCTATTGGCACGCTATTTAAAAATTAAGGCTTTCCTAGGCAATGTTTAAAAACAAAGCTTTCATGCCCCTCCATTGGCTCAGGCCTAGTAAGCAAAGAAAAGCTTTAGAAGGCGATCCTTTGCCCAAGGTGCGTGGCTTCTTTTATAAGAAGATCCTGGTATCCACGACTTCGCTTATATTTAGAATAAAATCCAAATGCCCCGCTTAATTTGGCTGCTGAGACCTCATCATGTGCCACTGTCTGCTGCGGTCACTCTTCTGTGGTCCTGTTGTGGTCCTGTGCCACACTCTGTAGTCTCGTTTCTCTGGCTCCTTCTTCTTTGCTAAAACTGCTGTCTCCACAGCCCCTACAGGGTGCCTTCGCTAATCCCAGGATACCAGTACAGCCCTGCCTTGGCCTCTCATCTCACTCAGGAGGATATAAGCCAGAGCCCTCACAGTGACCCTGGAACTCACTCTCTTCTCCAACCCCCTGTTCTGCCCACTCCCTATGGGCTACTCCTGGGCCTCTGTGCTCGTCAGATGCACTGGGTGTTCTCCCACCTGGGCCTTTGCTCTCCTGGCCTAAGATCTTCCTAGATGTAAGCAGGCACCCTCCATTACTTCTTCCATTCCTATTCTACTTTCAGGTTCTAGAACAAGCATTTAATCGGTGAACAGGAAATTCCTGTTGAATAAATGAGCAAAACCACAGAGCCCTTTATTAACAGTTCTGGTCAAGGCATTGCCTGCATTCTTCAACCCAACACCGTGTCTGTTTCCTCGGTGCCTTTTTCCGGTGTCGCCCCTCTAGTCACTTCACCTGGTCCTGCTATTGAAACTGAACATTCATCACATGTCCAGTCTCTTCCCTGCTTAATTTTTACTTTCCTGGTAAAAATTCTATGACACTGTACCATGTATTTAGTTGTGCCTTGTGGAGTCCCTCTGCCCCAGGAGAAACATGTTTGCCTGATAGACTGCTATACTTTCAGATTCTAGAACAAGCACTTAGTAGGTGCTCAGAAAGTATCTGCTGGATGAATGAATGAATGGGTGAGTGAACAAAAGCAAGCGGTACTGTTCATGGAGACTTTTTGACAACCTGTTTACAATACTCCTTGGGTTCTGTAACTCCCTGCCAGTTTATTTCCTCTGTAGCTCTCATCCTGCATGTCTGATGGCTTTCTGTGTCTCTAACTGAAAAGTTAGCTGCCAGGAGCAAGGACCATGACTAAGTACTTCATTGCTATGTCCCTAGCACTTGGTGCAGTACTGCCACATTGTTGGGGCTCAATAAATATTTGATGAATAGGAAAATCCCAAAGAAAACAAGCCTTCGTTTACCAAAATTGGATCTACACCTCACTAGGCGAGAACATGAATATAACGTAAAAGGTTGTTTCGAGGCAGGCTGTAAATTTCCATATCTAGACTCACTGAGGTATAATACATGAATTCTACAGCCCTTCCCACTCTGTGCTTGATCAGCAGTGAGTTTCTCAAATACTCTGTAATTTACCAAGACAGTGCCCCGCCTGCACCAGCAGGTAGTTCCCTTGCTTTAGCTCATTCTTAGTGCTTTATCCATCTCACTGTACCTTATACCAGTGCAGTATCGGCACGTGTTAGTACACATAGCAGGCTTGTTATGGTGCATGCCTATTTAACTTCAGTTAACTTTGCCTTCCTCTCCAGCTGCAGCCTTAGAAATCCCTTTGGGGCAGATGCTCTGAGAGCAAAATATTAATTTTTCCATGTACTCATTGTCTGATTTGGGGCACATTTCTTTTTCTTTATTTTTTTATTATTTAAAAAAATTTTTTTTAATTTATTTGACAGGCAGAATTACAGACAGTGAGAGGGAGAGACAGAGAGAAAGGCCTTCCCTCCATTGGTTCACTCCCCAAATGGCCACAACAGCCGGAGCTATGCCGATCCGAAGCCAGGAGCCAGGTGCTTCTTCCTGGTATCCCATGCAGGTGCAAGGGCCCAAAGACTTGGGCCATCTTCTACTGCTTTCCCAGGCCACAGCAGCGAGCTGGACTGGAAGAGGAGCAACAGGGACTAGAACTGGTGCCCATATGGGATGCTGGCACCGCAGGCAGAGGATTAACCTAATGCGCCACGCGCTAGCCCACGGGGGAAATTTCTTAACATTCCACATATTATGGTTTAGGTGTTACCTAGATGCCAGGGAAAGGATGATGCTCAAGACAAACAAGATGCCTGTCATCCTAACTTCCAGTCTGCTGGGCCCCAAGGAAACCATAGAGTAGGAAGGACATGAGTTAATCCAATAAGACATTTGCGGGGGGAGGGCTGTGCTGTGGCACAGTGGGTTAAGTTGCCTTCTTCAGTGCCAGCATCCCATATGGATGCCGATTAGAATCCCAGCTGCTCCATTTCTGATCTAGCTTCCTGCTTATGCACCTGGGAAGGCAGAGGAGGATGAAACAAGTGCTTGGGCCCCTAAACTGACATGGGAGACCCGGATGAGGCACCTGGTTTCTGGCTTCTACCTAACCCAGCCTTGGCAATTGCAGCCATTTAGAGAGTGAACCAGTGGATGGAAGCTCTTTTTCTCTCTCTGTGACTCCATCTCTCTGGAACTCTTTCAAATAATAAACAAGAGCAAATCTTTTTTAAAAAGACATTTTTGGTGCATGATGAGAATTATCAAAGAAAGAAACCAAGAGTGATGGATTGGAGAGCAAGCAGTTAGACTGGGCGAAGGGAGACACCACTTAAGGTAGAGCTGTCAGGAAAGACTTTTCTTTATGTTTGAAAACTAAATGCAAGAAAGAAGCAAGGACACACAGATCCTGTGGAATACTATTCCAGGCCAGGGTCACATTAGGTTCCAAATACCTGGAGAACCAGAAGGAAAACTGTTGTGGGTGAAGCTGACAGGAGTGTGCTACCAAATGGCTTAGAGAGAGAAGCACAGGCTGCTTCAAGTTGCATAGGCTGTGCCAAAAGGTTCTTTCTGGTGTCCTCTTCCACTGTTTTTAGTTGTCCCATAAATTTACATTTCCTCTTTCTCTTTCAAATTTCAATTTTCCAAGTAGAAGGACTGTATTTGTTCTCCAGTAAATGAAAGGGCACGAGCAAAGCTATGTTCAAATAGTTTGTTTTATTCATGCTAATTTACATTTATCACCAATCATGATTTTAATTAAAGGCACAGAAAATTGATTCTTTCCAAAATCCAATAAAATTTTTTATCTGAAAATGTTGAGCGTTTCCCCTGGATTAATGCAAGCATAGCTCCTCTGATATGGCATAAAATGAATCATTTTATGATTAAAAGAGATATTTTGGCTTGGGTATCATCAAAAAATATGTTTTGAGAAAAGTTCTAAAATAAATTTATTTATTCATTTACACAAAATCTCCTTGAAAGTCTATGTGAATACAAAAGAGATCTGAAAGTTTCCTTTGAAATTTTTCAAGTAAGGAGTCTCTTTCCATGAAGCTGGCATATTTGTTCTCCCAACAAATACTTAGTGAATATCGCTGACTATGCACTATGTCTCCTGCTGGATGCTTACTTAATTAGTCACCAAATTCTGTGGATTTTTCAGGCTAACCACCTCTAAAGTATATTTACTTATTTTCATTCCCACAAATACCACTCTCTCTCAGTTGCCCACCTTTTCTAACTGCAGCTTCTGTTACAGCTTCCCCACTGGGGCTTCTGAAATGCAAATCAGACCTTTTGTACTAGAAAACCTTTGCTTGGCTTCCTGATGCCAGGAGGGGTTTAGGGAGTTCTTTACGTTCACCCTGTTTTTACCTTTCTGGATGCATCTCTTGCCCCTTCCCTCCAGCCATAGATCCCTTCTGTTCCTCGTGGAAGCCTCCCTTTCTTTTCTTCATGCTTTTTGGCCTGAAATTCTCTTCCTCCAGTCCACTTTATCCCCTCCACCATTCCCAGACTCATTGCAACTCATGCACTAAGCCCCAGCTTAATCATCTTGCAAGAGTTACTTCCAGGACAAGCTCGTCTCCACATCAACCTATGTGTCCCCTCGTGGATCCAGCCACCTCTGGACATATCAGCATGGTCGCTCTCCATTGTACTTGTGTCCCCATTTACTTCCTCATTGCCATGTCCTTCCCCAATTTTCATTCCTCAGCCTTTTCCCCTTCCCTGAAAACTGATGCCCCATCACTTTCATTCCAAGGCTTGCTCTCGACTGTGGCTGCCTACCACAGTCCTATACCCCCTAGCTCTCAATTTTAACCTGTAGCATTGATTGCTTTGAGTTTCTATTGTTAGTAATTAATTGAAAGAATAAGTCTTCATGATAGGTTAATAAATAAGTTTTATTGAAGAAATCCCAGCAGTGCAAATGCAAAATTGTCTGTTTTAAATTTTAAATGGTTTCCAAAATGAAGCTTCCAACTCAACCCACAGTACAGCTTGCAGAATCAGTAATAAATCCATTAATTTCTCAATGCTGCTTTTTACGTATCTTGTTTTGGCTCCAGTAGGCATCTGCTGAATCTCATGTAAATCAAAGACTACTTCATACATCTGCAGTTGCTCAGCTGGGGTGGAGAAGTAGAATAGCTCACAAATCTTGCAATGTAAATATATGATTGTTGATAACCACCCAAATCTGCTTTTCAGCATCACTGGCCAAGGCTTGAGTTTAGATTCATCTAATAATTTGTGCCCAGGCTTCGTGCAAAGAATCATCCTTGTTATTTTAGATCTTTTTTTTCTGCAAATCTTCACAACTCTAGGTAACAGTTACTGTAGTGCCATTTTGCATATGGAGACACTGAGGCCCAGAATGATTTGAACATTTATCCAAGGCCACAAAACTAGCAAGTATCCAACCCTAAGTCATTCTAACTTCAAAACAAAGTCAGCTCTGTCTCAGTGCTTCCAGATGAATCTTTGTTATACAGATCTTATCTTTGCTTTATGGCCTTTGTTTCACCCTGGAAACTTGCAGTTGAATCACTTAGCTTGTCCTGGTGTGACTTCTAGGCAGTGCCAACATTCTGGGCTCAGGTAACAGTGCCAAGCCAGGATTACTTGAAAAGAAGAAAGCTATGTAGGCTGGTACAATCTCTTTGCACCTGCAGTTCCTGTTCTGGAAATGCACTTCCTCTTTCCTACTTGATCCCCTCCCCCTTGTTGTTGACAAGATTTATACCAAGGTAGCCGAAAAACTTGAACTCTACCCACCACCTCTCCATCCCTTTATGCTTGCACTTAACATTAGTTAACTTTTCCTGATTTTGAGTGGAGTGGGCCAAGGGAGCATGTGCTTCATTCTGCATATGATCCCTGACCTTAGACATCTGAAACTATTGATCTGCACCAGCACCACCAGCACACATCAAAAATGAACCTCACATCAGCTCCTGGAGACAGTGTAGGTGATATTACAGGGGCTTTTGGGACTGCCCAGTCTTTGTACTGAAGAAGATACCCCGTCAGAATGCATATATGTATTTTAGCTGGCCATATGGTACTGCCAGGCGTTTGTCAAGAGGAGACACTTGTGTTCAAATGTGGACATGCTCATCAAGTAGACAAATACTTGCCATTTCAAGAAACTTCTATATATGGTGCCACATTACCCATGAGAACCCAAATTTGTTTCATTGCCTTTCCTTTTCCTTTCTTCTCTAAGCACAAACTGTGTACTGGCAGTAGTATCCAAAACCTGTTCACAAAGTGGGCCTTTAACTTAATGGTTAATATCCATGTTAAGGATGCCGACATCCCAAATAGCAGTGCCTGGTTCTGTTCCCTGCCCTGAATCGTAACTCCAGCTTCCTGCCAGTGCAGTCCCTAGCAGACAGCAGGTCATGATCCCACACATTAGGCTGGATTCCTGCCGCCCAGATGGGAGACCTAGATTGAGTTCCTGACTCCTTTTCAGCCCCAGCCAAGGCAGGCATCCTGAAACAGAACCAGAGAGGGTGGTAACCTCTCTCTCTCTCTCTTTCTTAGCTCCCCTCCCTTCCCCCCTTCTTTCTTCCTTCCCTCCTTTTCAAATTAAAAAAAAAAAAGCTGCACCATTTTCCATCTGCAAGGAGCCCCCTAATATTCCTAAAAGAGCACTCCCTTCCTAGTCTACTTTGGCTCCTTGTCCAGATGTTTAATGTCGATGCTTCCTGAACACTGTCTTCTAAGCCCTCAACTCCCTAATTTCACTTATTTCTAAAATATAAAACCTATTATTATGAAGTTTTTTTCACAGAGCTAAAGTTTAGTTTTTGCATGTGAATAGGCCACTCTTCTCCTTCCTGTATTAGTAACTGCTTTTTAAAGCTCTTGTGTTCTATTAAAATAACAATATCAAATTAT
Source organism: Lepus europaeus (assembly GCF_033115175.1). NCBI lineage: Eukaryota > Metazoa > Chordata > Mammalia > Lagomorpha > Leporidae > Lepus > Lepus europaeus. The sequence continues at coordinate 112,958,058 of NC_084830.1, read as the reverse complement.
GTAAATGTGCTAATTGCTTTATTGAAATTAATACCCTTATTTAGCAAGTTAAACCTTGCAAAATGGCCATTTTTATTAAAAATTATGGAAGTGTGCTGGCTGTTTAAAGGCTAATGTAATTGGGTGAACTCAGCAACTGGGAAATGTCAATTAATGGAAGATTGTTAAATAATATTGTTTAAACAATCAATTTTCTCTTGTAGTTTGGAAAATGGTCCTGGTAAAGTAATGACTGCCTGAGGCCTGAGGGAAGGTTTTTGAATATTTTGTTCTGCCCTTGTTTTTGGATCTCTTGGATTTTCTGCTTGGTTTGTCAGAACTAGGTTTTGTTTAGTAACAGAAATTTGAGTTTAGCAGTTTACAAGGAATGATGCTCAAGTTATTTCTCCTCTGTGAAGGAGAAAGTCTAGCTGGCAATAAATGGCCACATGGCACTTCTGCCACCATGCTGTGAGTATTTGTTGAAATAGTTGGAGATACTTAATTCCTTTTTTCTTGAGACGGATTTCTTTTTCTTAGAAAAGAATTTGGAGGTAGCAAAGATATTATCTGTCTCTGGTTCTGATAGAGTCATTGCATTCCATCTGGAAGGTATTGAGAATGCTTCTTTACCATTGGAAATATGGCTCACCACCTTAAAAATCCATCGTCTTCTCAGTTGCTTTCCACTGGAACTGCGAGTAACTGTATTCTTATGGTGTCAATGTTCTCTCATTGAGCGTGCTACAGAAACCTATTTATGAAAATATCTTGTGGTTTCCAAATAGTTGTAGGGAAGGGAATTTTTGGTCACTTATGCAATTTACGGAATTGAGGTCAATTGAGGATGTTGGGATAGCTCTGACTGAGGCTGTGAAGACAAAGGTAGGAGCAATACTCTAGATCTCTAAGCTCATTTCCTATCAAATATTGTTTGTGAGTCACTGGCTTTGCAAACCAGAAGAGAGCCCCATGTTTCAGAGTTTCTCTATAAACGCCTGCTCCTGGTGTCATCCAACATTTGAAAGTAATTATTGTAGGTGGTGGATCATGTATAATTTCTGGGGCTTTTTGTGGTGACTAGATGATTACGTGTTCCTTCATTACACAGTGTGGCACAGCTCTGCTCTCCCCCTCCCACTCTACTCCCCCATCATCCTGGAGCCAACCCATCAGAGGCTTTCATCTATTTTAATTTTCTTTGTTCACATTGGAGATGTTTGAGATTCACTCCATGGACTTATTATGACTAACACTGAAAGCATTGATTGTATTAACCCACTTGTTTGTGGATAAAAGCTCATTTTTTATTGCTGGAAGTAAAAATTAGTGCCATACACTCTGATGTCTTAACAGGGTGAACTCAGCTTTTCCCCCAGAGGGACTGACCAAGCTGACTGTTGCTTGTATTCTTTCCCCTACTAAATGTATACAACACGAATTGCAAAATAATAAGCATCCCTGTGGCCTTAGATTCCACAGAACTTCACTACAGTGCTTCTCCCGGTAAGACTGACTGCTGATTTATGGAACATTCCATGCGCTGTTGAAATACAGCCAGGTAGCCACCTAGTTTCACTGTGGTTTCTGAATGGATACAAGGATTCTTTTGATGGCAACAGATCCATGGTTTCCATCAACAACTCTGCCACTGATTATTTCACCCTTGGAGGATACAAAAAATAAAAATAAAAAATCTTTCACTTATGGTGAAACAGCAGATATAAAAACAACAGATTAAAAACCCAGTGCTAGGACTTACTGTTTTTCTAGTTCTAAGGAAAAGAGTTCAATTTTCAGCTGTATCAACAGAGTTTTGAGCGAGATGGAAGACACTCGCCTCTGCTGCGAAGGGAGTTTTGTGCATTGCATGGAGCTGAAATTTGCTGGTGCCTGCTGAGTGCGATTTTTCTGGTCTGTGCTTTGAGAACATCTTTTATCAAGTGCATGATCATTTATCCAGCTTTTTGAGATCTAAACCAGGTCATTCTTTGATTTTATCCCACTCAGAACTTGCAAATGGTTAAACCAGGTCACAATACCATAAAGGTCCTAGAGACTTTAAGAAATTACCCTGTTGGTAGGTTGGTAGTTTTTGATAACAAAACTTTTTTTTAAATTTAACCTATTTTATAACATGAAAGTATACAATTTTGTTTCTGACTTCTTGTAATGTGTTTGGTATAACTGAATCTCTCCTCATAGACTCTGGCTGGTAGCTAAAGCAACAATGTCTCAGAGCTTGTTTGAGATATTTCAGACTATTTGCTTGCCTCCTAAATGGTCCCAGACTACTGTGTTTGATGAGTTTTTAATCTAAAATAGCGGTACCTTTCCATTGGTTGCTTTCCTGCTGTTACTTGGCACAATACCTGTCAAATAATAAGTGCTGATTTAGAATTTGTTAAATGAATAAGTGACTGTCACTTTTCATGCCTATTGCAGCATATCTGGTTATCACATTTGCTTTTCCATTTGCCTTTTTAATTTGTTAAGGTTTTTGAAATCAGATAGCCATATGTGATAATGCTATGGGCAAATCGATAGGAGCCAGTATGTGAAAGAGGACTTTATTCCCCTGGGGAGTGAAGAAGCATCACTTTTTGGTGACCAGTTTTTGTGGCATCTATTTTGACTGCTAAAAGGTCACTTCTAAAACTTGTTTCATGGGGCCAGCATTGTGGTGTGGCAGGTAAAGCTGCAGCCTGCCACACCAGCATTCCATGTGGGTACTGCGGCTGGCTGCTCCATGTTCCATCCAGCTCCCTGCTAATGGCTTGGGAAAAGCAGTGGAAGATGGTCCAAGTGCTTGGGCCCCTGCAGACTTGTGGGAGGCCTGAATGAAGCTCCTGGCTCCTGACTTCAGATTGGCTCAGTCCTGGCCATTGTGGCCACCTCCTGAGTGAACCAGTGAGTGGACAATCTCTTCCTAATCTCTCCCCCTCTCTCTGTAACTCTGGTTTTCAGAAACATAAATATAAAAATCTTTTTAAAAATCTGGTTTCATGCTTTGAGACTGAGCTGTGCGTCCACAAAATTGTAAGACAATTGAATTCTAAACAGGTGAGGTCTCTTCGTATTTAGTTTTCTGTCAAATGGTCATTACTAACACCTAGGAGTGCTGCCAGAAGCAGGCGACATAAAAATCACTAGGCCATTACTGTGTTTGTGCTTATTTTAATTAGATTTCTTTTAGACTTTTTTTAAGCTGTCCAGGGAGAAATGTGTCTCTAGTGAATGCAGTGTCCATTATGTAAAACTTAAGTGCTTCCAAGGGTTTGGAATGTGTAAAATTTACACTTAGAGCCCTGCATTGTCAGTGTGATGAAATTTAAGATCAATTATGGGGGGGGAGGACCAGAGGACTGGATCCATTACTGTTTTCAAGAAAATTTAGAGGATGATAAGAAAATATTTTCTTTCTCACTGCCAAGTGGTTGACGCTTTGCTTTTGTGAATTTCTGTTGAGCTTTTAGAGTTGTTGGTCAGAGACACTTCTGCCACTTTCCTCTTGTACCCTGGCTGGGAGTGCTGGGAGGACAAGGACATTTCTCATTAGTGACATGTAGTGACACTTCACTTTATTGTGCACGGACGATTTTCTGACAGAGATAGATGGCATGGTTCGAGTTTCCAAGAAAATGTTATTCCATCATTGAACGGGGAAGCTCTGAACCAATCTTTCCGATTTACAAACAGGCTGTAGATGTGCCACATATGACAAACTGATACTGAAATGTGGAGCCTTGAAATTGAAGATGTTTCCTTGTTCATTTGGGGATGTATAAGGTTACAGGTAACTGAACACATTAACAATGCCATGTTTTCACTTTTCATTAAGTAGGGACCTGTACGCTACATGGTCGATGGAGAAAACTCTCTGTTAGTCTGAAATTTTTGACACTGATTTTGTATTTTTCTAACAGGAAAGATTTTTCTGGAACAGAAAAGGCAAAACAGTTTCCTACATTTTCTTTAACCTCAGCAGCACCTCCTCAAGTTGACTCTTACTGACTTGATGTGCACAGAGAAAGGCATATTCCCAGGCAGTGGAAGAGCTCTATTGGTTCCCCCCCCCCCCCGCCCCAACTCTCCCCACCTCCTGCAGCCAGAAGTGTCCACTTTATGCCCAGGGATTCAGAAGAGGAACCAGGTTTACGCTAAGCCTGTTCTCTGGTCACATGGTCATGCAACCTGTGGTCAGCAACCGGGAACCTCTGAAGATGGTTTATTAGAATTCTAAGACAAAGCAGCTCAGAGTATGAGTTGATGTGGTGCAGGCATGTGAGAGTAGGAACAAGTTTTAACCTGGGAGTTAAGAGACCAATTCAGATGTCCAGTTCCCATGTGGAAGCCCCTGGGTTTGACACCTGGCTCCAGCTCCTGACTGCAGGATCCTCTTAATGAGTACCTCAAAGGCAGCAATGATAGCCCAAGGAATTGGGTTCCTGCCAGCCACAGGGGAAACCTAGATTGAGTTCCTAGTTCCTGACTTCGACTGCCCCACCTCCTACTATTGTAGGAATTTGGGGAGTGAGCCAGTAGATGGGAGCTCATTCACGATCTCATACTCTCATTCTGCCTCCGAAATTTATATATAAATGAATAAGTGACTGTCACTTTTCATGCCTATTGCAGCATATCTGGTTATCACATTTGCTTTTCCATTTGCCTTTTTAATTTGTTAAGGTTTTTGAAATCAGATAGCCATATGTGATAATGCTATGGGCAAATCGATAGGAGCCAGTATGTGAAAGAGGACTTTATTCCCCTGGGGAGTGAAGAAGCATCACTTTTTGGTGACCAGTTTTTGTGGCATCTATTTTGACTGCTAAAAGGTCACTTCTAAAACTTGTTTCATGGGGCCAGCATTGTGGTGTGGCAGGTAAAGCTGCAGCCTGCCACACCAGCATTCCATGTGGGTACTGCGGCTGGCTGCTCCATGTTCCATCCAGCTCCCTGCTAATGGCTTGGGAAAAGCAGTGGAAGATGGTCCAAGTGCTTGGGCCCCTGCATCCTTGTGGGAGGCCTGAATGAAGCTCCTGGCTCCTGACTTCAGATTGGCTCAGTCCTGGCCATTGTGGCCACCTCCTGAGTGAACCAGTGAGTGGGAAGATCTCTGTTGCTCTGTCTTCATCTCTAATTCAGGCTTTCAAAAACGTAAATAAATCTCAAAATATAACCTGGTGTGTGTAGATAGATAGATAAATAAATAGACAGACAGAAACTAGTATAACCAGTTTGAGTTGCTAAAAAAGAAATAGCCTAAAGATTAAGTAGAACCCCCAAAAAGGGGCAGAGTTAAGAGAATCTCAGAGACATATAAGCACAGAACTGAATCTTTGAACTAAGCCATCCCTGAAGCCTGTCCTATTTCTAGATTGTCTATTGTTATAACCCAATAATTTTCTATTGTTATAAGCCAATAATTTTTTTCAATGGAATTGAGTTTTCCATTGTTTCAAGTCAAAAGATACTAACTGGTAAAACCACTCTATCATGCATTTTTTTGATCATCTAGTATGATTATAAAACTTCAAGCCATCCAAATGTAATGTGAAATCAAGGCATTAAAAGTGGTTGGCTCTGGTAAGATTGCTAGTCAAGGAGATGTTGCTAGATGCTTAACAGCAGGCTCTGTGGCATGAGTAGGGGCTGGTAGGTAGCTCTGGATTATTTGATTTACATAGTGTAAATATTCTCATCATGGCCAATCTCAGGCTACCAGTGTGACACTAAATGTGGTATTAGGCAGGAATACTAACAGTTGGATTCCATGAGCCTGTAATAGTACCAACATCCTGCTACTTTTATTGCAAAGCTGCTATTTGGCATACAAGACAACTGATCCAAAGGAGTTTAAGAGGCTTTCCTGAGATCATACAAATAGAGGTAAGGCTTGATCCAGAAGGCTCATCCCCTGACTTGTGAAGTCCAGTTGTTAATATGCCAATGATCTGATTTGCATATATTTGTATGTATAGCAGCTAACACAAGCACATTTATTTCTTTTAAACACAAGGGCCTGTGGTTCTTTGCTTAAAATTAGGAAACTTTCCAAATTTTCAGTCAATATTTTCGTCTCTGCTGCCCAGTTGAACAAGAATCTCAAAAGTATTTTAATGGAATTAACTACTTTGTTCACCAAAGTATGTACAAGTCACTCCAGATACATTAGCTCTGCGAAAGCTACAGGGAAAATAACCTCTTTCTTGACATTTTGCATATGAGCAAGCCAAGAATCAGAAAGAGAGTAACTGGCCGGCGCCGCGGCTCACTAGGCTAATCCTCCGCCTTGCGGCGCCGGCACACCGGGTTCTAGTCCCGGTCGGGGCACCGGTCCTGTCCCGGATGCCCCTCTTCCAGGCCAGCTCTCTGCTGTGGCCAGGGAGTGCAGTGGAGGACGGCCCAAGTACTTGGGTCCTGCACCCTATGGGAGACCAGGAGAAGCACCTGGCTCCTGCCATCGGATCAGCGCGGTGCGCCGGCCGCAGCGCGCCAACCGCGGCGGCCATTGGAGGGTGAACCAACGGCCAAGGAAGACCTTTCTCTCTGTCTCTCTCTCTCACTGTCCACTCTGCCTGTCAAAAAAAAAAAATTTAAAAAAAAAAAAAAAAAAAAAAGAAAGAGAGTAACTTTCTCAAGGTCACGTCTCATATGGGTAGAGTGAGAGCTTGACTCCAAGTATGCTAGACATTGAAGAACACTTTGCCTCATGCTCAGTGTACTGTTCTGGGCAGGTCTATTTCTGCTATGTGGTGATGGGTTCTAATGGATTTTCTATAATTCAGGATACACTTGTAGTGAACAAATTACCATACCAAGTAAGGATGCAGGTGGAAGCAAATGTTTGGTGAATAGGTAGGTGATAGTATTCATAACCCTTTGGGGTCTGGTTATAGTTCTTATTTTTCCCGAGACCTAAGCCCTCGCCACATCTTTGCAATTTAGTATAGTTAACTTGTGAGGACTTACATGAGAGGGCTTATGTTTTGTCTTTCAGAGCCTTTTAAAAAATAGTATGAGGGGTCGGCGCTGTGGCGCAGTAGGTTAATCCCCTGCCTGCGGCACCGGCATCCCATATGGGCGCTGGTTTGAGTCCTGGCTGCTCCTCTTCCCATCCAGCTCTCTGCTATGGCCTGGGAAAGCAGTAGAGGATGTTGGGCCCCTGCACCGGCATGGGAGACCAGGAAGAAGCTCCTGGCTCCTGGCTTCAGATTGGTGCAGCTCCAGCCATTGTGGCCATTTGGGGAGTGAACCAGCAGAGGGAAGACCTTTCTCTCTGTCTCTCCCTTTCACTGTCTGTAACTCTACCTCTCAAATAAATACATAAAATTCTAAAAAAAAAAAAAATAGTCTGCTTTTAACTGAAAAGTGATCCCTGTTAGGAATCTGGAAAACATTATGCTGAGTGAAATAAGCCAGTCCCAAAGGGACAAATATCATATGTTCTCCCTGATCGGTGACAACTAACTGAGCACCAAAAAGGAAACCTGTTAAAGTGAAATGAACAGTATGAGAAACTGTGACTTGATCAGCCCTTGCCCTGACTGTTGATGAACAACTTAATACGTTATCCCTCTCAGTATTTTTTTGTTTGTTTGTTCTACTTAATACTTTTGGTTGAATTCTGTAATCAATACACAGTTATTCTTAAGTGTTGAACTTAACTGAAAAGTGATCCCTGTTAAATATAAGAGTGGGAATAAGAGAGGGAAGAGATGTACAATTTGGGACATGCTCAAGCTGACTTGCCCCAAAGGTTGAGTTAGAAACGTGTCAGGGGATTCCAATTCAATCCCATCAAGGTGGCATGTACCAATGCCATCTCACTAGTCCAAGTGATCAATTTCTGTTCACAATTGATCATAATGATAGGACTAAGAGTCAAAGGGATCACATAAACAAGACTAGTGTCTGCAAATACTAACCGATAGAATAAAAAAGGGAGAGAACAATCCAATGTGGGAAGCGAGATACACAGCAGACTCATAGAATGGCAGATGTTCTAAACAGCACTCTGGCCTCAGAATTAGCCCTTAAGGCATGTGGATCCAGCTGAAAAGCCCATGAGAGTATTTCAGGCATGGAAAGCCAAGACACTCTGTCAAAAAAAACAAAACAAAACAAAACAAAAAAACCTAAATGAAAGATCTCCGCGAGTGAGATCCCAGTGGAAAGAACAGGTCATCAAAGAAGGAGGTACCTTTCTCTGAAGGGAGGAGAGAACTTCCACTTTGACTATGACCTTATCTAAAATGATCAGAGTCAGTGAACTCAAAAGGCTTCCATAGCCTTGGCAACTCATGACAAGAGCCTAGGGTGATTACTGACACCATAAACAAGAGTGTCAATTTGTTAAGTCAACAATAGGAGTCACTGTGCACTTACTCCCCATGTAGGATCTCTGTCCTTAATGTGCTGTACATTGTGATTTAATGCTATAACTAGTACTCAAACAGTATTTTTCACTTTGTGTTTCTATGTTGGTGTAAACTGTTGAAATCTTTACTTAATATATACTAAACTGATCTTCTGTATATAAAGATAATTGAAAATGAATCTTGATGTGAATGGAAGGGGAGAGGGAGCGGGAGAGGGGAGGGTTGCGGGTGGGAAGGAAGTTATGGGGGGGGGGGGAAGCCATTGTAATCCTTAAGCTGTACTTTGGAAATTTATACTCATTAAATAAAAGTTAAAAAATTTTTTTAAAAATTTAAAAAAATAAAAAAATAGTCTGAGAAATATTCGTGTACTTCCAGAAATAACTGTAACCAATCAGTAGTTAAAATATTAAAAAAGCAAGCAAAAGGCTTGAATATTTTAAATTAGTCTCAAAAATGTAGATAATAGCAACATGGCTGATTAAAGAAAAGGCCATTTCATTCTTTTCACCCCAGATGGACACCACTTGCATCTGATTCGCATAGCTTTGTCAGGCTATCCTATCTGCATTATTTGGAATTACTCTGCAGCTTTCAATACTGTAGATGGAATTATTTAAGTGGGATGATTAGCATAAAATGTTCTGTACCCATAAGAATATGGGGGCAGTTAAGCACTGAACTCAACCTACTGCCCTCTTTGATAGGAAAGGAAGATCCTACACAGCAGAGGTTATTGCAAACATCAATTCTGTTCTGTTCACGTTCCTTCTCTCTGGCTCTCTCTTCCTCCCTCCCTTTGAACATAGGAACCATCTGCTTATAGTCAGTGGTTTTATAGGGGCCCAAATACAACACACTCAAAATTGTGTACTTTGAGGCAGACATTTAGTGCAGCTTTAAGACACCACTTGGGATGTCTGCATAGCACATTAGAGTGACTGAGTCCAGCGCTGGCTGTTTCCGGTTCTAGCTTCCTGTGCGTGTACATTCTGGAGGGCAGCAGGCTATGGCTCAGATACTTCTGTCTTTGCCACCCACATGGATTCTGGCTTCAGCCTGGTCTAGCCCCAGCTAACAATAGCTGGCAAGTGGGGAGTGACCCAGATGATGGAAGATATCTCTATCTCTATCTCTATCTCTATCTCTATCTCTATCTCTAACTATCTCTGACCTTTCTCTTGCTGTCTCTTTGCCTTTCAAATTCTAGTCAAAATTTTTTTAAAGTAAACAAACAAATCACTGCCTCAGGTTAAGATATTTACAATCTCAGTAGAAAATGGTATATGCTCTGAGAAAATTATGTAAAGCCATCATGAGATTTTTTTTTAAAGAATGAAAATTTTTTTATTATTATTATTATTTGACAGGCAGAATTACAGAGAGTGAGAGAGAGAGACAGAGAGAAAGGTCTTCCTTCTGTTGGTTCACTCCACAAATGGCTGCTAAGGTCGGTGCGCTGCACCGATCCAAGGCCAGGAGCCAGGTGCTTCCTCCTGGTCTCCCATGTGAGTGCAGGGGCCCAAGCACGTGGGCCATCCTCCACTGCCTTCCTGGGCCACAGCAGAGAGCTGGACTGGAAGAGGAGCAACCTGGACTAGAACTCAGCGCCCATATGGGATGCCGGCGCTGCAGGCAGAGAATTAACCAAATGAGCCATTGCACCACCCTGAGACTTTCAAAACTGCTCTAATAAATGTGCTGGGTCAGCACTTAGAACCTAGGACTTCTACCGAAGAAGGCTTCAGGCAAATTCCACAGGTGCTGAGGGAGGCAGTAGGAGAGGCAAGAGTCACTGGAAAGCATGCTGCCAGGCGAGGGCGCCCCACTGGGAACTTCAGCTGAAAGAGGTGCCAACAGGAAGCCCCTAACAAGGCTCATGAAGCAGCCCCACCACACAGTTCTGCTGGGGCACCCTGCCTGCTCCTGGGAGCTGTGAACCAGGCTGGTTAAACCCCTGCTAGACCTGTCTGCACACAAGCACAGGTCTCCCCACTGAATGGTAGCAAAAATGAAGCCGAGTTTATGAGTTTCGCCCAAGGCCATAGAAGCAGTCCATGTCACACCTGGGATTGGGATTCAGATCTTTCTGCCTTCCAGAGAGAAAACTCCTGTCGCTCTCCATCATGTCCTATTTTTAAGTTCATTAGTTAACCTCTGAATACTTAGCCAGTTTTAAGAGCCAGGAAGTCAAAGAGTTTTAAATGGATGAGCCTAAAGTGGTCATCAGCTCATTGGCGGGCTCAGCCTCTGAGCCGCAGCAAAGGTTCCGGGGTTCATAGAGAGGCTGTCTGCTCATCCACAAGCTTCCCTGGGAGGAGGGCAGCGTCCTTCCTCTGATCAGAACATGCCTGTCACAGAGCGCCGGCGGCTACTGAGTAGTGTCTGCTCCAAAGAGCCACTGCCCCAGCCGGGGAGTCCAAAATCTGTCTTCTGGCAGAGGCTTAACTGTTTGGCTGCTGCTTTGGAAGGTCCATGCTGGTACCTCCCAGGAAGAGAGAACCCAGCTGGGAAGCTGCCAGTTGCAGGCAATCTTCTCCTTCATTTCAACTCAACAAGGATTTAATGTGCTCCTGCTGAGGGTCCAGTCCTGTGGGGTATGCAGCCCTCTGGGGGTCTGCAGTCCTGCTGGGGAGTCCAGACACAGAAGCAGGAGGCAGCCAGATGATGCATCAGGGCTCTACCTAATTAAGAGCTCCACCGTCAGGCCTGCAGGAATCCGGGGATTGTTCCCGGCTCTTCATATAGCACTGGCCCTACAAAAAGCCTGCTAACAGCATTTAGTAAAGGCCCAGTGAAATTTTCCCTGCCCTGTTGGCATCCTTTAAAAACCTTTAGGACATAAGCAATAAATTAATTAATTAATTAAAATAAATAATAAGACAAAATACCACTGCCTCTGAAAGGGAGACCTCCTAAGACTGAATGGGGCTGTCTCTGATGGGTTAGACTCTTTCCCAGACAGTTCCATGGGGCACTACGCCAGTCCCTAGCACACTGAGGTCAAAGGGAAGCCAACATCAGCCCCAGCTGTCACTCTGCTGCTGTTTGTCAGCCTCACCATTCTAAACTCCTGGCTCCTATTTGCCTCCTTTTTATTGCTCTGGTACTTAGGCAGTTTTGTTCTTGTTTTTTCCCACATGCACTGAGCACCCACAGGGTTCCTGGCACTGTGGCAAGCGCCTGGGTGGCAGTGGATTTGTAACTCAGAAGACAGATTGCTGTGCATGACTGCTTCAAGTCTGGCATCATGGTAGCGAGGTGGCAATCTCTGGCTGTGTGAAGTTCTAATTGTTTATATAATAACAGCATCACACTGGGGGCTGTTAGAGCCCAGAGGGATGTGTTGGGTGTAAGCTTCTGTTGCTGTAGACACAAGTTTGCACCCTTTTGGTAGCCTCTCACCTCCTGGCAGGGTGACTTCTCCAGCTAGGTCATTTGGTTTTAGAAGACTTATTGCAAGCCTAATTAGGTAATTATTAGTAAAATAATTTGTTGGCTGTCTTTCCCCCTTGCAAGACTATAAATTCTATGAAGGCATGGAGTTTTCATGTCTGTGGCCCCAGTGACTTGAACAGATGTGGCCCAAAGTAGGCCATCCATAAATATTTATTAGAGGGATCATGTTAATTATCTAGGGTAGCCATAATGGAAGTCTACAAACTGGGTGGCTTAAACACAGGAAGTGCATTGCTTCAGACTTCTGAGGTGCATTGTCCAAGGTCAGGGTGTCAGCACACTTGGTTTCTGCTGAGGCCTTTCTCCTTGGCTTGTGGACAGCCACCTTCTAAACCCTGTGTCCTTTTGTGGTCTTTCCCGTGTACATTGCATTGCAGAGGTTTCTCTGAGCTTTGGAGCAGGTTGGTCAGGGACTAGTCTTGAGCACATGTAGTCATTATTGCTGCTCTCCCCTGTATCCCACTCTCAGTCCATTCTTGTTATTATAATGAAATACCCAAGGCAGACTACCTTCATGATGAAAAGAGACTTCTAGCCCATCATGTCCTTCCTTTTCTTATAAGAGCACCAGTCAGTATGGATTGGGGTGTACCCTGTATGCCTCATTCTAACCTAACCTCTTGAAGGCCCCCATCTCCAAATACAGTCATGTTGTAGTATCCTGGGGTCAGAACATGAATTTATAAATTTGGAAGTGAGGGAACACAGTTCAGTCCATCCAGGGATGAGTGCTGACAATCAAGTGAAGTGTATCACAGAAAATTGGTTCACATTAAAGTGAAAAAAATAGAGAATTATGTGCATAAGTATTATCCTAAAATGAGCTAAGGTTATCTCTCCTGATAGTATCAGTCTCCCACATATGATCCCTTGAGTGGCAAAGGACATGTGTCTTTGTAGCCAGAGGGCCAGGAATGGCGCTCTAGGTACAGCTGGGTCATAGTTGAGCTCTGGAAGTCAGGGCTAAACTACTTCCATTTCTGTCCCTCAGTTCCATAGTCTACAAAATAAAGGAGTTGCCACCATGGAGTCACTCTGATTCTATGTAAAGCAGACCAGGAGGAAAACATCCCTCTGGCTCTTCTAGTTGATGAAGGGTGTTAATTTCAGTAATTCTCTTTCCTCTAAGACTCTTAGAGAGAAAGCAGGAACCTGGAGTCTGTTCTGTCCTTTCCTTAGTGGCATTCCAGTTATGTGTAAGTCAGCATCTTGGGAAGCAACCTCTCTACCCAGGGAAGCAATAAGGAAATCACCATTTAGAAGAAAACCCAACAAATGCTACTGAATCCCATCTAGCTGACTGGGAGCAACTCCTTGCTGCCTTCTGTCTGTCTTCTTTTGTCTAGGTAGTGACTGACTATGCAGGCTTAGATGTAATTTGAGACTCCCCAAAGCTTCATGTGTTGGAGGTTTTTGCCACAGTGTGGCAATGTGGGAAATGGTGGAAGCTTTAAGAGGTGGGTAGGTCCCCATGGGAAGTCATGAGGTCATGGTTGGGAAGGGGGCGGGTACCTTAGAAAGGAATGCTTATCTCCTGGAGTGAGTTCTCCTGAGAGTAAGTTGAAGGCCTGGGCCTGACCCCTGAATCTCTCTCTGGCTTCTTGTTGGGCAAGGTGATCTTACACTCTCACATGCACCCTTCTATTAGCTTACCACCAGAGACCAAAACCATAGGGCCCCCCCCGATCCTGCATGTTTAATCCACAACCATGAAGTATTTAAGCCCTTTTCTTTCTAAAGTTAGCCTGCCTCAAATATTTCATTATAGTAACATTATAGTGCATTCTTTGGGCAGCAATAAAGGCCATGTTTTCACAAAACTAGCAGTTGAACCGTGGTTCCTCCACTAGCTTTCCCAAAACTCCCAATAAATAACTGTAGAACTCAGTAAAGAGCTACATCTGCCTTCTGCTCATAGTTCCTATTCTTCCCTGGTTCAGCTACATAGTTGAGACATTATCTTGAGCTATGAAATGACACAGCAATAACATGTGGGCTTTTCTCCCCGTTGCTAGTGTAGTCCTCCAGCAATATGTAATAACTCGTTATTGGCAACCTTCTCCTCCCCTGGTTGTCTCCTGGAAATAGTTGTTCCACTGTGCAAGAACTTGCTACAGATGCTACTAAAATAAAATCCCTAGAATAATTAGCAGATGCGGGGGTTTCTGAAATGTTTCATTAGTGAGTTGTGCTGGTCTCAAAGTCTGCCAGCTTGCTCACTGCACTCCAAAAGCAGGATTTTAGCTGCCTTTGTTTGGATTTGCATATGTTCTTCCCATTTTCATTTACCGCCCCTCTGCCCAGGAAATCACCTCTCTGAATCAACAATGAGTTTCCAAATCTATATGTCTTTGCCTTTCCAGTTACTGCCTTCACTTCATTTACCCAGTCACATCAGGTTATGGAAACATGGACGCAGAAACTTGCCCAAATAATTGCCATCTCAGAAATTCAGGGCCATTTGCATTTCAGCATAAGACAGCAGCATTGGAAATACACTGATGGAACTTGGGAAGCCTTGCACATCCACGGCTGATAGAATATTTCTGTCTGCTCTTGGGTTGTGCAGTCAATTGACATTTTGTTGACTCTACTTCCCTTCAATCTCCCTTTCTATATAATTTCAATTCTCCTTCTGCTAGGATTTCCTATTGCTATTCCCAGTAGTTTTATAGCTCAGCTCAGCTAGTCTTTGAGAAACAATGCCCTGCTTCTCTCTTCCTTCTTTTCTATTCCATGTCCTACTTAATCCCTTTCTTACCTGTGCACACACAATTGGGATACTGCAAAGATAAAACACTTCAGCTTCAGTGACTGCGTAGGGACCCATGAAAAGGACCTGATTTAGTTCAATCTGAACGTGGCTTTCTATGCCACAAGAATGAGATCAGGACGGTCTTGATTTTGTCCTACTGAGAAAATGTTTCCCTAACCTGTTTCTTAATTCTCACTTGGCAAACCCTATGTCTGCCCTCCATTGCCCCATCTTCCTGAGCTGCAGGCACACAGGTCTTCTTCAACACTACAAATGTGTCCAGCTCACTCCCGTCCAAGAGGCTTGGCAATCACTGCTCCCTCTTCCTTGTACCCTTTTACCCTATAGCTGCATTGTGCCCTTCTCATCTGGGAAGCCAAACAGGAGTTCAAGTGTTCCAGCCCTGAAGAAGTCTCCCCTGAAGTTAAAGTGATTTCACCACCTCCACCCCGTCACTCTCTTTTCCACGATCTCAGTCTCTTTTCTCCTGAACCTTCTTAACCTTGTTGCTGTCAAAATTAAACTCCCTGAAGGCTGGAACCTCATGTTGTGGCCCCAGTTTTTTCCAACATCTTTAATTTTGCTTGTCCCAGAGGAGATGCTCAATGTGTATCTATGAGAATAAATTTAGAATAGGGTTACAGAAGGATGAAATAGAGGCAAAAATGCATTTTGTGTTCTCCAAAAAGGAATCTGTGGAGAGAATCCCTTCTTGGTTCTGGTTCCAACACTTAAGTTTGAAGTTCTTTTGGAATTTCCAGTGATAAGCGATGTCTTGAAGGTGGGCTACCTACCTAAGCATCACACAGAGGCTTCAGCTGTAGCCTCTCAGATCTACATGTCGAGGACTATTTGCTACCTGACCACAGCTTCTCCCCTTATGTCCAGATTCTCCCATCACTCCAAATTCCACATGCTGAAAATGTTGCCCTTGACTCTAGCACAGTAACTCAGCAGACCATCTCAATTACCATGTCACTGTGTCACCCATCTGCCCATCTCTGAAGAAGACAAAAAAAAATCATTCATAGACTCTTCACTGTCCTCAGTCCTCATTCCCCATGTATCTTTATGTCACTTTTTATAAAGGAATGATGTCACTTTTTATAGAGTTAAATAATCATGCAGTCATTCAGTGCCTGTTACTATTTCTGGTGAACAAATGGGGTCCCGACTCTCATGGAATTCGGAGCCATCCTCTTCTGTTTCAGTTAGATGGAAGAATAATGAGTGAACCCTACACCCAAGGCCAGCCGCTCCCAGGATCCAAGCCCTCATTAAGTTGTGTTCCTTTTTCAGACAACACTCTCCTAACCCTATCCCCTATCCAGCAGATTACTGTCAACCTACATATCTTGGGTAGCAAGTAATTATTCTTCTTCCTATTCAGGAAACTAAACTAATGTCCAGTTTGGGCTTCCAGTGTTTTTATGTTGAGATTTTGAAATTGTTTGTAATCTGAAGTTCATTCTAATTTATTCCCATGCTTCTCCGAAGATTTCTTCTTTCTAAGCAGACCCTTTACCACCCCCTTAATCTTCATTTTTACTCATATAGTGCCTACCATTTCAAAATACATATTTTTTTATTTATTTGAAAGGTAGATTAACAGAGAGAAGAGGACACAGAGTGAGATCTTCGATCCACTGGTTTACTCTCCAAATGCTTGCAACAGCCAGGGCAGGTTCAGACTGAAACCAGGAGCCCAGAATTTCATTTCATCCAGGTCTACCAACTGTGTGGCTGGGACCCACACATGTGAGCCATCATCTGCTACCTCCCAGGATGTGCATTCCCAGAAAGTTGAATCAGAATCAGAGGCAGGACTCAAACCCAGGCACTGGGATAGGAGAAGTGGGTATCTCAAGTGACAACTTAATGGATGTGCCACCCCCTACCGTGGAATTTAAACTTGAGAGGAAACTTATAGATTATTTAGCCCAACTTCTTTAGAGTTTCACAAAGCAAAACTGAAGTTCAAGGTTAAAAATTTAAAAAGCTAGTTGTAAAGGCATCATCTCCTGACTTGTAAGGCTCTTTACCCAGGAACTTACCACTCTGGCTTGCTTGGTGTATGTCCACATGTCTTACGTATGAGCAGCTATGCTCAGCACCACATTAATATTCTGAAATCGAGTGGAATTAAGAGAGAGGTTTTGTTGAGTACAGTAGGGAGAAGAAACAAGGGAGGAGTTATTGGGCTACATATAGGGAGTCATGTTTGCAGATTCCAGCACCTGTGTTGCCACTGTCATCCGTCTTCTTAGAATATGAGGCATCCATTATAAGCTGCCATGTCCAAATCTTTGAAACCATCTCAACACTGGAGGGGAAAAATCCAGATACCCCCCACACATGGTCCCTTACTGTTTTTCGGTATAAGGCCTGGGAGTTCACTTGCTGGGAGATAGCTGAGGCTAGAGTTTAAAAGTCCAATAATTGTTGACTAATGGTGCCTCAGTGGTAGTTCCAATATGCCAGTTAATGCATAAGGTCTCCCCGCATGAAACTGGACCAAAAAGCTTCAAAGCTGCCTGGCTCCTACTGTTTGTGGAGGAAAACATGAAGGGGGGGCCTCAAAGGAGGGGGCTTCCAGTGGTCGCTCAATGACTGGGCAAGACCTCGTTTGCATGACGAAAAGAGGCATCATCGTCGAAATGCTTTGTTGCCAGAAGACCCTTGCTGCTTAAATGATGTTGAAGGTAACTCCTGCAACTGACAGGGACTAGCAAACACGGAATTAATAGATAAGTAAAAGAAAGCGTCTTTTCTTTTCCTTCCCTGTGTTTGAAAACCTTCCCATTAAGAACACAAGATGCAGTGGCAAACAGGGCTCAGCCTCATTAGGAAGAAAGAAAACTGTTTGAAATAAACCTCAAAGAGAAAGAAAAATGCTGTCATTTTCTTTAAGGACACTATTATGCTCTTATTGACAAGACAAAAGAGTAATAAAGTTGAATTAGAGCAACTATAAGCTTGATAGTTTAGTTAGAGGGTAATAGAGAAACCTTTGCTATTTAAAAGAAGCAAAAGAAAAAGTACATCTTTTAATCTGTGTTTCCTGAAGCAATAACTACTGACCTTACCCCTCACTGAGAGCATTCTTGAGTCTGTTCCAGGTATAAAATTCTTACCTCATTGATACGATCCCGGAATGGTAAAACTGAAAGTGAGCTGGAATAATCTTTCTGTGATAGCCTATTATTTTTGGAGGGACCAGTGTCTGTGGCACTAGAGTGACTTCCTTATGTTCACTCAGCTTTTGGATTCTGAGGTTAAATTCTAGAAAACAACAGACACTGGAACTTGGTTTCTCCCTAAATAGAATCTGTGTGTCTGATCTTAATATGAAATCATCATGCTAAAACCCAGTGCTCGCCTATGACTCTGAAATGCATTTTAAAAGCATCTTCAGGGATTCTGAGTATCTGCCCAGCTCTCGTGAGGGCAAGTTCCTGCTCCCTTTGTGTATAAGGCATCAGGGAGTCCAAGAAAAAGTGTCAGGAATCCCCCATCTTTCCTGCGTGATGTACGTGCTGACAGTGAGCACCGTCACCTCACACGCTGTCCTTGTTGGAACAGGAACAGTGTCTCTCTGGCCCCTGTTGGGAGAAGAATGAAGCAGGAAGACCCTCCTAGCCATGAGTGAGTAATGGGACTCTCCAGCCTGCAGTGAGAGAGGCCAGTCACCTTGGAAGTGACAAGCTCTCCCTTATAATATATTGTAGGAGTTCAGAGAAAGGAAAATGCAATAATTTTTTTTGAGTACTTTGGGCCATTTTCCTCTCTTCCCTCCTGGAGAAGTCAGGGCACGTTTTTATTTGGAAAGGTGCATTGTGCCATTTTATATCATTAGCTCTACCTATTGATAGTTTTGGCTGCCCCCAGTGCTCATGTTCAGGACCCCCTCAGAGAAGGGGAATACTGGCAGCCACTCTGAGCTGACAGCTTTGGGGAAATGGCAGGTTTTAATTGATGTATTATGGGCACTAGGCTTTCTCTCTCTCTCTCTCTCTCTCTCTCTCTCTCTCAAAAAGAAAGAAAGGAAGGAAGGAAGGAAGGAAGGAAGGAAGGAAGGAAGGAAGAAAGATGTGACGGGTTTAGTATTCTCCTAGGACCTATAGATTTTAATATGTCGATTATTTCCCTTTTATTGGAACTTGTGTGTTTGTGGCTGACGGATGGTCTCCCAGGTGCATTAATGTCTCCATGTGACACTGAGCACCAAATGTCAACGTTTCCTTGTCTCTCTTTGAATAAACTTTTTAGACAGGAAACAACCAACACTTTATCCCCCAACAAATATAGATCCTTAGCAGAACAGCAAGTCACCCAGATTCCTGTCAAATTAGCTGCCTGAGTGTTAGTTAATAATTACAATGAGATGAAATTGGAAAGTGAGGCTGAAAAGTGGGAATGCGAGATACCAAATTTCTCATTTTAAAATAGTCCGGGTAGCAGCTCTCTGACAGTCCCTGACGGAGGTGGTGTTCCTGAGGCCAGCAGTTCCGTGGGCATTGACTGTGCGAGCCATCCCACGTCACTGGCTTGTGGCAGCTCTGGGAAGGCAGCAGGGTATTTCTCAAGAGTCTCGTGGCATGTGGGCTCTGTCAATCTGCCCCGAGAAGTCTGGGGCCAGCTGCAAGGGAGAGCTCTGTCTGAGACCTTCAGATACTTCTGCCGTTAGGAAGAAGGGGAATTTGTACTACCGAAGTTTCCCTGAGCATTCTAATAGACCTTAAAAGAAAAAAAAAAAAAAACAGCTTTGTTGAGGTATAATTTGAAAACTATAAAATCTATCCATTCTAAGAGTATAATTCAACAATTTTTAGTAATTTATAGAGCTGGACAACCATCAACATCCTCCACTTTTAGGACATTTCCATCATCATCAAAAATGCCCTAGTGCCTACTTGCTGTTTATCTCTACTCCTACTCCCAGCCTTGGCCACCACTGACCTTAAGACATTTTTGTCTCTGTAAATGAGTCTTTCCTGGATGTTACTTATCAGTGAAATTAAATGAGAAATTAAATATGATGTTAATGAAGCTCATCCATATGGTTGTCTGTTCCAGTTGACTGTTCTTTTTATTGCTGTATAATATTCCACTGATGTGGACATACAGCCATTTCTATATCCGTCTCCCAGCTGACTGACATTTGGACTGCGCCCAGTTTAGGGCTTTATGCTGCTGTGAACTTTCACACACACACGTTTCTTTGTCTGGAAATACTTTTTAATAAATCTCTTAAGTACCTCTTGTTAAATGTTTCTGTGCTCCAAGCTATGCTGATTATTTGCAAAGCACCATTCCTAACCTTCACAACAATGGGCTAGGTAGGAATTTTAATCAGGAACCCAAGGCTCATCAGGAAACAACTCACTTGAAGAATTATTACTGGGATGAAAATTCAAGCCCATGAACTCTCCTCTGTGCCAGGCAACCTCTGTAGCTCCCTGTTGAAAAAGCAAGTATTCCATGGAGTTCTGCTGCAAACCCAGTCACCCACCTCCAACTATATACAAATTCCCATTTACAGTGGATTGGAGGTTTGCAAGTCTGCCCTAGGATTTCAAATAGAAATGTTCTCTTCTGTATTATAGTAGCCCCAGTGGTCACTTCAAATTCAATTTTAACTTTGAGATATAGATTAGTGCACATGTATAAATTTATCAGCTTTGTGCTTAGTGCCAAGCTGGGTACTGTGAAAATACAAAAGATGAATGAGAAACAGCCACAGACCCTTGAGGTCAGGACAATGGAATGACAAGATTTGGACACACATGTCAACTTAACATAGAACCCACTACACATGTAACCGAGAGCTTTGATTGTTTAAAAACCCATGCTGAGACCCAGACTACATACATAACATATAGCTCCTGATAATTTCTTCTAGAGTCATGTGGAAACTGTTGGGGCTAAATTACTGAGAGAGAGAGAAAGAGAGAGTGCCATAGCATGTGAGAGAGTGAACATTGGACTCCACACAATTAGTGAGCTGCTCAGAAGGTATTCTGTGGAAGCACTCAGGAAATGTTCACATTATCTGGTTTAGATCCCTGACTTGTTCCTTACCCCAGCTTCCTTTAATACAGGCTCCAGGAGGCAGCAGGTATTAATTCAGGAGTTGGGTTCCTGTCACCCATATGGGAGACCAGGGTTCAGTTCCCAGCTCCTAGCTTCCACCTAGCCCACTCCTAGCCATTGGGGGCACTTGGGAAATAAACATGCAAAATGGAGCTTTCTCCCTCTTACTCTCTCTTCTCTTTCTGTCTCCCTTCTGCCTCTCAGATGAACATATATAAATATGTATACATACTTCTGGAATTTTACATATGTGTATACACACACATATACACACAGGGTACTTCAGAAAGTTTATGGAATGGAATCAAATGTTGATTTTGATACAAAAAATATTTGAGATCCATGCACATGCGGAGTCTTCAAAAGGGTCATGGAAAATGTGTGTTACCAAGAAAAAAAACTGAATAAATTTGCACATTTCTTGCACAAAAATAAACTCATCTTTTAATTCTTTTTTTCGTTGACCCATGTGAAGTATGTGTGTTTGTGTGTGTGTGTATCAAAAAAAACTACTGACATTTCTAGAGGTTTTTTCATGCATCCCACAAATCTCAATGAATCACCCAACTCCAGGCATGAGACAAGACTTCAGCAAAGAGCAGAATGGAGTCCTTTGCCCTCCTGAAGTTTCCAGTCTCGTGTAGAAGATGGCTTTTAAAGAGAAAAAGCATTGAAGTTGTGGTAAATTGTGAAGTAGAGGATGTCAAGGAGGCTTTTCCATTTATACCTTCATCAAGGACAGAAGTTGAGGGGCTGCTGCCTAAGTTTACAATAAATAAACAAAAAATAACAAAGGCAGACAGAAATAAAAACCAGACCTCGCAAGTCAGTATGTGGAGAAGAGTTCTCAGGGGCAAGTGATAAACCCCGGTGACTTATGGTGGAGGCTGGCAGATGAGAAGGAGAGAAACAGGCACACTTACACGGAAAGCCCTTCCTTCTGTGTCTTCTTAAAATATTCTGCAAATCTTCCATTAAGATTGACAATTTCTCTATCCAGCCTGGGTAACCTAATATGTCAATTCTCTATGTTCCCTGCTCAAGTTAGAGATAACTTATCTTACATTAGCCTATGTTGAAAGAGCCAGTTCTAAGAATCTATTTCTGTTCCCCTATAACTTCAAGATATACCACTGGACTGTAATACTTCAAACTTACAGCCAGCTAAAATGTGCATGCTCTCACCAAACTGGTACCATTGATGAAGCTTCTTCTGAGTCCTTTGATCATGGGGCTGTGGGGATTTCTTCCCTTTGGAGGAAAAATACACCATCTCTTTGATTTGAAGAGACTAAGGACCAAATTTGCTTTTTTCTTGTTCACTGTAGATTTGCTATTCAAAGTCAGTGGTATCCTAAGACTTTTTTTTTTTTCAATTATTTCATGAATTAGGAAACTACAGGTAGTAATCTTCATTCTGAAATGTTTCCAAGTCAATAAGTGTGTCATCCTGTTTTCCATTTTTTTTTTACTACTATGATACATTAGATCTATTTTAAAGAGACTGAGGGAGAGCGCTGATTCACTCACCAAATGGCCACAACAGCCAGGACTTGACCAGGCTGAAGCCAGGAACCAGGAGCTTCATCTGGCTCTCCCACATGAGGGCAGGAGCCCAAGCACTTTGACCATCACCCTCTCTTTCCCAGGCACATTAGCAGGGAAGTGGAAGTTGAGCAGCCAGGATACTAACCAGCATCCATATGGGATGCTGGTGTCACAAGTGGCAGCTTTACCAGCCATGCCATAGGGCTGACCTCCACCATGTTATCATTTCAGCTCCTTCTGTTTTTTTAGTTCTTTGTCCTTCTTTATGAAGTTTCCCCAATTGTTGTTTCTTCCTGCTAGTCAGAAACCTTTAGTTACATGATCATCTTTTCCTGAAAGATTTCTAAGGATAAAAGTCAAGTTTTACCTTTCATAGTCTCCATATCCCATCCCACATATAGTACATTTGAAAATGTACTATAGTGGGGCTGGTGTTGTGACAAAGCAGGGTACACACCTCTTATGATGCTGGCATACCATATGAGTATCAGTTCAAGTCCTTGCTGCTACACTTCCCATCCAGTTCCCTGCTAATGTAACTGGGAAAGCAGAAGATGGCTCAAGTGCTTGGGCCCCTGACACCCACATAGGAGACCTGCATCAGGTTCTGGGCACCTGGCTGCAGCCAGGACATGTCCTGGCCATTGCAGCTATTCGAGGAGTGAACTAGAAGATGGAAAAATCTGTCTCCCTCTCTCTGAAACTGCATATTAGAAAAATAAATCTTTTGAGAGAAAGAAAGAGGGAGATAGAGGGAAAGAGAGAGAGAAAGATAAAAGAAGGAGGGAGGGAGGAAGGGAAGAAAGAAAATGTACTATCCTGTCCTGCTTGCTACCAAAGAATTAGTTTTCCACTTTCCTTAACAAAGAATTTCCCCATCAGTTGATCTCATAAGTTTCCCTAATCCTCTTCACTGGTAACAAAAGGCTATAAAACTGCTTTCACCCACACACAATTTGATTAAATTATTTTATGGCATGGATGGAAAAGCTTTTGTAATTCCACTGACCCCATACTGAAAGTACTGAAGTATAACAATGTTCTATCTTGTAACAGCTACTGGTTTTCACCAAAATAAGAATAATATTGTTAGAAGTGTATCAGCATTTTAAAAATATCCCAAACCCAACAATACTCATTACATTACATATCCTTTGGAATATTGTGTTGCTTTTATCCTAAGACTAGGGAAACTAAGGCAAAAATGGAAAAATATTGTTTAGGGTAAAGACTATACAAGACAGTATACTGAGAACTTACAGGACAGTAGTGAGATATAATCCCTGCCTTTCAAAGACTTACAGTTCTGTAGAGTAAGAAAAAAAAAAAAAAGGATGTTCAGATGCTCATAATAAGATGAACGCAAGGGAATCAAAATCTAGGGAAAGAGGGAGGCACTTGGAACAGGTTGAGCAGAGTGTTAGATTTGTTGGATTTGATACTGAGTTCTGTGATCCACAATTGGGAGGTCAGAAGTGGAAGGCACCAATCAATTGTGTCAGCCATTGCCTTGCTCTTAGCCTTTGACATCTATATTTTTGAGTGAGTACTTTTGATTTTCATCCCTTATCTCCAAAACCATGAATGTTACATCATTGAGGAGAGTCTCCCCTTTCTTGAGAGCAGAGAATTGGGTAGGTACTGGGATCTGGAAATGACTTGGTCTCTAACTGCATTGCTCATTCTGATAAAATAGAAATCTCTCTTTACTCTGACCAGGTGTGTTAGACTTCATCAAAAGTAATGGAATGGTTTTCTCTTAAGGTTAAAAAGGATAAGGGGAAGACTTACAGAACTGGCTCATTATCTGGGTTAAGGGGAAGATTAATGGCCGACCTGGAGTACTGGAACATAGGCAGGAAAGAGCCAAAGACAAGTAGAATCAAAGGATAACCCAGCAAGGGACTGGTACTGCAGGGGTGCCTGGTGCATTTCCCGTCTCCACCTGCAGGAAGGTTTACCCTCTGCTCCTGTGTGCTCCAGTCGCTGCCAAGCAGCCTGCTTGCAGTCAGAGCGCCAGAAGCTCCACGTGCCCCCACTTAGGGAGCCCGAGTCTCGCAGTTGAAACCTTTCTCCGTGATTCACGCTGAGCTGAGGAATTCTTGACAAGGGCGTTGCCCTCGCCATCTCCAGAGGTCCTCTTCTGACCCCAGCACTTCCTGAAACTGTGAGCTGGGTTGTTAAGGGAATGAGTCCAGGTGTAGTGCACCTCTGGTGACCCGACATTTTCTGCTGGGGTGATTGGTAAACCAGAGAGGCAGTCAAGGACGGCCAGCCGGACTTCTAAGGCACATACCTGTGCTTTGCCGCTGGTGCTCTGCAGACTTCTGGAAGCCCTTTCGAATATTAAACTCATTAACCAAAGAAACCAGCCTGCCAACTGAAGAACGCACTCCTGCTTGGAACTGCTGCTTTTATGAAATAAAAGTGACTGGGGAGGCCGTTTCGGCATTAGGGTAGCATCTCCCTCCACCGCCAGCAACATGTCTGGACTGCTATTTGATTTCCATGAGAAGGCTTCTGGGAACTTAGGACTTTATTCTTGTGCTATTGTAATTGTTTCAGGGGATATGCTCCAGGAAGGAAAGCTTACAGGATAGGGCCATAGCATATTGTCTCAGGACAGCTTGACTTGACTATGATATCAGAAAAGACTTCCCCCAAGAAGTGAACTGATTAATGGGAGGTGAGCACGGGAGAAGGTGGACAGAGAGGGAAAACGCTATGGGCCAGGAACTGAAAGAGAGGCAAGGCTGCAGGAGCAGAGAGTGGGAGCCTGGGAAAGGAGTGGTATTGATGAAGTGGACAAGGATCAGACCTCAAAAGACTTCCTGGATCACGTCAGAAAGTACAGATTCTCTGGGTTCTACCTGGGAAAAACAGGAAGCCAGGGAAGGATTTTTAAGAAGGGGGTCTAATGACCAGATCTGCTTTCTAAAAATCATTTTGCATGACACGCATATAAAATTATCTGAGAGACGAGGAGGAGTGTTAAGGAGAGAACTGATAGGAGGTTGTAGGGAAAGACAGCACGATGGGAGAGCATTACGTGGAGGCCAGCGCTGTTCCTCAGGACGTTGTAGCTAGGACAGGAGTGCGCATGTGCACACAGAAATAACCACGTGGAGTCTGTGATCTCACTCTGAGAATTCAGGAAGATAGAGTGAAGTAGCCGAGAGAAGGGGAAACACCTTCCTCCACATCAAACGGGATCTGATGACTTGAGTAGCCTGCGGTTTGCTTTGCGCTGTTTTTGGCTTGTTTGTTGTTATTTTGATTTTATATACAACTGCTTCCAGATTACAACATTACTTTAAATGTGGCTTTCCCACATTTTTTTAAGCTACACAAACACCCACATTTATATTCAGATTCACATTATCTCTGCTAGGCAAATAGAAAGCAGGTTTTGTTTTGGTGTGCGTGTTTAGTTTCCTTTTAGAGTAGAATAAGTGAACTACCCCAACTCTTGAACCCTGGCATCTGGTCATAAGTACAGCCAAGATGGGTTAGGGACAGATCTGTCCTTCCTTGGGCATACTGTTGCTTTGCAAATAATACACACCCAGACACAGACCAGTGACTGTGCCAGTGCGGGTAGGTATGAAGCCTTTATTCTAGGCAACCTACAAATAACTGGTTTTAGAAAGGCACAGGTGAAGTTCTCCTGCAGGTCTGGGAGCGCCTCATGGAGCCACGTGTGTGAGCCTCTGCTGCTGTTTATCACTGACCACAACTACAGACAGCTGACCTCAGTGGGTGTGGCCAGTCAAAAGCCTTGATTTGCAACAACGGAAACCTGACCAAGTTCTTATGGAAAATCTTTTTTGAGTAGAAACAGGCTGGGTTCTACTAAAATTCTGAGCCACAAAAATGCTCAGTTGCTCCTACCGGGAGGTACTAGGAACATTCTACCCATGACTTCATTTTGGCTCAATCTCAGCTTCATTTTGGCGTGATCTTGGGTAAGTCATTTAATCTTTCTGAATTTGTTTGCAAAAATAAATATAAAAGTAGTTAAACTGCCTCATCACCCTAGTGTTTTGCAAACTTAGTTCCAGGTAAAATTACCACTCAGAAGTGCTGTGAACTGAGTTTTCCAGAAGGTTTAGACTAGTATTGAAAATATTTATTCCTCTAAGTGTGTAAGAAACACATTGTAGGCCAAGGGCGTGGGCAGCTATTTGAATATGAGTTTTGGTTTGTTTGGTGGTTTATACTACTGAAGAAATGGCATATCTGAGTTAAGAAAGAAAATAGTTTTCTATTGTTTCCATTCTTAGGTCACACCCAGAAATTTCTGTTCTATTTGAGACTAGTGAAGAATGCTAACAAATCTGCATTCAAAGAAAGGTGATAAAGATACGGAAAAATCTGGGAAAAGCTGCCCTACAGGAACAGTTGCTACACACTGGAAAGCCTTGGTCTTAAGGCCTAGGGATACTTACAGCTGTTTGCCAAATATTGTGAAACTCTGTCAGAAGAAGAGAGATATGACATCCTGGCTTGCTGTTTCCTAGTGGAGCCATTGTAAATCGATGGAAATTTCAGGGTGGTTAATTTGGGTTCAGTATAGAAAAGAAATTTCTGGCAATAGGATGTAGCCAAGAATAGAATGGGACCTTGTTTCCCTTTGTGGCGTCATCAGCAAGATGTTGGAGATGGGTGGTTTTTACTGTCAAAGTGTTTGTGTGTGTGTTCACTCAATCCTAATAACAACTCTTTGAGGCAGCAGCTTCACTATTCCCACTTGATAGGTGAAGAAACTGAGGCACAGGTAAAGCACTTGAGTAAGTTCACACAGTTAGGAAGTGACAACAGCTGGGATTTGAATCCGTGCAGTCTGCCTGTGGAGGCCTCGCGCTTCTCTGTGCCACCGTATCACCTCCCAGTGCTAACGTTGAGAGGTGCTGTGTTTCAGATTTCTGCCTTGAATTTCCTGGGTGGTCTTTAAGGCGTTCACCGGTGGTGGTGCCTCACTATGCAGATACTGTGGTGGTACACGGCGTCTGCAGAGGTGCCTTTCTGAAATGCGTGCATGTCGCTCTGCTGCAGGCATGCGGTCATTCGTTTGCCTTTTCAACACCAGCTGAAGTCGGGGTTCATCATTTCTTGAGAAAATTTTGCCTGCCATATTTATGTCCTTCACCATGTATGCTATGGGCATGTACAAAAAAAAATTACGTAAATAAAACGCCCTACTTGCTGGGTGTATGAAGGCTACACTTGGCTTTGCTTCCAGACATGATAGCCAGCCATGTATCCTCTTCCCCTTCACACACTGCACCTGATAGGGATGTTCGAGAGCAATGTCAGTTTACTCAGCCCTCTGCAGGTTAGCAAACAAAGTGAGAAATGGAATATGTTTTCTAGAGCAGGACAGAAGAAAGAATCTCTTTCAAACTTGATCAGATCTATCTAAAGGGAGCTGACCAGGAAGGAGAAATGACCCCATCTCTTACATGGGTGCTTTAAAATAATTTGACAACAGGTAGTTAAAAATAAGTATTCCATGCTGTCAATCACATCTCATCCTTGTGGATTTTAACGCCTATTTTACTTGAGGGAAGGTGATATTTGAACATTTTATGGCACCCATCAACAGGAATGTGCACATGGTTTCAAATAAGGGTTTTAAGCCTTCTGAAACCAATTACTTCTGCCTAAGTGGAAATGCCAAAGCAGAGATGTGTCAGCAACGCAGAGAATAGTTTTTTTTAAATAAATATACACAATAACATTGTGAAACTGCAGAAACTGTGCGCACACACACACACGCATATGCACAAACCTTTTTAAGAAATGTCTCAGAAAGTCTGTGTCAAACAACATTAACCCAGAGAGATGCAGAAATGTCAGCCACATAACATGGGCAGGCCGTGGGGCTGGCATTTGGCTGCCAGCAGGGGAGGCGTCCTCCCACAACTAATTCCTCAGGAACCTCACGCTGTGGCTGTCTACAGGGAAGGGAGCAAAAAGGGAGGTGGGAGAGAGCAGCTTTTGCCTATTATGTCTTCCCTTCCCAGCTGGAGAGGGCCTCAGCTGTGGCAGCCTGGGACTGCGGTGATTGTCTGTAGAGAGGGGAACACAAAAGCCTAAGCATCCCGTTCCCAGCTTATGCCGATGGTGAGCCATCCTCTCCTGCTCGGGAGTGTTGCTTCCACACCTGAGCTCCAGCCAGGCCACCTTGTATGGAGACTCTGCAGGGCCTCACCTCGGCCTGGGCGTTTTCTCCATGGGAAGGTTGTGATGCAGCCTTTGGGTAAGAATCACAGATATGCATGCATGTGGGGCTTTGCAGGATCCTTGGCTCGTGGATGCGGTGGATGGAGGGTTTCCTTTCACCCTTCTGCGGGAATCCTGGAAAAGGTGGGGACTTGGCTGTATTCTGCACCATAGTTCTCTCACAGGACTTGTGGACTCTGCTCCCTGAGTCCAATTTCTAGTGCGTATCAGGCTGATGATCTGAAATGGGTCTGCTTCCTTCATGATGACTTCTAAGTGTATCACCCAAAAAGTATTCTGGAAAAAAAAATATACAGTGGGAGCTACTAACTGTAAACAGCTGTTAAGTCAAGCATCAGGCGCTGTGGAAATACTTTCAAGTTATCGTGTCTACATCTGCATCAGTGTTTCCACCCTCCAGAGACCTGTTCGTGGCAGCTGTCTGTGTACTAACGGAAACGTGTGATTGGTTCCTCTTTATTGTTGGTCTGTGTTAAGATATTTTTGAAATTGGCATGAAGGAAGAGAGGGCAAATGACCCATTCTGTTAACTGAAGTGTCTTTAGAACATGGGTTATTCTTGCCCTTCATGTCTGATACTCAGTGTGTTGAACAGATTTGTAAGAAACTCCTGGTGTCTCCTATAACAGGTGGCTGAGTTTGTTAACAGATCTTCCCATGCGCCATTTTCCTTAAAGGGTATGCTACCGATGCATCAACTTAAATGGAATAATAATACTCTCTTGCATTCTGGGGTAATTTATGTCTTACAAAGTAGCTCTACTTGTTTAAGAAGACTGTTGGGCTCTCTCTGTCATTAGATCAGTCCTGTGACTTGGATGTTTTTATTCTTATTTGCTTCGTTTTTAATGTGAGGCAGCTAGAGGCAGGTTACTTGTAGACCAGTCTCCGGGACATCTCGAGCTTTTGTTGCCTTATGTGTATGAACTGTAAGGATCACAGACACAGTGACACAAGCACAGGTAGCTCTTTGCATGTTGTGCATTTATGTTTGTGTATTCATGTGTCTGTTGACAGCTGAGATGTATCCTGAAAAAACTGGATGTTCTGTGAGGTGCAAACATGGAGACCAAGAGGTCCCTTTCTGGTTGTGGCCTCTTGGGGTGATGAAGAGCAAGCATGAGACAGATGTGTCTCAGGCAACATGGCAACACATTTTAAAAAGTAGAAATATACACTAAAATAACAACAAAAGGAATTATATATAATATATACTAAAACATGCACCAATGATATTTATTTTCAGTGTCAGGTATTCTGTACTTAGGTAATTTTATACAACTGGATTTTTTTTTTTGTTATACACCTGGCAATAGGTTTTTTTTTTTTTTTTTTTTTTTTTTTTGTAATACCAACAAACACGTGAGTAATGTGTTGCTCTGGGTATAATGCTGTGGTAGCTGTGATGTCACTAGGTAATGGGAATTAGTCGAGTCCATTATAATCTTATAGATACGGTGCTTCATTTACCAAAATGTCAATGTGGGGACATGACTATTTTGTTGCTATTGCCATTGTCCCTGTTTTGCCTACTTTCTTTTTGCTTTGTTGGCTATGCTAGGCACAGTTACGACCTAGAATGAGTTCTACTTGACCATGCCCCGCCTCTTTTTCTACTGCCCCTATCCTCCCCAGCACACACAGCACGAGCATGTACCCACACTTAGGTATAGAGACCTTGAGCTGTTAAGGGTTTATTCTCTTAAGGAGTAAATCCCATAAAAGGTTAATAGTACCTCTCATGAGTCTAGAGAAAACAAAGGGAAGATTCTGCAGTGCGGTGCTTTTGTTTACAAAGGGCCACGAAGAACCAGGGAAAGAGTTCTAGCATCTTGTGGACACCACACTCCAGGCACCTCAGCCTTGGGGAATGAGCCAGTGAGTCCCAGGTAACCAGGGAGGACAAATGCCATTATCACCAGCCTGTGTCTTCTGCCACCTAGACAAACATAGGGTAGTTCCTAAAATCGGCCAGTGAGAAGCCTGGTAAACGAGGAACAGCTCATCAAGGGCCTAGGAGTGTTCTGAAGGGCAAGGCAAACTCTGTGTGATTGAGGGAGACAACACCACCTCCTCCCACTTCCATCCCCAGCGTTTCCCCAGCCAGGGCCATATTGCCAAACCTCCCCATTCAGTGACCACCAGCCTGTGACCACTGGTTCTTTGAGAACACAGAGAGGCTTAAACTGTCCTGTCACAGACCCACATGAGAGTATGTGCAGCTCTGTTCTGGTTTTCCAAATATGGCTGTAAGCACTTACTGTGTACTATTGCTATTGCTTTGGAATGAGAGTAAGGAATTTCGCAAACATTAGTCCCTTTGTCACAGTTTTTGCATTCTTAAGCCTTTTTTCTTAGACCCTGTGGCAATGCCCCGGCTACATTCTAAAATGAGCAAATGCCCTCCCTCTTTAACCACTTACTGCCCTCATGAGTTTGTCCACGTGCACATGTGAAAGTGGGGCAGGATACTACCAGTGTTTGCCTTGACAGGGGCTGTCTTTTTTTATTCTGTTTTTTTAACTTATTCTGAAAAATCTCTTGGGAAATAGATGGAGGGTGGATTCATAAAACCTTAAAATGTCAGAGCTGGAAGGCAGTGTAAATTGCATGTGGTCTAATTGTTTCATTATAATGATGAAGAAAGCAGGTCCCAGGGAGGGCGAGATTTGCTCCACTTTATCATGGTGGTGGCTGTGCTGCTCCTTTTCTGTTTGTCGTTAGCATTCCCCTCCATGTGTTAGCTGGCCTGATGGCTGGCTACATTGATGGCATTTGTGGGTGTCCTAGTCTTCTACCTCATGGTTGGATTTACTCAGTGGGAAGAGATCAAGGTCAGGAAGAAATAAGAAGGGGGAAGGAGAAAAGCAGGCAGGGGCACTGATGACAAGTTTCCTCCTTGGCATGGTGCCAGGGGCTTACTATTTCCTTGTGCCTCAGACACAGACATTTTCAGGTACCCTCTCTATACAGTGTCCCTGACAGATTCCTCCAGTTACTTCCACTCCTTATCCCTTGAGGGCTCACATTGATAATAGTGTCCTTCTTTTGCCTTAGAACATTGCACCACCCCCCTGGCTTCCCTAAGTTTTGACCACAACTATTTAAATAGTCCCCTCATTAAAATCCCCTCACATTACTCAATTTGAATGTCATCAGCTTTCAGCTTTGGACTTTGATAAATTAACACCTGCATCTAAAACTACAGCCCTGAGTTACAGTTGTGATCCCTGTGTTCCATATTAAAGTGCCTCTGTTTGATTCCTGGCTCCAGGTGACTGCTAACAAACTTTGGGAGATAACAGTGATGACAGTGATTGGGTTCCTGCTACCCATGTACAAGACCTGGATTGAGTTCCTAACTCCCAGCTTTGGCCTGGCCCAGCTCTAGCCATAATGGGCATTTGGAAAGCACATAGGGATAGGATAACCTTCTCTTGTACTCTCACTCTAACAGTGTGCATCTATACTCTAAGAAAAAAAATAGTGTTCCCTGATTCTAAGTCTATTAGTTTTTCTACTATATTACACTTATCATGGATAACTTAATACTTTGTGTGAACATTTAATAGCTTTATAAGTACACAATATCCTACAGAGTATATAGTAATATCATCCAATGGTTAAACGCCCAGACTCAAAATCTTGAGTTCAAATCCCAGTTCTGCCACTTATTTGCTCTTATATGGCAAGTTGATTAACCTCCCTGGGGCTCAGTATCCTCTTTTTTTTTTAAACAGTAAAGCCACTGAGAAGATTAAATTATGTCAATTCATTCAAAGAACTCAGCACATACAATGTTCAATATTAAATGTTCATAAGGGCTCTGCACATGGGAAGTACTCTATAAATGTTAGCTTTTATTAGGGCTCTAATCCTGTGCATGGAAACATTTATGATGACTCTGATTCTGTAAGTGGGAAAATTTGCAGATTTTCCTGAGCCTTGCACACTGTCATAAAATTTCATGAGGATAAAGTCATCAGTTCCCAGGAACACTGAAGAGTGAGGGGAAAGTGGGGAGGTGGGGGTGAGTGCGGGTGTGAGTCACAGGGATGTGTGGACAGATAGGAATGTACACAACACTGCAGTGCACAAGCCTGGATGTGCCTGGATGCTGTGATCTGCCTGGGAGGAGTGTCGGCCTCTTCCATCGAGGTAGGTAGGTGTCCAGTTCCTGGCTCATTGACCTGGGATGAGGCCATGGAATCTGTTGCTCCACGAGTCTATCATCAAGAGATACAGGCATGAGCCTGATATTCCTACAATAATAATGATGCAAGGGCTAATTTACAAAATTGCTGACAAGCTTCCACCTGGAGACAGCATTTCTTTAGTTTCAGAGTGTGCAATAAAGCATTGTGTTCTTTTGAAAAAAAAATCAGATTTTGTTTTGTAGGTCTTTTTCTGCATGTTTGATGACTAGTCTGAAATGTGAAGTTGATTATATTTGCATATGCGTGGTCTTAGATGAGCATGCTGGAGCTCTGGTATTGTTTGTGCCTGGACATTAGTTGTGTTTGGAAGACAGAGTTAGAGCCCTGAACTGATGTATTCCATAGGAGACAAGACACAGCTCTTCACTGATTGAAACCCTATGTGGGATATTTTGTCCTTGACGGCTTTGTTGTCTCCCCAAGGATGCAATGAGTTGTGACTTCTCATCCCTAGGTCTAGTTTCTTCTTTCATTAAATAGGGAACTGTGACATGCCTTGGAAAGAAAGGGGAATTAAGTCATCCCGTCTTTTGTTGTTCAGGATGGTGACAACTCTGTTATTACTTTATGTCAGACAAGGGAAAGAATTTAATGCACTATTGGAGAGCAAGGAACACAGGGCCAAGTGCATGGTGCTCTGTAGTCTCTCCAAGTTCCGCATTGGCCCTGAGGTCCATTTGCAGGCTGCTTGGGCATTTCCTAATTTCTCCCCTTTTCCCTTTGGCTTTTAATAGAATTTTGGTGGTGACCCAGAGGTAGTTATTCCTAGAGCCCACCATCAGTTTGAATTTAGGTAGCCATAGAGGAGATCAATCCCTAGAGAGCGGATTCCGCCCTGCAGCTGCCTTCTTGTCACTGTGTCCACATTGCAACCAAGTCACCCACTCATTGCCTTGGTGGCACAAACGTCCAGCGTGTCAATGACAGATAACGCATTCTCCTTTGTCAACTCACTGATTGACCTTTTCTATGTCCTTTATTTTTCTTTAAATGCACCCTCCTTCTTTAAATGCCCTGACCATCCTGTTTAAAAATAAAAATTACCTTCCACTCCATCCTCTGCCATCACACTCAGTCCCGCTTAACACATGTCTTAACTTTTGGCTTTTTTAAATGGTGATTATGAGTTTCCAACACACTGTGTAATTACTTATTATGCTGTTGTCTGTTTGCATCCATCATTAACTCATCACCTCCAATCTGGTAGCAAACTTGGTCCATACTGATGACCCCAGAATGGTGCCCAGTACCTAGTAGAGCATCTGCAAATATTTTGCAGAATGAGTGAAAAAATAAGTGTATAAGGAGACCACTGCAATAAATTCCTTAACTGCAGAGAAAGGCCCAATGCTTTATTTTCCACTTTCAGAACATAGACTGCTGTTCAGAAAAACCATCCTAAAAATGACAGCGTATGAAAATAGTAGCATCAATGCAGATGTCAAGTTTTACCTTTATAACTGGTCAAGGTTTTTCCTTTTAGAGCATTTAACGAGTTAAAAACAAAATCTCCAAGTAGCTCTTCAACAGTCCCACACATGCCTCTGCAGACCTTGGTGAGAGGACCACTGATGGAAGGGAAATAATCACAGACTGTCCCAGGGACATCTGTGAAAACTGGAGGTCCCCCCCCCCCAGCTCCCCAAGCCTCTGAGCAGTTGCTCAGCACTCCCATGGCCTTGCCATTTCCCCTCCCACTGGAGCTCCATCCTGCAATTGCCTACCTGCTGGGGCGGAGATGGAAAGACAGAGCTGGTGCCAGAAGGGCTGCATCCCGCGATATCACTGATTGGAAAAGTTGCCTCAACTGTGTGAATCATCCGTATGCCTCCACCAATGAGCTACGAGTGCTGAAGGAGCCAGCTCCCGAGCTGGAAAGAATCCAGCAGATGTACAGACACCATCTGACTTGGAGCTAGTCTGAGGGACACATCGTTCTTGATTCTCAGGTGACTTTTGGGAAGGGAACCAAGGTGACTAATTTTTAGTCCCTCTGCCTCACGCATCTGCACATGTCAACAAACACGTGCACAGAGCCTACATAACTCTAAGGTATCTGTCATGGACGCTCAGAATATGCCCTGTTTTTTAGGAGGAAAAAAGCTCGCCTCCTACACATCTTCAAACATCTTTGTTTTGCTCTTAGAGGTGGGAAAACTTAGCAGTGTCAAACATCTGCTTTTCATCTGCAGAAACTATCAGAGACTGTCTGTGTGGGAAACACTCCCTGAAGGATCAAGAAGAACCTGCACTGTTTGTGATAGTTCCTCACCTCCCTCCCTCTCATCTTCATACTTCGCTTCTGAGACCCTGTATGACTTCAGTGGGCACTCCAGGTGGCAGCGTTCTGGTTGTCAGTGGGCAGAGGTGAGGTTAAAGATGAAAAGTTAATTTGAGGTATTCTCCTAGTATTGATCTCCATCTAACGGGAAGGCTTTGGCTGTGCTAGTTCCTTCCATGCTTAGACAGTCTTTTGCAGATTCACTACTGCCACTTTCTCTGTTAGAAAGTAGCTTCAGCATTTGGGAGGTTTTTCCCCTTTCTTTGACCCAGTTTAAAGAACATCCAACTGAAGATGCTTTGTTAAGTTTATGTAGAGGTTGCAAGGCAATCAGCATTGCTCCTGAAGTTGTTACCAGAAGAAGGCCTCTCACCTTACCCTCCAAAAGCTGCTGTCTTTGGAACTAAACAACAACTTCCCTGAAGGAAATATTTAAGCAAAATCCAATTGAGATGTCAGAGATTTTTCTTGTCTTTTCGCTCCATTTATTCCTTTTCCGTTATCACTGATTATCCAGCTTATAAATCCCATACTCAGACTTTGGCTTTGCCCTGCCTTCTCCCTACAGAGCAGTTCCAGAAACCAGGACTGTGGCCCTAATGCACATACTATTAAATATTGGCACTTGTACTCACAAAGGAGTCTACTCCAGCCCTCTTAGGGAAGGCAGCCAGTGTAAGGTTCACTTCATAGAGAAAAATGCAGTCAAAACCAGTGACTGCTTTGAAAGATCATTTTAAAAGTACTTCTTGGGGTATATTGGTTTGTATTCCATCCTGTCTGGTGTGGTCTTTTTTAATCTCTTACCCACATGGAGAATGACTTTTACCAACAAGCTTTTACCCAGCGCTTAAGTCTAAGTCATTTTGCTCTTCTTGTTCACTTCTTTGTGTGGACAGTTTAAAATTGCAGCCTTGAGGTCCCACGCAATCAGCAAATGTCAGATGTCCCCAAGCATAGCAAGCAACTGAGACACTGAGGCCCTGTGTGCTAAATGGAGATGGTGGTGTTGCTGTTGCTGCTGCTGCTGCTGCTGTTGTTACATTTCTGGTAGGGTGAGGAATGGAAACGAAAAATAAAAGGGAGGGAAGAAGAGGTCTTGCACAGATAAAGCACATTGTGTTCACCTGCCCAGAATCTTCCTCCAAAGTCAGGTCAACTTGCTAACTTCATGAAACTTCTTGCCTTGAATAACTGACAAATGTCACTGAGTACTTCTGACTTACCAGGAATTTGTTTTGATACCTAGAACTTTTCTCCCATGGACGCTGAACTTTCCTTGCCTTAAATTGTCTATTTACATTAATTAAGCCTTCTCTCATTCTCCAACTTGTTGAGCTTGAAAAGCATTAATTTACAGTGAGATTTTTTTTCTCATTTTTTTTTCTTAACTTTAGCCCTCTCATCCTTGTCTGGCAAAGAAGCCAGTGAGTAACTGACAAGCAACATATTGCTAATCCCGGCTTGCTTCGTGGGAAGGTGTCTCCATCAATGCAAGTCAGAATTTCCGAGCCGCTCCTGCTGATGGTCTGCATTGCATCTCTTGATTTTGGCTTCTTAGCATGGGTATCTTTAGATAGGATCTGGCAGACGAGAAAATGCTGGAAATTCTCAGCTTCACATTCCAGTTGTGGGGAAGAGGGAAAAAAAAGGAAGAAAGGTGGTAGGGGGTAAATTTGAGAAATAACAACTTTTCCTTCCAGTGCTTTATAACCGTATTTTAAACAACATGCTGCTACCTGTTCTTTATGTCCGGGTCCAGATTTGACTTCTCCTAAGAAATTTCCAGTGAGCCCCTTCCCCATGCCACCCACAGTTAAGTAAGGTTCTTCTTCCCAGCTCTCAAGACACCATCTGTTTTATCCATCATAGTGCTTCTTTTATCCTATTTAAATTAACTTAGCAATTTAATTTAAATTGACTGGATTGTCAGCTCTCCAAGGAGCCAGATTCTGCCTTGCTCATTGTCATGTCCCACCTGGCGAGTGGTAGCTTCTCAGGAAAGAGGCCTCTATCCAATGTAACTTGGCGGCTTTGCGATCTGGAAGCCAGAGAGAGTTCCCCTTCTTGCCTGTATTGCAGGTAGTCCACTGAGCTGCACATGGCAAATGTGCTTGCCTCCTTCGATCTAAATAGAGCGCGTTCTTAGGTGGAACCGGGCCACTTGGAGACTCTGGCCGATGGGGGCTGCCTTTTTGCAGCCTCGGGTCTATCACCCTCATGCAGAGCAGATCGGGGCTAGGATGCATATTTATGATCTCTGGATGAATGTGTCTTGCCTACCTGCCCACTGAGGAGCTCTCCCGAGAGTGTTTGTGCGCCACACTGCTCTGCTCTGACGGATGGAGCTGACCGGGCAAATTGCTATGCTGATGAACTGCTCAGCTACCTGAGCAAATGTTCCAGGGAGATCTCCAGGGATATACTGTATTTCAGAGAAGGATTCATCCAGCACCTGGGGTGAACCTTTTAGCCCCTAGCCGGGGGAGTCTGGCACGGGAAAGAAGATGAAAAGACTCCCACTTCAGTGCTCACTTCTCGGCAACCCAAGTGCCTGACTTTGGGCTGGCGAGAGCCTTACGGCATTTTTCACTCCTCCCAGAAAGTTATTCAAATTGAGACCTAGAGGTCTGGGTGTCACGGAGCTCATTGAAAGAGGGAAAGCAAGAAGCTGAACGGAGAGCACTTAAAGGAAGGATACATTACCTTAAAATATGCAGATGGAAAAGTGGCATGATTGTCAGTGTCACAAGTCACCTTTCCGAGTAAACATTTACCTCTGGGCAAATGCGGGGATGTGTTTCTTTCCGTTGACAAATGACTGGGTATGCAAATGCAGGGGGTTAGAGTTGTGCCCTAGAATGTGGAGGTGTCTTCTTTCATCTATTCATAATGAGGAACATGCAGGAATCTGTCAAAAAAAGGCATCCCGGACTTGATGTGTGCCTTCTGAATAAAAGGGATTTCAGTGTTAAATCTGCCAGCTGGTTTTGTGCCTAAGTATTACATCAGTCTCTTGTATGATCTTGCATCCTCTGTAAAATGCAATATTTTGGCCTAATGGGCAGGATTAGCAAGAGCTGGGAAGCCATAAATGAAAGTTTCTTGTTTCTAGAGAACAAGTTAGAGCTTTTATATTATCTGCTGCAGAGCTGGGTGAATTTAAATGTATCTCTTGGGCTTTGGTAATATTCGTGTTAATGTCAAAATTGATCCCATTGTTATTGAGATGTGTAGTTTTTTCAGACCGAAGATGCACGGTGCCTGTTGCCAGGGCTGAGGAATCTCTTCACGGGACACACTCTCTCCAACCTTTTCCCAGAACCCACTGAGGTTATCCTCATGCCTGATGCCATGTGTGCATTGTAGGTCGGCATTTTTCTGTAAATCACTCCTAAATCGAACTGGTATTCATAGAGCACCCACTGTGTGCCCAGTACTTTGATGAACTGTGGAATCATGCAGACACTGTTGTAACAGTGAACAACAAGACCCGTGATCTTCTCTCAGGGGATTCCTACCTATGTGCAGAAGAGGGAA
Source organism: Lepus europaeus (assembly GCF_033115175.1). Lineage (NCBI taxonomy): Eukaryota > Metazoa > Chordata > Mammalia > Lagomorpha > Leporidae > Lepus > Lepus europaeus. The sequence goes on along the minus strand of NC_084830.1, from coordinate 112,919,556 downwards.
AGGAAGGCCAATGAAAAGGCCCCCAAAATGTCATCGCTCTTTTCCATTTGGGCTGCATGGACAAAGCATAAGAAGACAAAAGAGAATGATGGTAAAGGGGATGACTAGAAGTTTGGTGACCAGGATGTATTTAGGCTGGGACAGGATGAGGTCAAGCCAGCCTTGACAGTAAAAGGGGAAAGAGCTTTCACAGTAAAGGGAATGTGATGTGCAAAGATTCTAAGCTGTGTGAGGATTTTACACGTTTGAAGCATCAAATGGAGGTGAATGTGTCCAGTGCACAACAGGGTAACAGGATGAGTTGGAATTCAGAGGTTTCTGCAGAAAGCCTATAGGGTCTTGTTGCCATGCCAGAGAGTTGATTTTATTCTAAGTACAGTTCGAAGCCATAGAATAATGTTGCTCGGTTCATTTTATATCTTTAGATGCTATATTCTCATGCACATGAGGATGGCTATTATCAAAACATTAAAAATTGGAAAGTCACATGTACTGGCAAGAATATAGAGAAATCCGAAGGCTGGTGCCTAGCCGATGGGAATGTAAAATTGAGAGGTTTCTTTGGCAAATAGTGTGATAGTTCCTCAAAAACTTAGAGCTTCCATAGAATCCATTTCTGCTGGTAGGTACATAACCATAAACAAAAAAACTGAAAGCAGGAACTCAGGTGTTCGTACGTTTAGATTTACTGTGACTTTATTTACATTTGACAAACAAATGGAAACAACCCAAGTGTCCATCAACAGAATTAAATGTGGTATATTAGACAATGAAATATTATAAAGGAAACCATGATAGCAGCTACAACATGGATGAACATTGATGATATTTTGCTAAGGGAAAGGAGCCAGACACAAAAGGGTAGACAGTACCTACAGTAGTCAAATCATTGAGAAATCAAGTAGAGAGATGATTCCAAGGACTGGGAGAAGGATGCAGTGCAAAGTTATTGTTCAATGGGTTTGGAAAGATGAGAAAGTTCTGGAGGTAGATGGTGATGCTGGATGTACATGTTGATGCCTCTAATAACTATGCCTAAAATCCATTAGAAAGGTAACGATTTGCAAGTTTTTTTAAAGATTTATTTAAGAGTCAGAGTTACACGGAGAGAGAAGAGACAAAGAGGTCTTCCATCCAATGGTTCACTCCCCAGTTGGCCACAACAGCCAGAACCGCGCAAATCTGAAGGCAGGAGCCAGGAACTTTTTCCAGGTCTCCCATGTGGGTACAGGAACCCAAGGACTTGGGCCATCTTCTACTGTTTTCTCAGGCCATAGCAGAGAGCTGGATCAGAAGTGGAGCAGCCGGGTCTCGAATCGACACCCATATGGGATGCCAGCACTGCAGGCCAGGGTGTTAACCCGCTGTGCCACAGCACAGGCCTCACAAGTTTTAACTCAATAAAAGAAACACTCTCTCTCCTGCTAGATACAATGGAAGTAAAAGAACAACAGAAAATAGATAGGAAGCCTTTGCGCTTAGTCTCATTTTAAGACAGTGGTTACCTAGTGCCAATAGAATGGAAGAGAATGGGTGGAACTGAGACACACTTTAGAGGAAAAAACTAGAGGAGTTATTTATGGGTAACATTGCAGCTGCTTGTAGTTTGAACTCTGATACACTTGAACCCTCTTATAGGGGATAAAGACTGGCAGAATCCCTCTAACTGGCAGATGTGTTGAAGCTTGACTTCTTGGTATATGACAAGGAGAGTGTTATTTTTAAACTCTTCTGTAGTCTTGGATAGAGTATGGGAACTATTGCTGTTGACATGTGAATATTTGCACTGTCATGGAGCAGTCATATGCTCAGTGTGAACATGGCTTGCCTTGTGATTTGCAGTGATAACTGGCATGTGGCTAGCATTGCTCATTCTCTTCCTTATTAGTAATGCACATCTTCCATTAGCATATGCAACTAACTACTCCCTTTCCCCTGTGTAGTGTTGACATTCATTGTAATGATTTATTATCCAAGCTAAATAACCCTCAATATGAAACAACAAACATGCCTGTGTTTGTGTTTTCCATTTGTTTTGTTTTCTCCTTCTAGCTTCCGCATAAATGGATAGTTCCTTATGTGATAATTAGGTAGTACAGAAACAAGCAAGGGGAAAGCCCACTAAAAAGGTTAAAGAGGTTGATCTGGTTTGTTTTAAAAAAAACTGAAAATCTACCCAATTTTGGTGACATCCCACATTAGTGCCTTGGAATTTTCAAAAATAAATAGACTATTAAGAAAATATTTGTTATGAATCAACACTACATATAAGACTCAATGATCTCTGAAAGGGCTACGTTTGGGCTTCCTGTGGAGCCTTCAAAGGCCTTTGATTAAGCTGATATTTAAAAGTTTTTCCATCTGCATTTATAGAGTGATATAAACTCTCAAAGTAGTGCTGACATCCAATGCCATCTGTTAGGCTGTCTGTATTTTTATCCCAGAGAACCATTGATTGTGTGACCTTGGATGATTCATTTAAGTTCCCAGAGCCTCAGTGTTAATTTCTATAGAATGGGGACAATCGTGTCTTTCTCAGGGGACTCATGTGACAGTTAAGGTAATAAATGCAAAGTTCTTGCAACAGTGCCTATCTTATAATAAGTGCTCAATAAATGTTAGCTCATGTCACTACACATGAATTGCAAATACTATTCCTGTAAGAAAGATTAAAGGTGAAAATAATTAAACATGAAGTCATTACAAAAACATACAAAGATGTAAACAGACACCTAGAGGTTATTACTCGTGGAATATGCATATGAGACAGTGAAATTAATGGGGAGAATGCTTTGCAGTTCATGGAAGACTGTGTCCCTGTTAAAGACTTCACAGTATTTTGCCCTGTGCAACAAAGATTAGAAATCTTGGTTCACAACTGGTTTGATGTTATTTCAAAGGCCCATTCTGGTTATTCTTGTTGAATTTCTGTTATCTGCTTTAATCTCGATGACCATTTTTAACATCATTTTGAGCAATTAAGCATTTTCTTTTGGCTAATGATAATTTCTGTATCTTTATTGATGGAACAAGGACATAAGCCTTAACCATTCTCAGCCCAAAAAACAGATAAACATTTGAATGTATTCTTTGCCCATGAATCTCAATTGGGTCTTAAACCCTATTGTCTTCATACCCTGCATTCTTTCCCAGCTTCCCAAGATCCCGAATGGCCTCCTGAAAGACCAATTCCAGGAATTCACCTCTGTTACCCCTAACCCACCCCTACCCTCATCGCTAGCCCTCCTAAAATATAAAAAGGCCTGGCCCCTGAGCTTGGGGCCTTCTGCCATGGGTTCTATCAGTGTGCCTGCCAGCAGCTGGTCACCCACCTCTACAAATTTATTTTCTCTGAATAAAATCATTCTGGCTGTAGATTTGTATACTGCTTCCTCTTGATTCTGCTACTCTTTTCCTAACATTTACGTTACAGGAAACCAATTGCCTTGTATTTCACCTAGTTCAAGTTACCTTACCTTACCTACCTTATTATGGTAGTTATGTTTCGTAAAGAAACACTAATCTTTCTGTGAAGTTGCCACTTGAAAATCTAAACAGGTGGTTCTTGCCACAGGCTTCTCCCCAGTAGACAATTATTTTTGATGTTTTAGAAGTGTCATATTCCATTCAAAGGTAAAAGGCTACTTCCACTTGGCATTTTTCTAGTGATTTTTTTCCAGTCTGTGTCTGCAAGTCAACACTCCTGGGCTCAATTAAAATATGTATTTATTCACTGTATTTGCAGAGAGATGACCAAACTTGAATTCTAAAATATGGGCTATTGCCTGAGAATACAAGGATGGGGCCTATTCAAGGTTGGCTTTCAAGACAATGGCCAGTGAACCAAGGATGCCTGAGAGATGATTACAACATAATACAGGTCTCCAGCTAGATTTTTCTGGGGTTTTCAGTAAATACAGAATGTTGTCCCTTGAAATCACAATTTCATTGTAGTCATGTTCACATGGAAAATTTAAAGCCACCAAAACCATCCTAGTTCCTGCCTTCCCAAGCCTAACCATACCAAAAGCCAAAAGCTGAATTTCCTGACCTGTGCTCTGAAGACCTAAGATATTACATCATGATAACAGCTAATATTTACTGAGATCTTATTATATGTCCAGTCTTCCACCCCTACTTGGGAATAGAATGATGACCAAAGGCAGGCACAGCCTCTACCTCGGGAAGTATCCATTCTGGGAGTTGATGGAGGGGGTGGTGGAGACGTAGAAATCATGTGGCAGAACAACAAAGGCTTAGTGACAAAGAATGAATGTTTTTGGGCAAAGGGAAATAAGGTAGGCACAACTCTGCAGCAAGCAGGAACACTGCCACGTGAGGAACTGACAGAAGTTCTGAGTAGCTGGAGCCAGCAGCGCAAAAAGGCCCGGTACACCTGGGCTGTGTTAGTTTGGTTGTGGCTGCTTCTTCTAAACTTAGTCAATCGTAGGTACTATTGATATTTTCTTCCCATGTTTTTTCCACTTGTGGTAAGCAAAAAGAGCATATAACCACCACAAAGCACTTCTCTCTCAGATACATCTCCCACATTTTCATGGAGTTTTGACTTTATCAAAGTTGTATCCACTGTCGTTGTGGTCATTGTATAGAGGCTATTATATATTGTCTGCCATTGGGTTGGCTTTCCCAAGTGAATTGCTGGCAGACTCAACAGAGTACACATAGTGACTTCTTTTATTATTATTTGAAAGAAGGAGAAGGGAGAGGGAGGAGAGGGGCCAGTCCTCCATCTGCTGATTTACTCCACAAATGGCTACAATGGCCCGGGCTGGATCGGGCTGGAACCAGGAGCTGCTTCTTGGTCTCCAACATGCATGCAGGAGCCCAAGTACCTGGGCCATCTTTGCTGCTTTTGCAGGTGCATTAGCAGGGAGCTGAATCTGTGGTGGAGCAACCAGCACTGGAACTTAGACCCATATGGAATGCCGGCACTGCATGTGGAGATTTAACCTTCTATACCACAGCACCAGCCCCCACACATGGATTTCTATACAGCTGTGCTGACCTTCCACTGAATCATGTGTTTTTAAACTTGAAGGGAGCCTTGCAAATTAGAATCCTGTTAGTTTCACTAGACAGTACTATGGCTGAGAGAGGATAGTGTAGCTTTCTTAGCAGGTACCAAGATGTAAAGTCCAAAAATAGAGTTTAAAGGGAACAAGAATTGTATTATATTTAGAAATACTTTCAACATATTTGAGGAATGGAAATTATCCTGTTAGTGTTGGATACCAAGAGAAGGGGAGGAGAAGGGGGAAGGGTAAGACAGGAATAAAAAGGAGAAGTAAGAGGAAGAGAGGGGAGGGGATCAGAGGGTAGAAACAATGCTACATTATCAATTCCCTTCAATCCATGTGTCTGTTTGTCCCTCCCTCTCCTCCCTCCCCCTCTCTCCGTCCCTGACTCTCTTTCTCTCCTTCTCCATCTCTCCCTCTCTCTGTTCTCTCCATTCCTTTATTCCTCTCTCTCTTCCGTTTAGTTTTGAAGCTTGAAAAAATGAGCCCAACACTAAAGAAAATGCCCTCTTTTATGTGTGAATGCTTGGTAATTGCTGCAAAAAGATACTCGGGGACTCATGACATTCATATAATCAGATTAGTTTTGAATCCTACCTCAGCTGAGAATGTTGGAATAATCCAGTTCATGCCTGTTTACCTTGCCTGTGCATGCATTTTTCCCCCAGTCATTTCATCATTTCTGTTAGGCTCAATGGGTGCTATCAGTGAAGCCACCCCAGTGTCAGAGAACAAGTTAAGTACCCAGTCAAAAAGAAAAGAAATAGATTTAAATGTTTGAAGAAGAGTGGTTTTATTTGGTTCTTTACTTGTTTTTGCATATTTGTTTGCTTTCTTGGTAAGGATTGAGACAAACCTCTGGCTTCCAACCTACGCTATTAAAATGTTGTTGGGCAGTTAACATCTCAATTCATAGACTACTGTCTCATGACCAATCCTCTCTGAGCTTTGAACATATGGCTGTGTCTGGTGGCTTCGCTGATTTCACCAGGGAGAGTTTCATAAGATCTCTATTTCAGGGGCAGCCACTACACAGATGAGTGATGCACTGCTGGAATTAATTATTGCTTGCCAAGTTTGAGGATTGATTCATTCCGAACTGAAAGCCAAAAACTCATCTTAATGCTGAGGTGTTTTTGATTAGCTGGGTGCAGTTCCCCTTCTTATACCCTCTAACCCAGTGCCATTTGCACTTTTCTGTTAATGGTGGACTCTCTATTTGAACGCCTTGGTCTGAAATTTGCTTTCTCATTATACAAACATGGAGGTAGCCATGTATTCCCTGGGACTGACAATTAAGAACGATCTTACCTTGCAGCTCCAAGCTTTCCCTTTTCTGTGAAGGTTTCCTTTCTTCCTGAAATGAGAATGCCATTTTGACCATCTGGCATGGGCTGCTGTCAGTAAAGGAACCCAGTCACATTTCCCCCGCGTGATTGTGCAGGAATAATGAATGAGTTTTGTCTGTATAAATAAATGTGTGCTTGCTGGAATCCAGGAGAAGCCTCTAGTACTTCTGAACTTTCCTAAGGATGAATACCACTTGAACAAGTAGTATATCAAAAATACCCTAATGATGCTGGAATCTACTGGGCAAAAGTGGCAGAGATTATGGGTGAAGTTTTGGAAATCCACCCAAAAGGATGTCAGTTGGGCAAGCTTTTTTCTCTGACCAATGTCTCACGGTCAGGACAGCTCACTTACGGCTTGATTAGCCCTTTTTTAGGCAGGTGGCCCTGTTTTCATTTTAAAAGTTAACCCAGCAGGCATTTTCCTAGGTTTCCCTGGGGAAAGGGTACAGGCCAGTGTCTGTCACTTTGTGCCAGAACTTTGAAGTCTGATGTTTTCAATTACCTACCAGGCCTGGCATTTGCTTTGAATAAAACACTTAGCAAGTATTGGACCCATGTTTTGTAGTTCCTAATACAAAAAAAAAAAAAAAAAAAAAGTCCTATTAATAGTTTGCTTCGTATATTCTGCCACCAACTCAAATGCAAGCACCTATAATAGCCAGACTTGCACATTAAGTGAAATTAGTGTCCTGTTAGCCAGAACAACAAATAAAACAGTTCTCTGTGTTCAGTGTTTAACTGCTTTGAAACTACTGACAGGTCTTTTATTTTAGAAGTGTATTTTACTAAGAAGCAGACTCCCTCAATATGATTTAATTCTTTTCCTCCCTCCAGAGAAATAGGATTTAAAACTTTGTGCTTGTACCCTCTAGATATGACTCAACCAAACAAAGTCAAAATACCCCAGCATTGAAAAAAGATGCTATATTGTTTCAGAGTCAAGATTCTGTCTCTTGTGATAAAGAGATTTAAATTCTCACTCTGCACTGAGTGAGAGCCAATCTGTGCCATGGAATTTATTGAAATGATAGACTGCTTTCAAGTGTAGCATATTTTTTGTGCTCTGTGGTTGGAAATTCTTTTGGAGAAATATGGTTAGACTATTTTGACAATTTTTAACCTGCTTAAATTGGATTTTTTAAAGTGCACAAATTGATGTTCTGCCTACTTGGAGAATGTTTTAAAGATACCAAGACTTCAAAGAAAAACACTGAGAATAAATCAGATGCAAACATCCCTGTATCCATCCTAGGAAAATTAGTTTAGGATTTCCTAGGGCAGTGCTAAATTAGAATGATGCTCAGGCATCAGGGCAAGCACCGCTGGTAATCATCTTTTTTTGTTAGGGGATAGAGGGTGGGGGACTGAAAGAGTAAAGATATTTTTCTATCATGTACGAATCACTAAATGATATCAGCTCCAAAGATATTTTCCAAGGACACAATTGAGAGTGCTTAGTGTCCCTGCTGCTGCCATGGAAAATTGTGTCAGTTTCTGGTCCCTTGGAATTTGAGGTGTCAGGTGGCCTTTGTCACCCTCACTATTCTTTGCTGCCTTTCTATTTGGTCATCAGATATCTTTCTCCATCTTTCTGCAGGGTAAATTAGGTCTTGAAAACAGCAACGTGTATTAGACACGATATCAGCTCCAGAAGCTGAAAGCATTTTTTTTTTAAATGAAGCCAGAGAGATGGAGTGATCTGCTTGATAATAAAGCTTAGCTTTAATGCCAGCTCCATGCTGTTACAGCATATTACTAAACAGCAAGAAATGTGGCACAGATGTTGTGGCGGCCATATTTTACACCATCCAAAAGGTCATGTCGCTTGTTATTACATTCAGAATCAATATTAAGTGAGCGTTCCAAATTTCAGCTGTCAGTTGAATTTATTGCTGCACACCAAAGCTGAAGGGTTCTCGACTGTGAATCAAGCAAGCTAACAAATTAACTAATATAAGGGCATGCCTAGAAAAGGCAGGTGACCCACATGCCAAAGCTGGGTTTGTACATAGCTGTGAGAAAGGGCTGCTCCATTGACAATGAGAAAGAACTGCCATCTCACTGATGAAGAAAAGGAAAGAAGGAGGAAAGGGAGGAAGGGAGAGTGGGATGGAGGGAAGGTGAAAGAGAGGCATAGAAAGAAGGAATCAGTCCTCAGGTGGATGAGACATCTCCAAGGCAGCTTCTCTAGGAGAAAGTACAATGTATTCATATCTGTCTGTCAGTGTTCAGGATCATGGCTGGTGCACCTTGAGATTGCTTGCATTACCAAATTTGCCCCAAGGTCTGGTCACTCTATTCCATAGTCACCTTTAGGTCAAGATACAGACACATTGAAACATGTGCTAATTGAATTCTCTTGCTCATTTTAGCATTGATCATCTCAACAGCTATGTTGGCAGGTCTTTCTTACAGTCAGCCCTACAAAAGCTACAAGAGTATTTAATAGATGGGCACCCATTTAACTCATACCTGAATGCCCCCAGTTGCCTGATATGGTTTATTAAGGAAAATTTGGGAATTCCAAATTAATGAAGAAGAACTGAGATGACATCTAGTTATCAGATTAAGTAGGGCACACACAGTCTCAGAAATACCATGGGTTGTGTTCTGTGCAGAATGATTTTCTATGAAGTTAATTCTCAACTATATCCTTTATTTCCATGATGGATCATCTGCAGTGCATCTGTTGAGTGAATGAATGTTGTCCAGTTTGCAAATGGTCCTGGGGATGTACTAGGGTTTCTTTTGGTGTGAGATCACACAAGGTCATCTCACAAGGAAAATCAGGCAGGAGGAAACCAGCTTGTATGGTCCCCTGGCAGGTGGAATTTCTCTCCTGCGAATTTCCAACTGTCATTGGAAAAAAATTCCTGAGACTTTGGCCTGATGAGTAAATCTCCAAACTGCTGGTTACATAGAACTAGACTCAGCGAGGTCTCTACCCCCTCTCCCTTCCCTCCTCCTCTCCTCTTTATCGTTGAGAGGGCAGTTGTTTCACTTTGTCAATAGGGCAGTCCTTTCGCACAGCTATGTAAGAACCCAGCTTTTGCTGTTGGCATGTGGACCCTGGGATGCTACTCACTTATTCTTATGCTACTGTTTGTTCCAAATGCCAGTTAGGAGTTTTAATTGACTTTTCTAAGAGTGTTTAGGGGGAAAAATCTGCAATTCTAGTAAATAAGTACTTCAGTCAAGGACTATTCATTATTGAAGATTCAATAAACATTTTTTTGAGTACCTACTCTGGGCACATGCTATGTTCAGTGCTTTGGGATAAAAAGATAAACAAGATAGATAGTCCCTATTCTCAGGACTAGGAGAGAGAGTCCCATCCAGGTAGGTACAATGCAGTGTAACAGTGTATAGTTTACAATTCTGTTACCTTAGACCCAGCAGGTATATTGCAAGGAATTTATCCAAAGAAACAATACACAGAATTATGCTTAAATGGCTATTAGTTGTATCATGGTGACTGGCAGCTGGATAGGTGCTCAACGGCTATTTATTGAATAAATAAATATTGTGAGTTGTTGGCAAGAACAGAAATGGGAACCTCTAAATATGCAACCAAGAGGATAGGTTAAATTTGACAGCTGTAAATCAAAACATTCTGAAGGAATGAAATTCTGTGACCAAATGGCATAGAAAAATCATCTAAATGCAGTGGTAGATGGAAGCAGCTTACAAAGCCATGTATGTCATATGATTTTGTTCATATGAAAAGAAAAAAATCCACATATAAGGCAATAAAAGTATTCTCATTCTTTGTGATTGAATCAACTGGATTGATGATCTCACTGAAACACTAAAGCAAAAATCAAACCATACGTAGCTAAATACTTAGTTTAACTTTAGTGAGAAAAAATACTTCCCTATATTTAATGTAAAAACTGCACTGATTTGAATGAGGGAGACCAAGCTTGCTCTTCTTTCTTGTGTAAATCGTTCCCACTAGGAAGGGTCTATGATTTTTCTGTCTCGCATAAAGTTAAAAGGCTTCTAAAGAAGTCTGAATTCCGAATCCTTGTAGATGTTTACACGTTCCTCGTCATTTTTTCCCAGTTGTATCCATACCTAATTTGATGGCATTGTTTGTAGCAATTTGAAAGCATTGAATTTTTTCCTAAGCACTAAACTTAAGAAAGTGCTTTGTTTTTACACTGTTTTATTGGTGCATGCTATATTTAACTGAATTGTGAAATTAGATTAAAATACAACTGGCATAAATAGGTTTGAGAATAAACACAATTTACTGGAGCAGAAGGGGGAGAGTTATTAAAGAACAGCCTACGTGCTGCCTGCTATGAATATGCTTTACAGAGGGGACAGAGCGTGTGATCCGATGCCACGAATCAGTCACACGAAGTGGATTCCAGAGACTCCAGTGTGTTCACAAGCGACAGAGAGAATGACTGCAAGGATAGATCCCACAGTATTAATAGTGCTTGTTTCTGGAAGGCAAACAGTGATGGATTTGCGTGCTTTTTCTCTGTTTGTTTGTTATTCACAAGCCTTCCGATGAAAAAGCATACTTTTATAAGCAAGTGAGCCATTTCACTTATCAAATCGCTGATCATTGTTAACAGTACAGGATACACAGTGCCTACTCTGTGCTGTCTGATAGAATCGGTGTCTAAGAGGTGATGGGATAAATTTGTCGGTAGCTCTCTGCTTTCCTGGCTGAATCTCAGCTCTGTCCGTTTTTGTAAGCTTGACTGTGGGAAACTTTACTTGAAGTGCTCTCTGGTGCCCCAGTTTATGTAACTTCCAAATGTTAGCGATAATAGTAACAATCTCACAGCCAGAATGGTTGTGAAGATCAAATGAAGTTCATCAAGATCTCAGAGCTTGCTCTATTAAGTGCTTATGTGTTAGCTAGGTCTTGTTTACTATTATTTTTGTTAGTGTCATTAATGGTCTTAATTTCTAAGTTGTCAACCAACTTAGCTTTACCTGACACCATCTTTCACACGAAATAAAAAATTGCAAATAAGTAAATGGTTAAGTGAGAGCCTGTGTCTGTCTGTGTTGGTGCTCTCAGTTAGAAGTTAGCAAACTGTGACAGGCCCATGGACCAGATCTGACCTGTGGCTTGTTTTTTGTAAATAAAGTTTTCTTGGAAAACAGCCATGCCATTCATGTATTTATAGACTGGGCTTGCTTCCCCACTACAACAGCAGGATTGAGTAATTGCAGCAAAGGCCACATGCACAACAAAGGTTAAAGTACTCACTCCGCAGTCTTGTATGGGAAAAGTGGGCAAGCTCCTACTGGAGGAAATCCATTAAGGTAGTATCTCTTTAGGGTGGAGTGAAAAGAGAAAATTTTGTGAGCTAGAAAGAGGGTTTGAAGAGGAGGAAAGATAAACAGCATAGTCAGATAAAAATCCCTGTCGTATATGTGAAGAGTGTGCTGAAATCATCAGGAACTGTTCCTGTTGAAGAAAAGTATTCCAAAAAAGATACGAAGGGAGGGACGGAGGAAGGAAAGAAGGAAGGAAATACAGAAAGTTTGGCTGGGTAATGTGGGAACAACCTGAAACTCTTTGTAAACAGCAACAAAAATATTTTGGTTGTAATGTGTTGGACAACAGGGAGCCATTCGAGTCTACAGAGCAGGACAAACATACGCATAAAGGAGATAATCTGACAGTGGTACATGCAGGCCTTGTAGAAGGTAAACCCGTAACTAGAGGGTAAATGGGTACCTGTTAGAGAAATATGTTGTAAAGAAATAGAATCTCAGCACGCCTGGTGGTGGGACAGAATAGAAAATGAAGTTTCATATAGTCCCTTAATCCTGGTAAGAACTATTTTCCACATTCCCACAAAGGAAGCACTGTGGGTTTCTTCCCTGGAAACCAGCACAATAGTATATAGTCAACAGCAAAATTTGTCAACATTAGCAGAATAGCAGTCTTTTCTACAAAATGCATTAAAATTTTAACTCCAAAATGAGACACTTAATCTGGATCAAAACTTGGAATAGGTTCATGATATGCATCTTTAAAAATCATGTGTACTTGTGTGTGTGTGTCTGTGTATGTGTGTGTATGTTTGTGTGCGGCGGGGGGAGGGGGAGAGCTGCACAAGTTTTAGTTTGGGGAAACAACCTTAAAAGCATGCAATCATCAGAAATCCTTCTGCGATAGTACGATCTTACCTTGCTAAATACCAGTGTCTGATCCACCTGCTCTCAACCTAGCCCTTGGCTAATGGTGTAAGCAGTGTTAATGCCTATCGGGCTGTCACCCAGAGCTTGGGGTTTCTTTAGAGTCTTTTATTGTGGTATAGAACATCACAGTGGTAATGAGGTGGAAGGAAGAAAGTTTCTATCCTAAATATAAAGTGAGAAGGAAAATATCCAGCATGCAAGCTTTCAAACACCAAGTGGACTGGCAGTCACGAGCAGTAGTTGTTTCTGCCAGCTGCATCTTTGTGCAGCTTTCGGCTGCATCTTGAGGTCCTCTTTTCATTGCTAAAGCCTCCATTGAATGGTCTTTAGCAGCTCGCACCCAAGAAACAACCCCAAGCAAAGATACTGTCTTACCAACCAAGAATCTCTCTAGAATTCAGTGGGGTTGGGTGAGACAAGTGGTACGTGATCCTCAGCTGCCTGGACCATACGTTGTGAGCTCCCAAAATGTACTGCCATGCTAATCTAAAATTTCATACAATTGTAAGGACACATTCACTGGGGTATCTACTGAAAAATGAAAATTTACTACTTCCTGTCTTCCTAAACTACATAGTGACTTTATTAGAATCTATTCTTCCTATATAGTCTGAGGACCCATAGATGTTGTATGACATCAACTAGGGCAAAAGCGAGGAACTCAGTTTGGGGAGATATTTTGGTTCAGGAACCAAATCAGAACAAATGTGGCTCAGAGAGAGAGACTTTCTGAGATACCTTGGAAGACCTGACAATACCATGACCTCCTACAGATACAGCTCTCAAATTCTGTTCTGAGCCCAGCGCAATTGCTTAGAATCCACATCTAGCTGCAGCTGAGGCAGGAGGGGAGGAAGAGGGAGGGAGAAAACACAATCACCTTTGTACTTGGCCATGAACCATTTGGAGCCATATTTCAGTGTTCTCAAAAGGCCAGGGCCAAGTTCCATGTGCCTACAGCAAATCTCAATTTTCCCACACTTACAGAAATCAGGAAGTATTTCCCAAGGCATGGAACAAAGACCACTTATGATCATTCAGGGGAGTCTAGGTGGTTCACACACTTGGCACAAGTGTGTCACAATGAGTTCCATAGCAAGAGCACTGTTCACTCTCTTAACTCTTTCAGGCCTTTTTGTGTGGAGGCAAAAGCCTACCTTTGATTCCAGCATCATATATTCCATCCTCACTGTTGATGAATCCCGTATTTGAGAATTCACCAACTCACTAAAATTTATTTGTAATCCCCAAATCAAAAATGCAAAGTTCTTTCATAATCAATTACAGACATTGACAAGGCAGGGAAAAATTTGAGTGACCCAAGTGCACATCCCAGCTGAAGCCAAACAAAGCAGCACTGGGCCGTACTGCTTCAGCTCTCCTACTATCAACAGGTGTCCTTTCATGGTCATCTTGCTGTCATGCTGTCTGCATTTTTGTGTTTGTATTGGTAATTTTACCATTTAAACTAGCCCTTTAGTGTATTGCCTATGTTCTCTCTAGTGATCCTAGGTCCAAAAAGGCTGGGATGGAATACCTGGAAAAAAAATCTGTGTTTTGGATAAGCTTTAAGACCCTCATTATGTTGCTGTTGGTTGTGAGTTCAGTGTGAATGAACCAATTTTATATTATTTATATACATATATATTTATATTATTTATATACATATATATATATATATAATAAGGTATCTTTCAGAAACCCATATAAAACAAAGCTATGTGTTGATCAGTTGACAAAAATACCATGACCAGTGACTCACAGGAATATAACCCTGCATTTCCCCTGGGAGCAATTCATCACTCACGCTTAGCAACCTTCTAAAACATAATTCTTGCTGATAACAGGGAAAAGCTGTTCTTAAAATTGGCCAGCAGTAGCATTCCTGTAAGAATTTGTATACACTGTTGTTTCCACTTATTTGATCTTCCTATTTTATAGTATTTGTTTCTGCTGTTGACTTCTGTTTGTGGTATGCACAGCACAGTAAGGAAAGTGTTAGAAAAGAAGTAAAGCACAAGTTTCAAATGCACTTATTTAAGTTGAAGTGACTAAGTCAATTCAGAGAGCAAAGATCAAATAAATGAAATTATGGGGACTATGTGTGGCAGGAAAGCCATGTAAAGGAGATGAGCAAAAAAGGATTTTATGGAACCCCAGGATTCACTCTTCTCTATTCTTACTGTCTCCCTAGACTCTAGCTCTGTAACTGAGAGAAAGTTTAACAGAGGTACTATGATTGAGTTCTTGGGAAATAATCAGAACAAACAGAAGTTAACCAGTGAGCATATGGTTACTCCGAACTCAGGCTATAGGCCTTTAGGATTGCCGGCAGAAGTTCTGAAGATTATAGATCAGATTAGGAGTTTTCTGCATTGGCTGTAAACTTCCTTAGACTTAATAATAGGTTTCTGAATTACTATAAATAGTAAAGCTCATCAGACACGACCTTTAAAACAGAATTGGGCCAGCTGACCATTTGAGCTGGTGTCTTCCCATGTAGAGAAGCGAGCAGAGGTGCAACCCCAGTGAGGTGGGAAGAGAAGGTGGTTCAGCTCACATCTGTGAAGGCGCTGAGATCACTTCCCAGTTCAGCTGTTGCCATCATCCCATCCTGCTGCCTGCGTTCTCAAAAATGCAAGAGAAGGCAGGTTTTTGGCACTTGGAGCCAAAGATGTAAAAACAAAACAAAAAAGTACAAGGGAGCAGTCAAACTGAAAAGAGAGCAATTAAAGAGACAAAAAGTCCCCTTAGCTGCCTTTTGGGTACTTTTTTGATCTTTTCACCAAGGAATTAGCAGCTTTTAATGTTTCCCACCTCAGCTTAAAATACAGCTGGCAGAAAAGAAATGAACATTATGGGAAGGCTGCTTTGGGGTAAAAGGTGAATGTAGGTGAGTCAATCAAACTGCTGTCAGATTCCGGGAATGCGGGGTCTTCTCACCTAGCACAGTGACCAGGTTTATGCTGGACAGCAGAAGTCTCAGTGTAGAAGCCACACTGTTTAGTCACTTTATTTCTATCTGTCACACACAGGCCTCCACTTGGCTTGCATTTTGGTGGTCATTCAGCCAGCTAGCTGCTTCTGCCACTGAAACACTGGGGAGCAGTTGCATTATTTTTGGAGCACAGTGAAAGGAGAAAGTTCTTGAATTTCAGTGAATGCTGAGGTTTTCTCGTCTCCATGGAAGACGAAACATTGATCGGCTCCCACTAAAACCAGAATTCAGTCTCCGGCTCGGCTCTCTCGCTCTCCTCTCTTATTTTTGTTTGTTTGTTTATCCCTTCTTTGCCTCCAGGATGGTTGTGTTCATCAGCATGCACCGGGTTCAGTCCACCCAACAAATCTGTGGAGAAAGAGTCACGCTGGTCTGGGAGAATCTGAGGGCCAGGCCAGGGGCCGTGTGGGGCAGGAGTGAGCTGTGTTTGTGGATGACCGACCACCTGACGCTGCAGGCTAGACCCACAAGGCATCAGCAGCAGGTCCCACCACTGGGACCAAGAGTACAATGTATCAGAAAGAAGAGTTCCTGAACCCCGGTTTAACAAACCCTCCCATGCTCCAGCGCTAATCCCCAGGAAACTCATTAATGCAGTTAGATGCCATGGCTGTGTGCACTCAACGCGGGGAGGGAGCGCGGCCACTGTTTGGCTCCGTGGATGCTAAGGCAGCTCCTCCACTCATTAGGCCAGCCTCTTCTTCTACGCTGACCTCATGGACGTGCTGTTGGCCTTGGGAGAACTCATGGAGGCATTGTTTGAAATCACTGTTGATAAACTGCCAACCAACTCCTAAAGGCTTCTTTGCCTACCAACAAAACAATTGATCGTGGTGAGAAATCACACAAATTTAGCAAGGTCTTGGTCAAGCTAAAGGGGATAGAGTGCCCCAAACACTAACCTGGCATCTACAAGTAATGAGTGTCAGTCAGTGCTCATGACTGAGGGAGAGGGAGCCGGAGAGACTCTGGGAGCAGGGGGTGAAGCTAGCTGGCCTGAATGTTGATCGCTTGGCAGGGTTTTCTGCGGCCATTAGTTCAGCCAGGAACAATGGAGAAGGACCTTGGTGGTTACATCGCTAGTTACAGGCATGAGTGCTACAGTCACCGTCTAATTAAAATTGTGCCTCTGGCAACTTTTAGACTTTGGACAAATTGCTTTATCTTTCAAGCCTCAGATTTCTCTTCTGGAAAATAGGGGACATAGTGGCCACTGGAAGGGTTTTTGGTTGTGCTTTGATTTGGGTAAGGAAATAGAACAATGTGTATGAATATTATTTGTACAGGGCATAGCCCCTGAAATACATACTGTGAAAGCTCAACACTTGCTGTTCCTCTCTACCCCTTCTTCTTTTCCACTTCTCTTCCTGCGCCTAGTTCATTTGACAAAAAACATCTACCCTTTCATTTTAGGCTAAGTTACATACAGAATAGTTTGAACCTTAATTGTGACCCCACCTAGGGATTTAAGCCAAAGAATAACAGCATTCCTGCCTTCTGGAAGTTTCCATTCCTGGAAGTCTCTGCTCACCTGCCTTTAACCTTCTCCCGCATAAGGAGTTAGGTGGCTTTTGGGTGCCAGGCTTTATAAAACTGTTTTCCTCTCAGTCAGCCAGTGAATATAAGACTTCTCACATTTGCATTTGTCATTGTAATTCTTTTGTTCCAATAAGGGGTGAAAGAAAGGTTAAAAGAGATGTCATCTATTGGAAAGAAATATCAAAATGTGTACCAGGATCTCTTTGGAACATCACACAAAATTGAGAGTTTGTGTTATTTGGGTTTCAATTCAAGGTGGAAAATCTAAAATACCAGCGACAAATGATTTGTGACTCCTACTCAATTTATTCAACTCCAAACTATTTCAATAAATCTGGGAATTCATCTATATCCCGTTAAATTAAGGTTTCTTTTCTTTGTGAAGGAAATGGTGCCAAACTGATAAAGTCTTTTGAGTTATTCTCTCTAAATATACTTAATCTTCATTAATGCAGCCCTGCATGGTATTTTGAGCCAATCTGAAATAACAGGAAAATTTTTCACATGTTTAATCCTTAAAATAGAATTTCTTTTTTTTTTTTCCCTACTACACAGTCTGCCAAGGCATGTATGTATAGAGGTTTTATATACATAAAGTTTATCTCTTCCAGTTTCATCTCCTGTGCTTTTTTCCTAGCCCACCCTCATTTCTGGATCTCACATGGATATGATTTAATACAGTTACCAAATAGCCTTTATTTCTCTAGGTTTTCCTCAGTGCCACAGGAAGATAAATCAACTACCCATTAACATGCACTTCATCTGGTGAAGTTGTTTTAGGGGAGTTTCTTTTATCCTCCCGCTTGCTGATATAGCTAATGAAACAATGTGCATTTCAATTCCTAGGCTTCCTGGATTCAGACCTGGAGAGTAGCTAACACACAATTGATTTCCAGCCCTGCAGGAAAAGGGGCAGCAGTAGAGAAGTCAGATGGATTGATCGCTAAGATACAGGCCCTGTGGGATGCTTCAATATCATCCATGTCTGAATGCATGCACAATTCTGTCATCAATAGGAAAATCCACAGGATAGGAACTTCATAGGGTCCAGATAGCAGCTTAAGTATACAGGTGTAGTAGCCTGCAGCCTACTCCACTTCAAATCTACTCTTCCTTGATAAACTACCAAATGTATACATTCAGGCTTTGGAAAGGGGCAAATTGCAGGAAGAAATATTGAATGGTTGTACTGAAGCTCCCCTTGAGAGCATTCATCAAGGGGTTTCAGCTTTATATATCCATGAGCCCTGGGTCTGCTGATGTTAAGACAATAAATGTTGAATGTCTTCGATTGTTGCTGCAGCAGAACACCTACTGACTCACTTGGCCTTTAAAGCATGTTTTGGGTTAGTGGGGGAAAACAGCCAAGCAAAACATGGTCATGGGCCGTGTTTGTACAGCCCTCCCATTTGTGATCCCTGGATTAACCCCACCCCTCATTCTACAGATCAGGAGACTCCAGATGTGAGAAGTGAAACTCTTGACAACTTGTCACACTCGGAAGTTCTTGCAGTTTGCACATTATTTTGTTGCTGATGAAATTACCAAATGCTGTTGGAAGGCCTTTCTCTAATGCTTGGAGTACCAAGCCTCTTGTGGAATTAAATTTTTTCCTTATGAGTGACAGCAGCTAATGTCCAACTGAGAAGAACATGGGTGGCTGGATCTGGATGCTCCAGGGAACTCCTCAAGGCACTGTCGCCATCTCTCATCTCTGTTCTCCCTGTTGGCCTAATTCTCAGGAAGACTGCCCCCTTTTGAAGTCAAGTTCAGCAGATAAGTTGGAGTAGATCTAGACTTAAAAGTACTTAACTACAACCAAATTGTAGTAGACCCTCTGTCTCTTTTTTTGGTAAATGTTAATTTATGTACTTCTCATCTACTTGAAAGCCGGAGTGCTCATGACAGAGAAAGAGAACATTGGTTCACTTCTGAAATGTCCACAACAGCCAGGGCTGGGCCAGGCTGAAGTCAGGAGCCTAGAACATATGAATCTCCCATGTGGGTAGCACAAACACTTGAACCATCATCTGCTGCCTTCAGAATGCATTAGTAGGAAGCTGGATCCAAAGCAGGACACAAGTGGCATCAAAGGCAGCTTAACACACTGCACCATAATGCCTGCTCCAAGCCTCTGCTTCTTAATAAACACGAAGAACACACTCTTCAGATTGAGTCTCTTTGGAACAACCTAGGTAATGTGTGCTTTCCTGAACCAATTACCAATGGCCCAAAAAGAGAGTAAAATAGTGGGATAGAAGCCAGAGCCTCTGACTAAGTAAGGAAAAAAGATTGAAACACTCTTGCAAAGGAAGGAGTTAGGGACTCAGTAGGCAGAAGCAGTAGATACTGACCATGCTGCCTCTTCATACCTGGCTCAGAGCCTCACCCTCTCACTCAGGTGCTTTAGCATGACACTTAGGTGATTGGAGTTTGTAGGGCCATGTCTAGAGCCCCTGGAACCTATCGGGAGGTATATCCCAAGGATCAACACAATTTACTGTCATTCTTATGTACAAGGTTAAACCTTTCCTTTTTCTCCATTCTTTTACTTAACATACCTTACTAAGTGCTTCATTAGTACTAAGTACTTGGCTAGAATATAATAAATTATTTATTTTAGTCATGCAACAATCCTACAAAGCACAGGTGATTACTCTCAGGAGACAAATAGGGAACATCTGCTCTTCGAGCTTCTAAACTGTATTCCAGGGTTTCATGACATTTCACACCAAGGGTAGGAATCTAGACTAAGGCCTGTCTTAACCAGAGCAGTTTTTTGGAGGTTTCATAATTTTTTTTTAAAAAATGACCTATTTTAAGTTTACTTCATGTTCATAAAGTTAACCTTACACCAAGTAAAAGAGTTCAACCAACAGTATGAAGAAAAAAAAAATGTTCCTCAATGGAAGAAGCGAGGGCTGTAAACAATCATCAAATCTCAAAATGTCCATTTTACTCCAATACATTATATTTGTGGACTGGCTTATTTCACTAAGTATAGTGGTTTCCAGTTGTGTCCATCTTGTTGCAAAGGACAGGATTTTTTCTTTACACCTGAGTACCTGACCAGAAAAGGCCTTAGATTTTTATTTTAACTTTGCATATTCTTTTTAGAGGCATTGGAGCTTATTTTTTTTTCTTGAGAGCCATTTTGCATGTTCAGTGACTTTTCTGCTCAGCACTCACACAGTTGGAAATTACAGAACTCCAACATAACCTAACAACAAGCAAATCCAGAAATGGTTGAGTTTCAGAGCCCTCCTACTCTCTCCCAAACACGTGCTCTGTTGCCCTTCCTCTCTTGTGTCGTGGGATGATACAGCATAAAGTCCTTAACCAGGTACAACCCCCTTCATCCTGGACTTCCCAGCTCCCTGCACCATGGGCCGAATCATCCATTCTCCAGTCTCGGGTATCTGTCAGAGTATAACAAAAGGGACTAAGTCAGTCTCACATAGAATTTCTTGGGTTGGGAGGGATAGGTCTTTAGCCTGAGGATTTAGATGTCCATATTCCATATCAGAATACCTGAGTTCAGTTCCTGGCTCTAGCCTCCAATTCCAGCTCCTTGTTTTGTTTTTTTGTTAGAGATTAATTTATATGAAAAGACAGATTTACAGAAAGAGGTCGAGACAGAGAGAGAGGTCTTCGATCTGCTGGTTCACTCCCCAGATAACCACAATAACTGGAGCTGCGCCGGATCCAAAGCCAGGAGCTTCTTCTGGGTCTCCTACATGGGTGCAGGGGCCCAAGGACTTGGGCCATCTTCTACTGCTTTCCCAGGCCATAGCAGAGAGCTAGATTTGAAGAGGAGCAGCCGGGACTAGAACTGGCACCCATGTAGGATGCTGGCGCTTCAGGCCAGGGCTTTAACCCGCTGCGCCACAGCGACAGCCCCCCAGCTCCTTGTTAATGCATGCCCTAGAAGGCAGAAAACAATGGCTCAAGTACTTGGGTCTCCCATGCAGGAGATCAGGATTGAGTTGGACTGAGTTGAAGTTCTGACTTCAGCCTGGTATCAACCATTGTAGTTATTTGGGGTGTGAAGCAATGAGTGTGTTTCATTCATGCATTTGCTCACTCTCCCCCTCCCTCACTCCCTCCCTTCTCCCCCCCCCCAGTGTATATATGCATGTTTCTAACTCTTAAATATGTTTTTAAAATTTTTTTGATAATTCCTAAGCAGACCTTGGAGTCATTTGAAAACCATATTTTTCTTATTCTGTGTCCAGCTTGTTTGGTGCGAAGGTAAAAGCTGGGTAATTATCACCCCAATAGATCTGATTGGAAGATTCCTTAGTAAGATACATCCAGAACCAGAGCCAGAACCCCCCTGTAGTCCAGTGGCTGCTTCTCCTTCACATCAGTTCCTGGCCTCCATGCAAAGCTGAGCTCAGCTCCTTCTCTAGTGAATGTGCGAGGAATAGGAACTTAACACAGGAACATCAAAAGGAGTAGGTTCAGCCTTTCTCCTCTGGCTATCACAGATGGTTCTGGCTGCCAGGGTGATGGGTCTCTCCTATTCCAGGCTGCCTGGACATTTTGAATGTTCTGTCATTCTTGGACACAGTAGCATCCACATAAACTCCCCCATCTTGTCTTTGTTCTTTTTTGGGCTTTGTTGCTTGGATTCCAACCGGCTTCCTTTCCTAAACCAACTTAGCATTTGCTTGCATTTGTGTTTTTTTCAGAGCCAACGATGTTCTTTGGTACTTGTTCCTCTAAGGCAATTTCGAGAAGTAGTTAAGAATATGCTATCTGCAGTCAGACTGCCTTCTTTCAAATCCTGGCTCAGCTACAACCAGCAGAGTAAAATAGGACTTTAATAATAGTTCCTACTCCAGAAGGTTATTATTAAAAAAAAAATAGTACTTAGCACAAAGCCTGAGAAATAATATGCACTTAATAAATGTTAAACAGTATTAGTTTTTTGTAATTATCCAGGTATTCATACTTTACAATTTTTAAAAAGGAACTAGATCCCATTATAGTTTACAGATAAAGAAATAACATCAAGCAACTTGAGTTTCTTGTTGCCAGGTTTCTTGATTTAACCTCTATCTCAGCTCTTTGAGTGTATTTTTTGTTATTAACAGACAAAATAAAAAGCAGACTTTTTTAAAAAGATATGATGAAGCCATGCCCCGGCTTTGATTCCTGAGCAGAGCCTCCGTTTGTGTCAGTGCGATTTCTCTGCATGGATTGATGGCAGAATGCGCTCTGTTTCTAAGACTGTTTAAAGCAGGGCACAAAAGAAGTCACACTGGCTGTGTCCACAGCTGGCGAAATGGGAGAGACTAAGCCGGTGAAAGAAGCTGTTAATACAGACCAGAAAATTTTTAAGCTAAAAAAAGGAACATGCCCACTGAAAGTCAGAAAGCACAACTTTTATTTGGGTAAAGCGATGTTCGACTCTGCATGATTCCTACTTAGAAAATGCACACGCTTGCCTTCTCCGGCTGCCAGAGCATCATTTTTTTAACCGAGAGGAACCAAAATAGAGAAAGGAATAATGGGCTTTCACAAAGTCTGTGCCCAGAAGCAAACCCAGAAACATAAACACTCAAATGCCTGGATCCTTCTGCGTATAAAAGAGGAAAGCAGTTGTGTAACTCCTTTATTTTCCAGAGGTCCCACTTGCCATCTTCCACCACCGGTGACATCAGAATTAGAAAGATACAGAGAAACCTCACAAAATGCATGGAAAATAGAATTAAAGGATCTTTATTTTGGTGTAAAAAATGAATCCCATGTGTATGAGGTCTTCAAACCTTTCATGTAACATGTGTATTACAAAAAATTATGCATGGATTTCAAAATTTTTGCACTAAAATAGCTGTAGTTTTTTTTATTTCAGAGGCAAAGAGACAGAGATTGCATCTGCTAATTCACTCCCAAATGCCTGCAACAGGAAGGATGGGCAAGCCCAAAGTGGAAGCTGGGAACTCAGTCTGGGTTTCCCAAAAAGGTACCAGAGAGACAACTGCTTGCATTGTCTCCCAGGGTGTACATTCATGGGAAGTTGGAATTTGGAGCAAGCTGGGACTAGAACCCATGTACTCCAATAGGAAGATGCAGGCTTTCCAACAAGGCTCTCAATTCCTGTTCCAAATGGCCAGCCCTCAATTTACCATTTCCCTTCTTCCATAAACTTTTTGAAGTCCTCTTGTATATTCCAACAGAAGGATGGAGATTATATAAAGAAGAGGAACTTGGTTCTATATCAGTTTTCAGCACTCTTTTCTGTAACCTTCTCCTGAGAGCCCTGTGAAGATCTGTGCCTCTGCCCTCAGTGGAGAAATTTCCATGAAGCATACACCATCTAGTGCTTTAGGTATTGAGCATAAAATGTCTTTCCATCCATGGTGGAGCAGCCATTCAGCTACCAAATCGATCCTTATTTGTAACTCAGTGAAAAATAGACCTTCATCTTTCATTTTTCACTCCAACCCAAGAACAGTGCTCAGAATTTGATGACCATTCACACTGCTGCCAAAAATTTCTATTTCTCTCTGTGTACCTTATCAATAACTGCCCACTAGGTTATTTTTGGCTTGGTCTGTGTGCTCCAACTGTGTTAAAATGGAGTCTCTGGAATAACAAAATAATAGTCTTGGAATTTATCTAGCAAAGCATGATGTCTTGAAACAAAGATGTCTAGTAATGTCTTAGGTGTCATGTTTCAGTTATTGCTCACTTTTTATTTCCCTTCAGAACAGGATAAATTGCTAAAAAAATGGACTGTATTACATGTGCACATGAGTATGCGTTTGTATATCTGAGCTTGTTGGTGTAATGTAATACATGCACACCTTGTGTATGAAGCATGTAAATATTGTACAGAATGTGTAGTGAAATACTTAGTCTATAGTAAGTTCTCAGTGACTATGGATTGAATCTGTGAGGGTAATGACTGTATAGCACACAGAGAAAATGATGGGAATCCTAAGTATGATTGATGAGGCTTAAATACTGGAATTAAAAATCAGAGGAAAAGTTCTAGTCCTCATTTCCAGGCTTTCTTACCACTTACGGGAGCAAACCTGATTTGTGTTGACTACATTGTGTTTTAAAGTTTGGAAGAAATAAGACGATGATTAAAAAGGAAACAAACATCTTGCCTTCCAGTTGTTCTTAAAACATCAGACAGCCAAAATTCTGAGCCCCATCCCGGGTGTCTCAGAATCATGGTGAGTGCAAGGGCAGTGGACCCTTCAGGACCCTGCTCGCCATGTTGTCATCCTCAATCACAAGGATTAACGCACTTGCTAGTTATTATAAGGGTTGGAAGACTTTTCTTATGGCAAAGAGAAGAGTGAACTATTTCTTATCCCCATGCCACTGTCAAAAATGAATAGGTGATGTGGCAGGGATTTGTTGGTGTAGTTCCGATTCTACTTGGATATCCTCATCCCTTACCTGAGTGCCAGGATTCAAATGCCAGCCCCAGTTGAGGTTCCAGTTCCTTGCTCATGTGCATCCTTGGTGTTGGTGACAGGGGATGAAGAGGGCAGCAGATGATAGTTTGAATACTTGGGTCTCTGCCACTCATATGGAAAACCTTGATTGAGTTTTGGGTTTCTGGCTTTACCCTGGCCCGGCCCTGGCTGCTGCGGGCTCTGTACATCTTTCTGTCTGATTCTGTGTCTGTAAATGTCTGCCTTTCAAATATTTAAAGTAAATGCAGTTTTAAAAATGCGTGTAAGTGAAAAACAGGTCAAGGCGGCTGCAATTTCACATAGCCAGCCTGTCATTTATTAGATCTTCCCAAGTCTTCTAGCCATGAGAATTTGCAAATCCTGCCTTAACAAAAATGAACCTTCAGTTCATTGTCTTGGTTCTTCTCAACTCATAATTTTCCTTTGAGGAATTTATGGCAATACTCGTGATGATGTCATGACAGTACACACAAGGTCAACCATTGCCTCCACTTTGCTTTAAAAATCATTACGTGTAACCTTGGGCAACTTGGGAACTATGGCAGAGCCTGGTCGCACGTGCTAGGCAGCGACTCTTCCTGGGCGGGACTAATTCCCCTGCCATTGTTTGTAGCACAGGTGTGGAAAGGTGTTTGGATTGCATCCCAATCAGAAGCAGGTGACAAGAGATGAGATGGTTCTTTTGTGGCTCTAGGGGATTGCTCAAGACTTGGAGACAACATGTTCTGTGCACCTCACTGACTATAATAGTTCCTAGGGAGCCACAAAGAACAGTTGTATACATCCTTAGGTTTAGGGACTTCCTCCAGAGCTAGTGTTTCACACAGTAGAACATAATGGCTCCCTGGACACAGCTACCAGAGATCGCATAAATCTGTTTGGAGGTCGATGCTCCCGTTTTGTTTTTTTAGGTGACTCATTTTTAGCCGCATGATGTATTGTTCTGTTCATAGGCAGTTATGTGATGATATCAATGCGAACGTGTGCTGTGTTACCAGAAACATTTCACAATGCACTGCTGGTAATGTTTTCAGTTTCTACAGCAGCTTTGTCCTTGGAGTTTCCTGTTCCTGATTTAGTTTCCTGGTTTGTTGTTGTTTGCTTCTCCTTCTGCCCACTTCATGGCATGGAACACCTACAGGGGAGAAAAATCTTTTCCCTTTGCCTACCCATGTTTGGAGAGGGATTCTACCATCCTGAAGAATCTGAGATCATTAGGAAATACGTGTTCTTTCTGACTTTCAGAGTAGACCAGGGTGAAGGAGCCTCTCCTTGGCGGTAGAGCCTCATAGAGCTTTGCCAGGAATTGAGTACTGTCACATTCCCTTGTGGGGTGGTGAAGTACAAACCTGGCTTCAAAATCAAGAGAAAACCAAGATCAGATCTGCACTGCACTATTTAATATGGTCTGATCTGGAGCAAATGACAACATCTCTTAGCCTCTGTTTTCTCAACAGTAAAATGGGGATTATAACAACACCTTCGTGGGAAAATGAAGAGGATTTTTGAGGATTAAAGGAGAAAAGAATAGCATTCATGATGTATGTCATAGCTTATACTAAGTTCTTACTGAATATCTGTTATTAATAGTTTTTAACTTTTCTACCTCTCCTTAGCCACTCTTCTTTTTCTTCCTTTTCGGTAATACTATGTGTAAGCATATTATTTTCTCTCAAAATGTATTTAAGTCCTAAGAAACATCAACAAGTGAGCAAACATGGCCAACTGGAGTAAAAAGTATCATAATACTACAGCATGGCCTGACTTTCCATTACTCTTTAGTTTCACTTCTGTATGCACCTTTCTGCTTGCTTGGAGAGAAATATTAGAAAAATGTTAATAAGCCCTAAATTTGAGAAGTAAGAATAGAAATATGATAGACAGTGAGAAATATCGCTTAGGGCTCCTCTCCCCAACAATTATTATTCTTGAATATTTAAATTCTATTTCTATCCACCTATTTAATTGAAGAATATATTACAGTAGATATGTCACCCACCAGTCCACTCAGAACCCAGATAAAATCTAAAGATGCTCCTAAAAACACACATTCGACTACAGCTACAAGTGGCACATGGTTGCCAAATGTTAACACTTGTTGGAGAAAAACAAACATTTTCTCTGGGCATGACAAATTGCACGTGTTGGTTTCAAAATTGTTGCTTGTGCTGGTAAGCCTCCAAGGAAAGTAAGTTGCTATGGTCCTGGCAGCTTAGGTGAAACAAGACTGGCTGTTAGGAAGATCAGATTATGTGCAACAGCACTACTAGGAAGATGTTGGGGAAAACACATTTGGAATGACTCCTTTACAATCTGCATCCCATGCCTACTTGATTCTTTTCTAACCAGCAGTATATTTCTTGCTTCCTTCTGTATTCTGGTCTCTGAGGTCAAGAGAGGTATATAGAACAAGGGTCAAACCAGTAGAATAAAGGATGAGCTGCCAAAGACTTTGAAGGGAAGAGATAGAAGTAGGCAAGAATCCTGGGGGATGCGTCACATGAAAGGTGAGTGGGAGTTAGATCAATGGCAGAAACAAAAATGCCTTGGAAAAGACAGAAACTGTAAGGGAAACTTAGAGCTAAATGATGAGGGGAAGGGGCATTTAAGCAAAGTTACGATGATGGTTCTTAAAACGGAAACATACCAAATGCTGTACAGCATCCTGGATTTCATCCTAGGACAGGAAAAACTGAGCAAGTTTGGAGTTGAATTTGCTAGGAATGTGCCAATGTGAATTTCTCACTTTTCTCAAGGGTACCATAGTTAGGCAGGAGTTAATATTAGGGGAATGGGATTAAGGTGATATGAGAATTTACTGGATTATCTTTGCAATTTTTCCATTAACATAACATTGTTCCAAAACAAAAGTGCATTATCTTGAGGATAAGCAGGGATGAGGAATACCAAATAGAGAGATTTGTGAAACTGACCTGAAATTTCAGGAGGTAAGAGAAAACTATAGCTAAGAAGGGGAAAGTCAGAGTCATATTAACAAAGACTTGAATGCTGCCCTAGAGAATCCTCACCTTAGGAGCAAAGTTGTTTTGTTTTGCTTTGCTTTTAAGCAAAGTAGTTATCTCACTGCAGTACAGTTTTAGAGAGAGGTGCATGGTCTGAGAGAAGTGTACAGGAAAAACAGGTAAGCAAGAGACATTGGGGCACATGGACAAGGTAGTCAGCTCCTTGGCAGAGAGCTCTTTTGGGGGAAAATAATATTTTATGCTTGTTTCCCCCTAACATTGTGAGTAAGCATCGTGTGTGAAATCAGACCTGTCATCCAAGTGACTTGAAGCTTAAGAGTGGATTTTAAAATAGAATTGAAGAAGTCCACATAGACTTCTGTTACATTCGGTAAAGGAGTGACCCAGAGAACACCATTTAAAGACCTCTTTTTGGCAGAAGTCCAGAGTTAGGAGTTACACAATAGAGTTATGAGGGATAATGATAACGTGCAGGAACCAAGAAGTTCAAGACCCCTAGAAGTAAAAGGAGAGACAGGCAGGTGGCATGGTGATTAAGATGCCACCTGGGGCACCTACATCCCATATCACAGTGCCTGGGTTTGAGTCCCAGCTTTGCTCCTGATTCCAACTTCCTGCAGATGCACAGCAGATGATGGCTCAAGTGCTTGGGTCCCTGCTACCCATGTGAGAGACCCGAATTGAGTTTCTGGTTCCTGTCATTGGCCTGCTTCAGCCCCAGTTGTTGGAGGATTTGGGAAATGAGTCAGTGCATATGAAAGTTCTCTTCTCCCCTGCTCCTTCTCTTCCTTTCAAAATGAAGAAATATATAATTTTTAAAGTAAAAGGAGGAGAGAGTTTGAAGGAGACAAATGTTGAAAATACTGTTGAATACAGCAAAATCTATCCTGATAAATGGGTAAATGGGAATTTCACACATGAAACCAAAGTGGTAACTAAAGACCATTAGGAGAACAATCTCTCTGAAGCCATGGAAATAGAAGATAAATTTTCAGAAAGTGGAAAAGAGAGGAAGTAGGGGGAATGGGCCCCAGACATGTTGTTTTTGATATGAAGAAGAGAACAAGATGCCAATTAATGGAGACCTCTTCATGTGCAAGGATTCATCTTGGTGATGCTCTTACTATGTTATTATTTTAAAGACAGACAAGGTATTTCTGGCCAAGGCAGGGGTGAAAGGAGTAGGAAAGACAATGAATGCTAGGGAAGGAATATAAAGCTTCCTCCAGAAACTAGAAGGAGATAGAAACAAGGGTAACTAAGAGGGAGTTGGTTTTATCTGAACCAAGAGCACTGTGTTTTCTCATCTGAAGTCGTAGTGACCTCCCAATGACTGGCCCTAGGCAGCTGTTGCCCTGAGTGTGTTCTCCACAGTGGTTTTCTATCTGTGTCTCTTGCCATCCCCTCTTCATGTGCTCGGGTGCCAAGAACACTGGCTTGCTTTCTGTTGCTTGAAATCACTGTGGTATCCTCATTGTCATCAGTTTTGCACATATTGCTTATTCTTTATTGCATTTCCATTCTATATCACCTTCTCAATCTCTTGTTTCAGTTATTGTGCCTGAATGAGGCCTTTTACAGTCACTTGTCTAAGTCATTTCTCCCCTTCATACACTCTTAAAGCATTTCCTTTTGTTTCAAAGCATTTATCATGGTTCATTTGGTGTGTGTTGTATATCTGTGTGTATCGCGCATGTGTATGTGTGTACAAAATTATCTGATAAATGTTTATGTTTCCCACATAGTTGGGAGTGGCTCAAGGCTTTAGAGATACCAATCTTCTTAATCTGTTCTCTGTGGCATGTAAATAGCAACTTGAATATGAAACGACTGTTGGAAGTTGTTGTTAAGATGGGCTGTCCAAGTTCAAATGTTCCTCTAGGATTCTACCTAGCTTCCATTTAAGAGCATGACATAGCCAGGTCCTCCCCAAGGGCAATTTTTTTCTCACTCTTTTCTCATTCACACCATCAATATGACATTTGCCAGCAGGAGTTATAAACTCTGTTCCTACAGAGCCAAACAGGGATCTACTCTCCACTTGGTCCCCATCCTCCCCTGTAAATATTGTGCAGAGAAGTCACTGGAGGTGATCAGGAAGTGGAACCACAATGTGTTATTAATTTTAGCCTCACATTGACAGTGGTTTGCTGATTTTGAAAGGTGAGGACTTAGCAATTATTGTCATGCAGATGTAGGCACTGAGTACTGGCAGATCCACTAATTTTTGAGCCAAATTCATCCCAAGGCCCCTCCAGTCTGACACCCCAATGTGAGGGAGGTATCCCGTGATCCTTGAGGCCTGACCTCATTTTTTCTCCATCATTCCACATAAAGCTTCCTTGCATTAGCTAGGACCCGTTCTGAATGCCAGCCCCTATAATGAGCGGAAATATTTATCCCCTTTAGCTGAACAGCTCTTAGAAGCAATTAGCATTTAGGGAATTTCTTGTTTAGAAATAATGTCTGCATGAAATCACCCATTATGGGCTAATCTGAAGCTGGAAGATAGATGCTCAGTTTTCCTCTGATAGCACCTGCAAACGTTTGTGGCAAGGGGGCTCGTCACAGCATTGCTGTGAGCAGTCATATTTCCTTCATGGGATGAATGGTGGGGAAACAGGAACCTCTTTAACAAGGAAGCATTGCTGAGGACGAGGAGCATGTTCCTTTCAGATGGTGCTGTGTACCTGTCATTCATATCTGAAGGTTGAGGAGGCTTTGCATGTCATAATTAATTCTCTCATCCCCTTCAAGATCGCTGCGTTTTGGCTACTTCCTAGGAAATAAACAGAGATGCTATGTGTCAAAAATGAGTACTGTGTCAGAAAATGGAAGGACAGGAAACTTGTTGATTGACAGCTGCAGGGTAAAAAAAAAAATCTTTTGAATTAGTCAAAAAGGGAAACATGGATCCTGCATAGCAGGTTTATGATCCCATAACAGTTGTGTGTGCTTGAATTGGGTCATTCTGGTCCATGGGATGTTCTGATGCCAGTTTGACAATATGGATATGGACAATGACACAAGTTGAACCTCCTCAAAAATCCTAAATCTGAAATGCTGTAAAACCCCAAATTTTAAAGCACTGATATGATACCACCAGTGATAAATCCACAGTGTAAAAGTTTGTTTCATGCATAAAGCTACTACAAATACTTCATAAGATTACTTTCAAGTTGTGTATATAAGGTATATATATGAAACATTCATGAATTTTGTGTTTAGACTTGGGTCTCATCCCCTCATTAAATATGGTAAATATTCCAAATTCTGAAAATATCTCAAATCTCAAACACTTCTGGTCCCAAGCATCTCAGATAAAGCATGCCTAATTTGTAGCTATAAATTTTAGTGAGTGGTTTTTAAATTCCAAGGACTATGCAAAATGCTTTAGTTGATTTGTTTCATTTAGTTGTCCTAATGGTCCTCTTCACTGATGGAAGAATGCTTAGAAAGATTCAATTTACTCAAATTTATTCAGCTGAAGACTCTAAGAGCTAGGGCGTGGACCTGGGCAGGCTAAGTCCAGGGCCCACACTGACATCAGTTAACCAGTTCCACAAACCTAGGCCTTCTGCTCACATCACCATCCCATCGACTTTCTGTAATTCAAAGCCTCTGGGTGAGCCCCTGCTTTGGAAAGACCCACATTCAATCACAAAGAAACCACTGGCAGCATCCACCTCCCCACTGGAGCAGCGTGCAGCAGAGCGTGTGTGCTGGTAAACACGGATGCACTCCTGGTGGACAAAAGGAGGAAGGACAAGGACTTGCCAGTCCCAAGAGGCACGCCCAGTGGCAGCCGTGTCATTTGAGCAGTGCAGGCTGGAAGGGCCAGAGTGGCCTGAGAGAGCTGTGCGGGTGTGGGGAAAACCCTTCACTGGCTAACACCAGGCAGACACACCCCAGGGAGTGAGAAAGGGCAGTGTAGGAGCGTGCCACTGTATGTCAGACTCTGCACCTTTGCTGAAGGCCAGCCCCGCTTCCAAGTGAAACTTGTACAGAAAAACTAAATAAAGGAAAGAAAAGCCAAACAGAACAAATTCCCATTTACTCAGCTTTTACTGTCCTCGGAGGCTCTGTGTTTATGCTAGATCTTAATTATGCCGCTAGTCAAAGACACACTAAACTCCACTGTGGTTGAGGGAGCTGTTTTATCTTTCCATCTTTCCAGTCAGAAAAGGACTTAGTATGCTGAACCCTCCCCTTGACGAACTTCCAACCTAAAGTAACACCAAGTTTTCCCCCTCTCCTTCCCTTTCTCCCACCTCTGTGCCCCTGTCCCCGAGCACATGGTGAGGATGTGTTGGTGGTGGCAAGAATAAGAGGCCCGCAGCTGACATGGGGCAAAACTGCAGAGTGCTACACAGGGCTCCGGTGTCCAGCTTCTGCCCCAGGGCCTATACATGTGCCCAACATGCCTCTTTATGTGGGGCTCATGGTCTTGACTTTGTGGGGAGGCCCTTACTTATATCCTTTTACCTGGGAAGCATAGGAGCGCTTCCTCTGGACATGTATTATTGAAGGGGGTGCTGTTGAGAATTTGGGTGCATAGCAGTGTGCATTAAATTATTTTTGAATCACCCAGTAAGGAAGTACTTAATTTTCCAACCCCCTTTTAATCCTTGAGATGAACTCAAGAACATCTTTGGTTGAGTATATTCGTCATCTGACTTTGTTTTCATTGTATTTATTTTTACCTTTGCTTTCTCTCTATGGAAGATGATGCTACTACATTTCTGGTGGTTACACAAAAGTTTGTTCTTCAATAACTGCATTTAATTGTGGTGGAAAAGTAAATTTTCTTTTTATCAGAGAAATATCTGATAAATTGAAATCTGTGAGGAGTTCATAAAGGACTCATTTTGGGGAACTCTGTAATCAAGAGACCCTTTATGCTTCACTTGAGCTGTGTCTGTGAGCACATCTCCTCCTAGGCATGCATGTTTTCAGGGAGTCTTGAAAACTGTTGCACATTTTTAACAAGGAGCAATTAATAGGTCAAGCAAAAAGTTTGGGCCTCTAAAGGCAAGATTAAAGGAAGATACTATGGGGTGTGATCATAGTGGTTTGATAGTTATCACGCTCATGGGAGACTTGGGCTTCATTTTTCTTTGCCAAAAATTCAGACACCTGAGTCCTCCTCCTGAAAATTCTACTTGGGTAGGTTTAGTGTAGGGTCCAGGCTTGTGCATTTTAGTAGCTACAGATCATGGCTGAGCACTCCTCACTAAGAGTCACCACTCATGGGATGAATTTGGCGTCACCACCCACCCAGTGTTGTGTGCAGATGAAAATGAGGAAGTGGATTTTACTGCATGTTGTAAACATGAAGCCATCCAGGATAAAGAATGAACACAAACATAATGGACATAACAGTTTTGGCTTCTATAAAAATAGGTACCTAAAAAGCCTTATGTTTAACCAGCAGCTAAGGGACTACCAATCCCATTGTCTTCAAAACCCAAATCTGAAAATTGCAATGATAATATTTTTTTTAATCTGTGTCTCTATTTCTTTTTTTTTTATTAAACTTTTATTTAATGAATATAAATTTCCAAAGTATAGCTTATGGGTTACAATGGCTTCCCCCCTCCCACAACTTCCCTCCCTCCCGCAACCCTCCCCTCTCCCGCTCCCTTTCCCCTTCCATTCATGTAAAGATTCACTTTCAATTCTCTTTGTATACAGAAGATCAGTCTAGTATACATTAGGTAAAGATTTCAACATTTTGCCCATATAGCAACATAAAGTGAAAAAACTACCATTGGATCACTAATTATAGCATTAAATAGCAATGTACAGCACATTAAAGACAGAGATCCTACATAATTTTTTTTAAATTAATTAATTTTCTATGCCATTTCCATTTTAACACCAGGTTGTTTTTTTTTTTTTTCATTTCCAATTCTCTTTATATACAGAAGATCACTTCAGTATATAATTAGTAAAGACCTCATCAGTTTGTGCACACACAGAAACGCAAAGTATAAAAATACCGTTTCAGTACCAGTTATAGCATCACTTGGCTTTAGATGACACATTATGGACAGATCCCACATGGGGTGTAAGTACACAGTGACTCCTGTTGCTGACTTAACAATTTGACACTCCTGTTCATGGCGTCAGTAATCTCCCTAGGCTCCAGTCATGAGTTGCCAGGGCTATGGAAGCCTTTAGAGTTCGCTGACTTCGATCTTATTCCGATAGGGTCATAGTCAAAGTGGAAGTTCTCTCCTCCCTTCGGAGAAGGGTATCTCCTTATTTGATGGCCCCGTTCATTCCACTGGGATCTCACTCACCGAGATCATTCATTTAGGTCTTTTAGGATAATATTTTGCTTATGTGATGATCATTTAGCTGGCTGAACAATCCATTGAGTCTTTCAGCTGTGTATGATGTGTGTTTCTATGCCCAAAGTAATCCCTTAGCAATATGCCTGTATTAGAATTCTACCGAATTTGAGAACTTTCCTGGTTCCTGTTAGAGGCAAGCAAGTGTTGAGTTGGGTTCTCTTTAACAGATGAGAAAAGCATTGTGAGTCCCCTGGTCCAAGCTTGAATAGATCTCATCTTTGCTGAGCCTGATGATGCTGTTTACCTTCTGCTGCCTGAGAAAACCAGGGGATTTGTCATGGAACACCCAAGTCCTGACGTGACGTGATTCATTTCTAATCACTGATATGATCCATTGACTCGCTCGAGCCTGGCTGGCACAGAGTTCCCTTTCAGCATAGGCGTTTCATAACTAACATTATCTGCCATACCCAAAGCCTTGTGAAAATATTTTCAGCAGTTAACAAGCAGAGCCTGCAGTTATAATATGCTCATTAGGCCGCATGTTAGTTTTCAAGTCTTGTGGCACGCATAATCTGCTACTTGATTTCCACTGAATTCTAGTTCTGTTGGGCATCAGCAGAGGAGCGTTGGCAGCCCCATGGGCTTTGCCAAGGGTTGCTGTCTTATGTGTGTTTTCCACCAGGCTGTGCTGGCTGTGAAATTACACAGCTACCTTAGGTGTGTCTGCAGTTATTCTTTGAGAGTCCCTTCAATCATCCCAGGGCCTTGATTCCCCAGTGAATGAATTCCGCCAGGAGTCAAACTAATTTTAGAGGACAATGAGACACTTATACTGAGGAGCCCTAATAGATGAATAGACTGATTCCTGGAGTTCATTAGACCCCTTTTGTTCCAGATCTCACTTCTGTATCTCAGAGTCACTGCCCCAAAAATAATGCTGTAACTCTGTATTATCAGTTGTTCAAATAAAAGTCTTGTCCAAATGAGTGGAGTAAAGTTTTTTTTTTCCCTACACATTGAATGACTTGCATTTAGGAAGAAATCATGTCTGTCCCTAGAGTCGGTGTCCCATTGCTGTGGTGAGCAAGAGTAGACACGTTTTGCATTCGGTGAAGAAATGGTTATCATGGTTGAAGGAGTAATTTATTTCTTGTATCATTTTTTTAACTTCTTGGCAGCTGGTTGGAGGGGGCAGTGCATTGGGTATTAGGCCTTGAAGTACGGAGATAAGTAACAACCATTTTGTTCTCCAGTGGAACAGTTAGGGGAGAATGGCAGCCTTCTAAGCAGAAGAACACAGTGGGTAAGATGAATGACATTGATGACAGTATGGACAGAAGGCTCAAGGATACAGACAGGAGAACTCAGGTTTGATGGATGAATGAGGGGCCTGGGTTGGGGGAGACTCAGGGTGAGTTGGGATTGAATTTAAAGAAAAGAAAGCCAGAGCTCCAGGGAAGCAGAAATAAAGACATGCAGGAGCAGAGCTGTCTCCTGAGAGATGACCATAAGCACAGACTCACATGGGACATTCGTGTAGATGAGCTAGTTGTGGTAGGAAATTTGAGTGCATTGGCCTAGTTCTGCTGGGTGGGGGTAATAGCTAAGGAGTGGATGACAGCAGTTAAGTTGGAAAGGCAAAAATACTGTAAGCATCTTAGTCCATTTGTGCTCCTAGAACAAATTCCCACAGACAGTCATTTCTAAGAACAGAACATGGTTTTCTCACAGTTCTGGAATTCTGAGAACTCCAAGATGAAGGCACTGACAGGTGCAGTGTCTGATGAGAGTGACTTCCTCGTAGATGGCACTGTCTCTGTGTCCTCAGGTAACGGAAGGGCAAAAGA
The DNA here is from genome assembly GCF_033115175.1 of Lepus europaeus. Lineage (NCBI taxonomy): Eukaryota > Metazoa > Chordata > Mammalia > Lagomorpha > Leporidae > Lepus > Lepus europaeus. The sequence continues at coordinate 112,883,879 of NC_084830.1, read as the reverse complement.
GCAACAGAGGCGAGTGTCTTCTTCGTCCCTCTGTCTCAGGTCGTTAATCCCTTCATAAGGATGGAGCCTCCAGGCCCTGACCAGTTCCTGAAGGTCTTGCCTCTTAATACTTTTGCTATGGGGATTAAGTTTCAACATGAGTTTTGAAGGAGACATGAATATTCAAACCACAGCAGTAAGTGTGACACCTTCTGTTAGAACCTAAAGAAGAGTAGGCAGCGAGATCAACCATTACTTCACAGTGAACAGATTGTTTTTCTAATGCTTTTTTGACCTTTCCATGACTCAGACATGGTAATATCTTTCTCTGGGTTACTAGGAGCATTAGATGATGTGGAGAAACACTGAGTGCCTGTGATATGAATGATTGTTCTTAAGCCACGTTCATTGAATTCCTCCAGTCCCTCAAAATGTATCATCATCTTAGATAAGAAAAAATGAAGCTTTAAACCTGAAAGGTCTCTCTTCCTGCTTCAGACACATCACAGCGTTTTGTTGAGGTGTACCCAAGGTGTTCCTTATGACTTGAGATAATCAGCTAGTTACACAGCAGGCAGCATCCCGATTGTGTGAAGCACCTAACCATGGGCTTCTCTGTTGTATCTTCTGATGATTTCAATGGGCTCTGCCTGGTCTCCATTGGAGTGCTAAAGCACTCGTGTTGGCTTGAGTAAGTCTAGGTGCATTATAGTGCAACTAATGATGTCTGAGCAAGGTTCACACCTGTCAACCTTCATTCTTTCACGATGAGACTAGCAGTTATTTCCTGGGATGCCACATATTAACTTGTGTGAGTCCTAGAAATGATAGTGTGTTAACCCCATATATGCAAAGAAAAGCGGATGAGTGCTTATGGGAACAGTTGCCGACTGCCAGTAGATGCCAGTGGAGGCTTGAGTGCAGGAAAAAACTCAATGCCTGTTGTAGGAGGCATTAGGAAGAGCCTCAGGCATAGAGGGGAAATGTGGCCAATAAATAATTGGCCAATCACGTCTCTGAGTTTATCATTCTTTACCTCTTGCACAATGAATGGCGAGTCTGCCTTCCTGGGCTAGATTGTTCATGTGATCAAACACATGAGAAAATAAATAAGGCCAGAGAATGTGGTGTTGTCCCCAGGACCCATGATCAGGGACCTAAAATTCTACCAATGAATAAAGGGTCCTCGCAGGAGGCATGGTTGACGAAGTATATTCCACTCTGTTGGCCTCTGCCTTCCTCTGTATTCTCTTTGGCACATGTAGAGATTTGAGAGTATGTTTTGGTAAACAGGAGATTTCAAAGAGAGACCCGGAAACCTAGAGTAGAGAACCTGAGAGGAGGGGATCTTTAACGGAGACAGAAATGACCCAGTGGGGGCGTCCTCTTCTCCACTTTCCTGAATTTCCAGGAGCAACTCTGTTTTCAGTGTCACTGTCAGATCGAGACTCAGGAAGCAGAAGGCCTGCCGGGCTATAGTGGAACTCCAAATTATTCATTACCAGGACCTCTTGGTTGAAATTAAATTACTTTTTAAATCCCAGGAATAAACATAAGTGATTCTGAGGTTAGACCTCATGCTCCCTTCGTTCCTTTCATTCTTTGCGCTTCCATTCCTCTCTTCCTTTGTTTAGTATTATTAGTTGTCAGATCTCTTTATGGAAGTCGATTTATAATACCGAAAATGTTCTCATAGTCAGTGTACAGCTTAGTAAATTTGCACAATTGTGCAATCATCCCCAAATCCGGTTTCAGAGTGTTTTCATTGTATCTAAAAGTCCCTTGTGCCTGCCCTATTTATTTGTAAGTAGCATACAAAACCCCCTCCAAGTCAGCTAACAGATAATATTCTTTGATATCAGCAGTCAGCAGTAAGAAAGCATATTTTATAATCGCTTATTCTAAATAATCTCTTATTCTAAAAATGTATTTCAATTCTTTCCAATAAAAAATTTGCTACAGTGTTAGAAGAAATAGATAAATGGAAAAAAGAGACCTGGGGAGCTCTGAGATCAGTTTGTCAGAGCTGTGCCAGTTGTCCATAGTTAGACATCCCTCCCTGAGATTTCAGGAGGTAGAGCCTGGTAAGGGTAGCAAGAGAAAGAAGATTCTGCTTCCTAGGTTTCATATGTTGTAAGCTGTAGTTTTGAAGCCCTTACTTGCCAGTCAACTGGAACAATAAATAATCAATGCTCTGTGTTGACCCTTATAGTCTATTTTATTCCCTTTACTTGTATTATCTTGTTTAAGCCATACTGTGGGTTCCCTCCCTTTCTATCGATTCAGAATCTGAGGCTCAGATTAATAAAATAAAATTTTCAAAGTCACTCCATAGTCAATGTCAAAGATAGGGATCAAACCAAGATCAGTATTGCTTCCCGGCCCCACCTGGAGGATCACTCTGTCTCCACATCTCTAGACAAATGAATTGTGGCATATCAGTCAAGAGGCAGCCCAGTTGTCAGAGGTCTATTTGTAATTCTGGAAAAGAAAATTTGAAACTTTAAGATTTTTGGGGAAAAAATCTAAACTTGCACCACATGTAACAGCCACTCCTATGTAGCAGAAATATAAAATAGTGTCATATAAGAGTACCTATGGCTCGAAGTTTTGAGACGTTGTCCTTAAAACTGCCCGTTTTGGAGGCTGAGTGGGAGGGTGAGGCAGTGTCTGGACAGGCCCTGCCTGATTCACCTTTGCCGACTGCCCGGGAATGAACCTCCCCAGGCATCTGCGGTCACTGGGAGGCATCGTTATTTGGTTGCTTGAGTAAACTCATCATGGGTCATCGCTATAAAGTCCTTTGGAGGTTGTAAGAGGAGCATTGTTTGAGTGATAGTTCCCTCAGCTAATTCCTCAGTCTAGAGCTAACTCCTCTGCCACTTAACACTTAGCTCCTACCTTGAACTGGATTGTTTTTGTCATCCCTCCCTATGGTTCTCAAGCTTGGTCAAGGACAGCAGTCGTGGGACACACTTATTGAAAGAGCAGGTTTCTGCTCCTCTGAGAAATTTTTGATAGAATGGTCTTGAATAAAGGCTCAGATATTTGTATTTTTAGAAAGATTTTCTGTGACTCTTGGATTGAGACATGTCCAGAATTTTCTGCTTGTTAAAATTATAAAGTCCGTAAGGGCATTTTTCCCCCCTAGAATCTAGCAGAATGCTTGACACAGAGTAAAGTTCTGTAGATACTTGTTGACTAACGAGAGAAGTGAAAGAATATTATAGGTTGCTTATGGTCACCAATGATATAACTTATCTCGCATAATGCTTGTAAATAGTGATCAATAGTTGTTTACTGACTGATGAATTTTAAATGTCTGTCTTATTTTTCTTGTACCTTTGCTTGGCTTTGGGGAAATTCCCATGAATTTGTTTAAAGCCTGGTGTTCTGAAAGATCTAAATGCTATTTGGGGAGGAGAAGTGGTGGGTGTAACATCCAGCAACTGATGCTCAGAAGTTTTGGGAGCTTTACTACTCCTAGAAATCCAAGAAGAAAGCCAATTCCCATATTTTGCAAGTTTATTTTGCTGTAGTACAGTGAATAATTGTCCTGAGGGGACTAGATGGCATCTGAGAATATTAATCTTAGATTTTCATTTCCTGTAAAATAACTTTCCACTTATTACATTCAGTGAGAATACTTTGGGTTTCAGGAAATATGCATATTTTATCACAGTCCAAAGTGTGCTCTGAAATGTATCTGAAACTCAGGAGTTAAGAGGGGCAGGTGCAGGCAATTGGGTAAACCAGGAGATGCCGAACTAGGCTAGAAGAGCTTGAGGTAGGCCTGAGTCACCTGGAGTTGGCACACCTGGCTTGTCATTGTCAAATTTCAGGCCTGAGGTTTGAAAGGCATTTGCAATGGAAAAATATTAAAAATCAAAATGACATAGTAATAATAATAATAATAATAGCAAATAATGGACTAACATTCAGCAAACTCTGGGCTCTGTATTAGGCATTATACCAACTCTTTGCTGTACCATTTTATCTAATTGCTTCTTAGAGAACCCAATGAAATAGAGTGTATTGCAAGTGAGAACATCTCAGAAGATAGAGTGAACTTCAGGTTCATACAGAGAATGACGTGGTTATACCCCTTTCAGATGATCAAATACCACACACTGATTTCTGTTTGACCTGTGAGAGACGGAAATCTGTAAAAGGGATGCATTATAAAATCCCTTTTCTGGGGCCAACATTGTGGTAAAGCTGCCACCCGCGGCACCAGCATCTCGTATGGGCACCAGTTCGAGACCCAGCTGCTCCATTTCCAATCCAGCTCTCTGCTATAGCCTGGGAAAACAATGAAAGATGGCCCAGGTGCTTAGGCCTCCACATCCGCGTGGGAGACCCAGAAACAGCTTCTGGCTCCTGGCTTTGTAGAGGCGCAGTTCAAGCTATTATGGCTATCTGGGGAGTGAACCAGCGAATCGAAGACCTTTCTCTCTCTTCTCTCTCTCTGCTTCTCTTGGCCCCTGTCTCTCTGTAACTCTTTCAAATAAATAATTTTTTTTAAAAAAAAATCACTTTTCTTCAAATAGGGCTAGTTGTATAACTTTTATTTATTTAATTTGAATGTCAGAGGACCAGAAGGAGATAGTTCTCTCATTCACTCTCCAAATGCCCACAGCAGCCTGGGCTGAGCTAGGCTAAACTAGGTTGCAGGGACTTGAATTTTTATGCCACTGCCTTCTGCCTCCCAGGGTGCACATTAACAGGAAGCTGGAATCAGCACTGGAGGTGGTTCTCAAAGCCAAGCACGCCGATATGGGATGTGGGTATCAACAGTGGCATCTTCACCAATATGCCAAGTGCACACCCAACAAGGTCCGTGTTCAGCAGCTGTTACCTCATCTCACTGTGGCTGAGAAAGTGCACATGGCATTCATTGTTGCAGCCAATCACACAGGCCGTGCTGCAGAATGACAGAAGGCAGGAGGAGAGAATCACATGCTCCTTCCTGCCCCAGACCTCCCTCACGCAACGGAAGTTTTTGTGTTCTCATCTCAGCTGGGTCCAAGTGCAAGCTTGGGAAACATTTCTGAATAAAGTGCTTCTCTCTTTTATATAAAATTTAGGGCAGATATTTTCCCATTTTTCTCTCCTCACATTAACTCTGTTTGGTCAGAAATGTGCCCACAATGGCTATTAAAAAAAAAAAAAACTGTTGGCAGAATATGTCCCTGAGTGGAGTCAAGGTTTTTGGGGAGCAGGGATGCGATTCGGGGACAGATCATGGTTCGGAATCATCTCATAGACATGTAATCCTTGTGTTTAGTTTAGGCAATGAATTTTTGGGGGTCAGAAAAGCATATTCCCCAAAAAGGTGGGGGAGAGGCCAAAACTAATCAGCATTTCGCATCCAAATGAGATTCCTGCTAATAGCACCTTGGTGTGGCATGCTGGGACCCTGCTCCAGTCGGGAGAGCCTTGCTTTTGAAAGTTAGCAATTTAGAGAATGAATCTGCTTCTGCCTTCTGGAGGGAAGACAGGTGCTAAGGTTAGATCTTTAAGGAAATAATCTTATTAGTCCCTCTTATTAAGAAAGCCTCTGCAGTGTGTAGACTTTGAACCTGCCTGATAAAAAGTAGGTCTTGTCAAACAGCTCACAGCTCCTAGTGAAAAGGTTGAACTCTGTTGGTTTAGATCATCCAATCCAAATGCAAACATGTTTCTAAGCTTCTGTTTGCATACTCTGGGAGAAAAAAAAGACCTCCTCATTTTCCCTGACTCTGACACTAATAGCATTCCAAGGGGATGGCAGCTCCCACGGAAATTACTAAATCACTGTGTTAATGGCACACAGAGAAAGGCAAAAGTTTCCAGTGTCACCTGAAATGTAAGGCTTCTGATTGTCACTGTGCGGGTCCTTTCCTTTCATTTCCTTAACTCTGTTGTTTTTTGCTATTTTAATTTTTTTCCTCGGAGCCTATCCCGGTCTCCTGGTCCTTCCCTTTCTGGGCTGTTACGTCTCTGGACTGACCCCGTCTGGAAGTGGTGAGGCTGCAGTTTTGACAGCTTTGTCATTTTCGTAGCTGTGAAGGTTGGTGTCGAGCTCACCAGATTATTGCTCTCCAGGAATACTTCACTACATAATCAAGCGGAAGGTCAAGAGAGGTGGAGAGAGAGAGAGAGAAAAAAAAATCTAATTAAATCAGGAAGGGCTGACTTGTGCCCTAAGAAAAGCATGCAGCCTCCGGGAGAGCCTCATGCTTGTATCCAAGTGCAACAATTGGCCCCAGTCAGGGGCCGCACTTGTCACAATGGACAACAAAGAAATTGCCATTAATGTGAGCGCTCCTTGAAGAACTGGCTTCCTTCTTTGCTTTTACCCTGCTATTAAGGCCCTTCTCAAATCAGATTAAGGAAAGGCACTGTAACACATAGTTTGATTAGAGTAATGGAAAGAGGAGAGCCAGCTCTTTGCTTGTTTCTGCTCTTTGGCTGCTGAAATATGCGGCCTCTTACCAGCCTGGGGTGTGATGAAACCGCATGACAGTGACCAAGTAGAATGGAAGGAAGGCCTGAGATGTTGGCTCCTGGGAACAGAATTGAGAAGATGTCTAATCCACATTTTCGCATGATGGATCCCTGTAGTTGGAAACTCATTCCCACAAATTCATACTGCTTCCTCCCTTCTAGTTCAGCCAGTCCTGCCTGAGAAGTCCTATGTGCCAAACATCAGTGGTTCAAAAAAGTTACAACAGAGCTGTGAGTCTAATAAGGACTTAAGGCAGGTGAGCAAGACATTGAAAATATGAGGTAATCAATGAAATGATGGGGTAAATTAAAAGTTAAATTAAAAATTAAAAGTTATTGATCGCCTACTATGTGCAAAACAGTGACCTATGGGAGCAGCTCATTTAATGTAAACATTGGGCTTTTATGCCTGGAGCACAAAGGCATGAAAATTTCTCGGCTACGGAAGGTAGTAGAAGAAGTAGGAAGTCCCCCAGAGGAGCATTATCTGAGTGGGTCCGGAAGGATATTTGAAGTTGATGCCATGGTTAAGAAATAGAGGAGTGGAAGAAATTCCTTTGTAATAGGGTAAAGCACGGAAGTAAAGACTGAAAGCGTCACGTAAGATGAGATCATCCAAGAACTGTGGTAGTCCTGCTGTGCACGTAGCACAGGGTGAGGGCCAGGGAGAGGGGCTGAAGACAATGGGATGGAAGGAAGGCTTTGCCATATAGATAATGGGGCCAAGGGACAATGTTTAAGTCGAAGTGAGGCTCAGTTTAGAAGGATCAGCCTAGAGCATGGCCTCTGTCCTTCCTGAAGTAATAACGGTACAGGTTTTCCTATAGACCTTGCTGGCAAGCAATCCACCCTCAAATAACCTACCTGCCTGCACAAGGGAGCCCATGCAGAACTCTCAGCATCAGGCTCTCTGACATTCTATTAGTTGACTTAAAATGAAAGGAATTGAGATTTATATATTATTTTACTAATTGGTGAAGGCTGTACATGGAAACTTAATGCTTCCATGTAAAATTGAATGCCCTAGGATTCCTTAGAGTCACACGCTTTGACCAGCAGCCTGAGAGTATCCTGCCGATGCCCATGGATGGTTGTGGACGAGATACTCTGTAGACAGGTGGCTGGAGTAGACATCCACTCCTAGATGCGCTTTCTGCCAGGCTAATGCCAGAGGCACAGGTCAGGGAATAATGTTTTCGTGAATCACAATCAGGTATCCAAGATGCCACTGACTCCTCACAGTATCCCTGGAATCCTTCCCTCCACTGCTTCTCTTTACAGAAAAGGGAGATTATGGAGGATAAGGTTATGAGTGAATCCACCAGGCCAGAAAAGTACGCTGATTACCTCCTTAATCATTTTGCTGCAGGTTAAACTGATCTTCTTGCTTCTGTAAGGCAACTGGTTAGAAATAAAAAGGTTACATCCAGCCTGGGCAAGTGTCAGACCTTCCTGGTGACCCTGGCTCTTAGATCTTCATGAGGAGCAGTAGAGCCCCTTCATCCTGGGGGGAGGGGGAAGGAAGAATTCATTCCAGTTGCTGGAGTTGGAGTGGATGTTGGAAGATTAGGTAAGTCATGGAAATGTGTCTAGCAGTGGACTAAAAAACCAAGCTAGTTTGGTGATTCAGTAAGCCTTCAGAGGAAGGATAAATAGTACTTGCCTGTCCAAGGTTCTGAAACAGAGTCACTTTGTTAGATAGTTACCAGTGCTACATTAACATGTGCGCAAACACATGCGCATACACGTATGTATATATACATACAGGTATATATGTGTGTGTATATATGTATATGTATATATATACACCTGTTGAAAACTTGGATTTTGCTTCTGAGCTTGCAACTGTGGCAACACATTTTCTCTCCCTATTCCCCATACAGTGTCATGGTAGAAAGCAAACCTTTCATTGGGAATAAGAGAACTGTGACCTCCACTCAGTGGCTCAGTCTGCAGCCCTCAAGCAGCGGCCATTTTACTTACCCCCTCCTCTGCCACCACCATCTCTCACTGCATCCCTTACCCTGGAGCTTTCTCAGGAACAGAGCTCTGGCACTGTTGGTCATTGCAGGCTTGTAGACCCTTCATACTTTCCAACTGCATATCAGCTTTCTAAATTGAGAAGGTGATGAATTTTTAAATTCTTGAACCTGTGCTGTAATAATCTTTCTACCATCCTACACATTACAATGCAGGAAGGCAACAGATGTGTTTTCTTAGGACTTGGAGAACATGAAATATTGATGGGGATGTGAGCGTGCACTGGTATTGAGGTTCATCCACGACAGGAGCTTCTCATTTCATTTTTCTACCTCTCTCTTCTGAAACCTAAGACACGCAGAAAGCCCCTAACCCATGACCCCCACAGCTGGTTCAATGAAAGCTCTTTAACAAGCTATGCAGTGAAATCTGTCTAAAAAGATCTTTATCAGTCTGTGGGGACCAATTGCTAATGCAGCTAATACACATTTGATCTATACAGATGAGTTTTCCCCTGGCCCCAAGGGAATCTCTGCAAACACTGTGGGTTTACGCGGTGCCAGGCCCAAGTAGCCTGTTGGACAATAAATAGCATTTTAACACATTCAAGTATCCATCCCCAGGAAGAAAAGTAGCATGCAGGATCTTCTCTGTGCTTTCTGGCTGGGCTGTAGGACATAATGAAACTTCATTTTTAGAGCATTTCTTTTCCTGATGACATTTCTCTCAGAGGCACTGCATTCTGAGGAGAGAAAGGCGCAGAGTAGACACTTAGTGGTTGTTTTTTTTTTTTTAAAGCAATAAAGAAAAAAGAACACATTTCATCTAAGACAGTATTTCCAAACACATGTGTGTGCCAGCCACGTGGGTCCTGGTGTGTGCAGCACGAACCAGGAAGATATCCTTTTAAAGCACAAAATGGAATTTAAAAATTTTTAATGTTATCTATAATTATGCATGCTAGAAAATACACATGCATACAGGTTTTATGTATATATGTATATATTGCATGTATAGTTTTATGTAGCTCATGCATCTAAGCTATGACTTTGAGTATTAGCTAGGATGAGGCTCACATTGGAAACATTCAGGTGTTCATGGAACAACAGTTACAGGAGTGACAGGAAAGGTCTACATGCAGCAAACATGTAGAGGGTGGTGGGAATGACTAAGAGGTACAAATGGCTTATCTGGAGAAATTCTCCACTTGGTAACAGTCGAGTCAGACCTCTGCCCTTCCTTGGTCTCTTGCAATTAGTGTGCCCCTGACTCTACCCACCCCCACTACACCTGTCTGCAGAAGTGTCAGCCACACAGGATTCTCTGTGACTCTGCCACACAGTTCTCTATTGTCCTAGGTCTATTTTCTGTGTGTTTTTAAGCAGAAGGTTGCACGTGGTAAGATGAGGCTCACGTTGTCAACAGTAAGTCAATTTAATGGTAACTGGTGCTTCATCTGCATGTGTGGTATCAATCCTATTCACAATGGCGTGACGTGAGACATGGTACTGAAGGCCACTCAGGGGATGTGCTTCTCAAAGAGGGATTCCTGTAAGATGAGTAGGCTCAGCCCCAGGTTCTCCAATGCATGGGAAAAATGTGTAGTATCCCATGATATACCCAAACCCATATGAACAGACAATGATAGCACCTTCTAGCTTCTTCATCTTCAGCATATTTCAGAAGTGACATATTAAGGCGAACGTCCTAAAGAACTAGGTAACCTGGGCACCATTCCTTCTTCTACTGTTGGAGATGATAAAGTTAGACACTTAACACTGTTAGGAGATTGAAATCCTGTTGTGCTGACCAAGAGGCCAGAATTCCTGCACAACTCAAAGTAAGATGCCATGGTCCAACTGTGAGCACTTGTAGGGAATGGCTGTTTTGATAAGTATGATTCTATTCATGCCAGGCCTATGCAAGTCCTCTAGAGCCTTCCTGAGAGGAGTGCCCAGATTGAAACCTCGTCCCTGCAACAGCAAATCTCAGAATAAGGAAACATTGACCAAGGCCTTTTTTTAGTGGAAAAGGGTGAAGAGTTAGAGTATGGTTGGTGTGAGAGAATGAGAAAGAAAAAAATCGAGGAGTCTCTATAAATGAGGAGGACTTGTATATCAGGGTTCTCTTCCCAGCTCCACTAGGTACCATAGGTGACACTGGGAAAAGCCCTTACTGTCTTCAAGCTTCTTTTTTTCTCCTCTGTGTGATGAGTGGTTTGAACTGAATGATCATTTAAGACCCATGAGGACTCTGTGTTTTTATTCTTTTGAGATGGACTAGCTCAGAAATAGAGTTGATTGGCGAGTAGTTGCACAAACAATAGGGAAACCTAACCTTCAGTTTCAGAAAGGACAGTGGAGCCACATTGTCACCAAGGATCCCAGGAAGGGCTCCCCCTCCAGAGAGAAGGGAGGGGTTGCCCTGGGAATCCAGAGCCCTGTTCCATCCCATCCTTACAGCTTCTCTTGAGGCTCTGTTCAGAAGGCCCACTGCCTTCTTGCCCAGTTTCAACTAGAATGTTATCGCATCGACCACGTTTTTGTGTCTGCTTGTACAAACCAGAGATATGCTCTAAATCCTCTCCTTAAAGTGTTTATCTTTAAATCAGGGACTAAGATAACTGCTTTACTTTTGCTTCCTTTAAGAAAGTTACTCAGATGAGGATGATACAGTTTCTACCACCTTAATTTTTTAAGTCCCACCAATTTAAAGATAGTCTTAAACAATTGTTCTGCCCCTATGGAAATAGGAAGTAGGTACCCAGGAAGTTCCTTACCTTGCTGTGTTGAAAGTGATGATAGTTCCTGAATTCTGCTGCCATTGAGACACACCTATGCCTCAGCAATACATATTTAGGGATATTTCTTGATAGGAATTGAATTTGAGTTCTCACATGAGGAAAACCCTCAATTGTTAGAACCCCCAAGAGTGTCCATACAGAGACAAAGTCTTATGTTTTAAAACAAGAATTCTTAACCCCATACATTGTGAATGTACAAATGCTCCAGCAAAGTCAGAAATACCATTAGATGAAGTATAACTTAAAAGAAATTTTCAAGTCAATGCTCACCGATTTCCTATGTATCAAGGAAGTACATAGCCTTAGCAAATAACGTTTCAGCCTTAAGAAAGAAGGGGAAAAGAAGGGAAATGCTAGCTGAATGAAACAAAATCAAGACTCATGTTAGAAAGTGATTAGTTGTGATCTGGGAAGTGCATAAGGCAGGGCCATGTTACAACTTGATTTGGCTCATGTTTTTTGGGAGGACTCATAATTCATGTTTCAACTGGAGAAACAACTTCAGCAAGTGATGCAATGTGCCTTATTTTGTTCAGGTGGTTTGACAAGAAGTGAAAGGTAGAGTTGTTTGAACTGTAATTGAGAAAAAAATATCCTAATGGCATGCATGCCGTCCAGCTATTCATGGGGATATAGTATATGGATATTTCCTAGCAGGAAAAATGTTGCGGCATCTGCTTCTTTGGGAAACTTGCAATTTTCAGGGCCTTAGTTTATGTAAACAAGAAGCAGTAAGTTTAGTGTTTTAGATAACTACATGTTTAAGTCCAGAAGAGGGTATAATTATCTATTAAGTATTTCATTAAAGAAGATATACATGGAAAGAAATTCTATATCCTTCAGAGGTACTAACAACTTGTATGTATGTTGCCATCCAATGAAATTGCAGCCATTGTAAAACATGAAGAGTCTGAAGATTTGCTTTTCTTATTCAAAATATTTATGAATGACCACCAAAACCCTGAGCTAGTAAAAAGACTTAATAAAACAACTATGGAATCTCATTGATGGAGAACCTTAAAAAATTTAAACCAAGAACTTTCTGGAAAAAAAATCGGTTTAGCAGGACATTAAGGACTGGTCATGTAAATGCAGTATTCATATAGAGGGCTTTGTTAGACTGTCAATTTGTTGTGCAATAGTAGGAAAATGTGGCTGTGAGTTCTCTGGTTTTTACCTTCAATCTTACTGAGAGATGGGAGGAACATTGCATAGGAGCTCATTCCCTTGGGTTCCATCCCAAATGTCCTGGGTGATGAGAAATTGCAGAAGTCCCTAATCTGTCTGATCCTTCTTGATCTCCTTAAATAAAGGATGGTTTTGCATGAAGTTGGAGGTTCCCAAACTATTCCTTACAGGTAGGAGGTGGGGTGGTCTATAAAAGAGAGATGGAGTCCACAGGGCTGGGTCTGGTGAGTCTTTTTTTTTTTTTTTTTTTTTACCTAGAAACCTTTTATTTAGGAATAAAAACTTCATACATTTCATATCTACAAATTTAGGAACATACTGATTCTTCGACTCTGCTCTCACTCCCACCTGAACTCCCATACTTCTTCCTCCTCCCTCTCCTATTGCTTGTGGGTCATTTTTTTTTCTCTCATCTCCAGTAGAGCAGCCCTATTTTAGACATCAAAATTCTGAAATAGTCTTAGTTTACAGTTTAATCAGCAGAACGATGCTCTGCTGACTTTGAAAACTTTAGAATCCCCTTTTCTGAAAAAGGTAACTGTTGCCTGATCCTTTTCTTCATCTTCATGGTGTTTGTAATCTCTTTAGTTTTTATTGACTTTGCTGTCATGGGGCAACTCATCTGAACAAGTTTATTGAAGGCAAATGATAGTGATAAGTACAGTACTTTGAACACAGATTGTCAGTAACGATCTGATTGCTCAGAGAGCACTTAGCAATGTGGCTCAGGCATGTGTGAACCACATCCCTAGAAGTTTTGTGCCACTCAACCAATAACATTTTGAAAATTCAAAGCAGCAAAGGGCTATTAAGTGCTCGTGAGGGACCAGGCACTGAGCTTAATACTTTACATTTCTAGAATCCTCCAAACATTGTGGTCTCCTTACCTATAGTTTCAGCATTACAATGGAGCTCAAGGAGGACCAACAATTTGTCCAAGGTCATAGAGTTAGGAAATGGCCAGAAGACCCTTAGGCCATCCTGTACTGTGGCACCCAAAGCGGCAAAGTGATCCTCAGAGGATCCTTGCCAGGGCTTTCAGCCTGCAAGGCAGCTTCTAAGTTGATTGGAAGAGTAGATAATATTCTTGAATTAACTGCCTCCTAAAAAATGATCTGTGTGCTGGCCACTCTAGTTCACCATTTGTAGCTCCTACTCAAGGGAAGTCACCACCCCGTTGGATTTCTTAGTGGAGAGGCTGGCATGGACCAGCTGAGGCTGAGAGCACAGTCTTCACGTGGCGTGGCCCCCTTACCAGTGGCCTGCGTGACCCAGTGCTCTGGACTTTGGGAGCCATATGTCAACTTAAAATCCATCCCACTGGCCAGTTTGTATGCTTGCTTTTTTCATTCATCCAGTCTCTGGGTACCAGGGTTGTCCGCTTAGACGCTGTGTGAATGTAGGCATGTGTGTTTTCTGTAATGCCATTTATTGTGGAAGGAAGCTCTGCCTCATCCTGTATGGGAGTATGTTTCCCATAGCTTTGCTAAGCCATGCATCAGATGGGTTTTTCCCCACTCTCCACCCCGAGCTCTGCCCCACTGACCTGCACTGCATTCCCTGTCCTTAGCTTCCATTTCAGACCGCAGCTTTCCACCCAAGGTGTCTGAGTTGGAATGGATCAAATCATTGGAAGTGACAGTTACTTTAAAAAAAAAAAAAAAATCTGGCAGAACAGAGGAATATGCATTTAGGGGGAAGCCTTTGGAGGGAGGCAATTTGTTCTTGTTTCCTAGTGTTCTTGGATGAGACAATTGACTCTCCCCAAGCCTACTTCTTCCTTAGATGAACTGACTCTACTGAGAGGTGCTGCCAAAGGTTGTTTGACTAAGCAGTGCCTGGGGCTTCCACAAAGCGAAGCCAGCTCCGCCTGCCAAGCAGGGACTCTCTAGGTAGACACCGTGGAGATTACACAGCCTGCTCTCTGCTCCTCCAGAGGAAGAAGCTCCTACTATCAGGCTACCTTCACTGGGCCAGCATACAGGTGATTCTGCTTCTGCATCTTAGCCCTAGCTCAGAATGTGTTCTGGATCTGTAACAAGAAGGGAAACAGTGGACTGCAGCTTGGAGAGTTGTTTATTTTGCCAAAGAGGAGTTCAGGGGACAGAATCATTGCTTTGCTTGGCTAAATCTCTGGTCCTCCCGTCTCGTGCTGTGACTTCGATGGGGCACCGAGGAGTATTTGTTGGGTGAGCGTGATTGCCCCTCCTCCAGCTCGGAAGGTTAGTCTTGTTGCCAAATATTCCTTACTTCCCTTTACAGCCCATTCTAAATCAATCTTCCATGAACTCATCCAAATGGTTTTTGCAGTGCTTTAGCTTGGCTTTGCTGCTTCTGTCTCAGTGCCCCAGCCCTGAGAGGCCACGTGAAGGGCATTTCCCAAGCGGCCGTCTGAACTTGCCTCCTGGTAGTGTCTCCTGCTCTTTCCAGGGAACCCATCGTTCTCCCCAAGCTCCTCCACCACGGTGGCCATATTTATCGCAGTCTTGGCTTGTAGTGGACGAGCTGGGACATGCCTCAAAGTGCTTTTGTTTCCTCTAAAAGAGGTTGAAGCAGGGAAGGCGGGGTGTGTGTAGGGGTGCGGTTTGTGGAATATATGTGGGAACAGTTTAATTGTATCCATGAGGATTCTTAGTAATCAGGATGCCAGTGTGTTTTCCAGAGCCTAGAGCTGACATAAATAATGTAGCGCACCTCGCTCTGTGCAGGCTTGCTGAGGAATGCTGATGGAGAAAAAGCCAAACTGGGATCTGAAGCTCCCGGCTCCCGGCACAGCCTTTAAAATCTTTTTATTGAGTAGCACTTTTGAAATTGCAGCCAGGACCTTGGTGGGTTGTGTATACCAGGGAGAAGCTAGCAGAGGAGCAACTTTGAAGGGGGCAGCCACCTTTGGTTTTGTTTTTTGGTTTTTTGTTGTTGCTTTTTTTTTTTTTTTTTTTTGATGAATATCTGGCACAATCTGGATGGTTCCAGCTAATGATTGGTTAATTTCATTTTGTGCTCCTAATCCCAGAAGGAATAGGACTGCTCTGTGAAGGCCCTGAAAGCTGGGTAAGTGTGCAGCTGTTGCTAACAAGATATGACTGGCCCCGCAAACATAGTTAAAAGCATCCTGCTAGCCTTTTAAAGCCTCTTGCCTTAATGGTGAGAGCCAAATGAGCTTTGCGGGACAGCTAACCCCAAATGAAGTCCTGCAGCTTAAACTCATTGAAAGGCAAAGTGTGCTTTGGGGAGAGAAAAAGAGGGACCACAAACGCCACAGTTCATCTGCAGGAAGGAAACAAATGTGTCTTTCCATGGGATTTCTTCAGGAGGCCTGCCAAGCCAAATACCCAATAGAAGCATCTTCCAGATTCTGATTTCAAGTGTAACTTAAGCCTGGTCCAGGCCACAGAAGAGAGAAGGGAAGGGAAGGGTGGGAAGTGTGGAGACGGAATAGAAGGATGTTGGGAACGATTGTCTGTTGTTGATGATGTTCCGGACAACGCTCGGGGCACTCAGTAAAAAAAAAAAAAAAAAAACAAAGCACAGCGATTCCTTTGCTTGTCCTCTGGTGATTGAGAAAAGGACCTCAGGGAACATTTTTTTTTTTTCCTTTTGATTAAGGCGTTTGGGGTCTAGACAAGAAGATTAAAGCAGGATCCATTTACTTTATTTAGCTTGCCTCACAGACATGAAGCTTCAGAATGGTAAGTGGCACTTTGGTTCCTACTGGTTGGGGGACGTAACGGGTTGAAGGGTTCTCACTGGTCAAAGACCTGTTACCGGATCGGGGCTGTTGTACAGTTTGGGGGCAGTGATAGGAACTCTTATGTCAACAGGACAATGGAGAGTTGAATTTGGTTGGACTGGACGTTTGTATGACTTGAGCTTTTGCAGCTGGTTTCCTCTGGTTGTGACTGATTGGAGAGTTTGGAGCCCTCCTTGGGAAGTCAGGCAAGCACCCACTGAAATTCCCATGAAATATGTAAAATCTGATCTGACCTGATCCTGGTGAGACAGACATATTTTCCCCCATTCTGATTTGTTACTTAGTTGTTTTATTTTTTCTTCATTTCGAAAGTATCATCCACTTGGGTTTTATGAAATAGTGTTTGAAATTAGGTCTGCAGTAAGAGGTCTACGTGGGGTTCTCCACAGTCTCATTAAAGTGTTGGAAGAGGACTACATTCTTGTCTGAGCCTCTGTTTTTCCTCTCCTCCCAACAATGCCAGTGTTTTGTTTACCTTCAGCTTCAAATGCTTCCATTGAAACTTGTACTGAGTAGTCGCAAGAGCCCAAATCTCTGTCCCAGAGTTGCGCTTCTTTGCGTGTTTGATTTTCCTGCCAACGTCGGTCTTCATGGATGAGGATACAGGAGCGGGTTTTTTTGTTTTTGTTTGTTTTTTATTTTTATCGTTGAAGCAGGTGAGATTTAATTTTCGTCAGAGGGCTCTGTTCCAGCAGTTTTCCAGGTGATCTTCCACTTGTAGAGAAATAGCATGCCCATGTGAGAAATGGGCTTGAGATTTGATCCCAAGTGTACCAGCTCTGCTCTTCGGAAAGTTGTCAGTCCTGCCTGTGAATATTTCACAGGAGAAAAAAAAATGGAGAGAGAAAAAATAGAGAATTAGCTGAGGGGATGTCTACAAGCTGATCTCTCCAGGACAGAGTTTAAAAATGTTCCAAGTGTCCATAGCAGAGAGTCGCTTGTTGGTTTTTATTTATAAGTGCATTAGGAGCAAGCACATTTTAACTGCAGAGAGAAATATAATACTTCTAATAAACAAAACCCCGTTTTTATAACCTAAAAAGTGACCTGAAGGAATGTAAAGAATTGATGGAAGGCTGTGGTTCTCGGGTGCAAAGTCACAGCTTCATGTTTAATTTAACAAAACATTAAACATTTCATGTTTAATTTAATGAAACATTAGAGCACTAGGATTTGTCACCTTCATGACAGAATGTCAGAACTGTAGGATAGTTTCTGAATATATGTTCTTTCTCCAGAATTCACATATGACACCGAAAATGTTTCACAGCTAAAGACCTAGACTTTTTATCCAGGGGTATTTTTTTCCCCCTCTGATAAAAGAAGAGGCAAAAAAGCAAGTCAAACAACAAAAACAACAACACATTAGGCATGCACTACTAGTCTAGCTAATTTTAGGGGGGCTATTAGGAAGCATTTAGGCAAATCTATTAACATTTAGCATCAGCACAAATGCAATTGCATTTCTACTTTTTGTGCTTCTGACAAAAAAAGCACAAAGATCTTCAGGACTAGAAAAGAACGGATGTCGGAACCATTTGTTGAGTGGTAAACTTTTTTTTAATATACCCGTTTGGATTTTTTAATGAACTCTTTTAGAAGGTAGAGTGAGAGCTTTAGAAAAAAATTAAGTAAATGTATCCATTTGATAAAGATTATTACCACTGAGAGAGGCAACCCTTTGTACCATGCTGCTTGCCAGATTTTTTTCTTAGTCTGGGAAATGTGGTTGGAGGTAGATAGTGCTTCCCTGCCTTTGGCTTGTGATGGAAAATTTCCCTCTTGGTATTTCAAAGTGCTGAAATAGAGCTGTGCCCTGCCTCCCTGTCCATATTTTACAGATTGCTGGGGTTCTATTTTCATCTGATGCCTAGACCCTTTAGCTCCTTTTGGTGGAAAACAGAATTTCTATTTAAGTGATGATGGGGAGTTATCAGTTTATGAAGCATGTGTGTACATGTGCATGTATGTGTTTACACAGAATGGATGCACACAACATATTAGACATGCAAAAAGTCCCCAGACTCTGCTTCCATGTATTTGAACCTCCTCCTGCCCCATCTCTGAAAGGCTGAGTAAAACACAGTGGAGAATTGTGCAAGTGTCATGTTATGTTTTGAGGTAGCAGGAATCCGAATAGCTCTCTATGTTATTAAATAGTCAGCGTGCACATGCTGCTTCCTTGTGTACCTAGAAGTGGTTGAGAGTGGGTGCTTTCGAGAGAGATGTCATAACTGTGCATTTCAAAGGAGCACAGGGCAAGAGAGAACTAACTGTGACAGCTACTGACCCGAAGAACAAGTATGTTTTTAACCCTTAAGGCAACTTGTTTTAACTACATCCTAGATAGCCTCTGATACTTATTTAGTTGAATACTTTCATAATTCTTCAGCAGGCTGCGTTCTGGGAAAAGGGTAGCAAACAATAGTCCAGGACTAATGGAGAGGCTTGTTTCTATCAGTGGGGGCCAGGGCAGAATGCATCGCCAGCTTCACTCACTGTCTACGCATGGGGACCACATCCAGGACGGTGTTCTCAGCCACTTGCGAGGGTTGAGATCAGCGCGGTGCCATCCAGCCTGCTTCTCACAGGCTTGCCCTGACTCCACAGCTTCCCCTCGGCTCAACCAAGGACCCAGCAGAGCTCACCCTGCTGTGCTGTCCCTGGAGGCCAGAGTTCCTCCCAGCAGCTCACACACGGTCTGCTGCCTTTGTGAGCCCTTGTCACCCACTGTCCTTACCATAAGGTGCACTGAAGTGGCAGCATTTGACAAGGAAGTCTCTCTGCTTCCCAAAGTCTTTTTGAACCCACCTATGCACCTGATGTCCTGAAAATCCCTGAAACAGAATGCAAATGTGTCCCTGCCTTGTAGGGGCTCCCTGAGTACTGGAGAAGACTTGTTTACAGAAACGCAATTAGGCACCGTCATCAATGCCACCAGGGCTGAGAACGGAAGGCCTCGCGTGGCCACGGGTTCCACGTGGGTGCAGAGCAGAGAGCCAGCGGTCCTCAGAGAGCTCATTCATTAAGAGGAGGAGCCTGGAGGGTTCCCCCTCCAGGGTGTGAGGCAGGAATTTCCATGCGGGGAACATGACAGACAATTAGCAGATCAGGGAACTTCAGATTCTTAACTCAGCGAGGCTGACACCCAGGTCATGAAGAAGGCAGGAGATCTGACTAGAGGGAGAGCTGAGCCCCGTGGTGATTGGCTTCCCATCCTGTGGAGCCTGAGGATCCACTAGTCTGCCACATTCTCGGATGTCAAAGGTCATGGCAGCAAGCGGAGCAGGAGCTGAGCCGATCCAAACAGTAGAACTGGGGCTTATGTGAAGCTCCTGACTTTGATGATTTCCACAGTTAATTCAGCATGTAACAAATGACGTGTGCTGGTTCCTTCTGTGTGCACCAGACTGACCACATGAGAGGGTCCAGGCTCCTAGATTTTAGCCTGGACCACAGAATGCTTCATTTAAGGAAAGATTGTGTGTATATACACTATGGAATACTACTCAGTGGTTAAAAAAATAATGAAATCATATCTTTTGCAGGAAAATGGATGCAACTGAAAGCCATGATATTTAGTGAAATAAGCCAGTCCCCAAAAAACAAATACCATATGTTTTCCCTGATCTGTGGTAACTAATAGGGTACCTAAAAAGTAATCTATAGGAATGAAATTGACATTTGAGACTTGATGATTGTTTACAGCCCTTGTCTGGACTGTTGAAGAACAGTGTTTTTCCCTTCATGCTGTTTGTTGAACATTAAGTGTGGGCTTTATCTTATGAGTGTAAGGTAAACTGAAAACAGATCTTCGGAAAATTTAAAGTGGGAATAGGAGAGGAAGACGGTTGGGAGCATTGGCAGGAGGGAGGATAGGATGGAAAGTAACACTATATTCCTAAATCAGTATATAGGAAATACAGGAAATTTGTATACCTTAAATAAAATCTAAATAAATAAACAAAGATTGTGGAGAGGAGCTTTTATAAACCCAAGCACAGTGTGTTAGTAGGTGCAAACTTCCTAGGTCTCTAATGGATAATCTAGCTGGGAGGCTTCCTGGAAAGATAGAATTAAAAGTATGGGTTTATTTTGGTGCATGAAAGTTTTAAGATCCATGCGTAGTTTCTTCCATCACATGCCTTTCAGGTATTAAGAAACAAATTGCGCCAAAAACACTTCTTGTTCCAAACTAAACTCAGAGATTTAATTCCATTTCTCCACAACTTTTTGAAATACCCTTAGGTGTGTTCATGTTTCTGTCTAAATCTGTAGCTATATTGACATGATGGTGAAGATGTTTGGATTCCTTTCTCTACTTAGAGCTTCTGGAGGTAGAATGAGAAATATACATTGAAATTCTGACTGCGTAGCTAAAGACACACAAAATTTAGCATGTAGTGGCTAATGAGTGCCTTTCTGCACAGCTCATGGAGGACATGCGGGCTTTGGGAGGAACTGGGTACTTTTTCTGTTGCATTAAAATTTTCTCACCAGCTGTTTAACTCTTGGCCATAGGAAGCTGCCCCCACTTCTGTGAGAAGGTTCTATGCAGATCTTTGGAGAATGCAACCCTGCTTAGAGTTTCTTTGAAATAAGGAAAGAAGGCAGGGAAGATGTAGGCACCGTCATTGGTTAATCTTAAGCTCCTAGCACTTGAATCATTGGCCACCGTTTGACACTCACCTGGCCCCAGGCAGAGCACTGTATGCGCAGTGTCTTCCCAAGAGTAACTGTCAGAAGAATCCCTTCTGCTTCCCTGTGGACTCCACCCTCCCATAATGTCTGGGCTCCCTTGGGAAGTCAGTGGCAGGCTGACCTGGGAAACCCAGGATTGCCTGGCTGCTGTGCTGGTTTTGAGTGCGAGTCCTGGGCATTAAGCATGTGTTGAAGTGACTGAGCTCTCAGTGCCCCAATTTATCTGTCTGAAGAGTAGAGAATAACACTTCTCATCTCTGTGGGGATAGTACTAATGATGATTTTAAAAATATAGGAATAGGGGCCAGCGCTATGGTGAAGCAGGTTAAAGCCCTGGCCTGAAGCGCCGGCATCCCATATGGGCGCCAGTCCTAGTCCCAGTTGCTCCTCTTCTGATCCAGCTCTCTGCTATGGCCTGGGAAAGCAGTAGAAGATGGGCCCCTGCACCCATGTGGGAGACCCGGAAGAAGCTCCTGGCGGCTGGCTTCAGATCTGCCCAGCTCCAGCTGTTGCGGCCAATTGGGGAGTGAACCACTGGATGGAAGACCCCTCTCTCTCTCTGTCTCTGCCTCTCCTCTCTCTGTTTAGCTCTGACTTTTGAATAACTAAATAACATCTTTAAAAAAATGAGTAAAAAAACTGTGGCCAAGGCATCAGCTCAGATCCTGACCCGGCAAAGCAGCCAGGTTTTCTGTATATTTCCTAGGCTTCCAGGCTCATGCCCATGCCTGTTTTTACTACTGAGGGCCTGCTGCTGCAGCCCTCATAGTCAAACAGGTCTTACAGCCTCTCCCTTCCTGTGTCTGTTCCTTTCCCTGCACCCCGAGCTAATCCAGGAGTAGGACTCAACCCCTTTCCCTGGTGTGAGCCAAAACCAGTGAACAAATGCCCCAGCACACAAAGTCACCTATGCAAGACCTTGTGTGGAACAGACTCTACTAAAAAATTATGAAAAAGGGAGTTTACTTTGCTGGTAATAAAAAGAACCTACAGTGGAATCCCCTTCTCAGACAGTCCCTGAGTCTCTTACATTCCCTTGGAGCTCCAGCTGCTTGCTGCATCTGGCTAGCTGGAAGTTCAAGTGCATGCCACAGTACTTATGCAAAGCAGCTCTACATCCATGTCCTTGTCAGAACACAGGGCTTTCTCCTTTCCCTGTCGGGCTCTGCAAGACTATACATGAGGAACTTAAAAGGTACATGGAAAATCAAATTAAAAGATAGGGAATCTCTAGTGCAAAATATTTTGGAATCTATGCTTATATTTTTTTCCTAATACAAATCTCTGAACTTTTTCAAGTCTTCTTGTAGAAATGGATTTTTAAAAATCTGAACTAAAATTTCTAATTTCTTTTCCTGTAAACTTCTTGAATTACCTTCATGGAATATAAATTTCTCTCTCCACAGATATGAATAGTGCCATTTCCCATCAGCAGCCTTCAAGCCAACAAATAACCATTTTTCTGACACATAGTAGGTTATTAGGTTTCACTATATTTTTGTTCATAAAAATAATGTATTTGAAAGGCAGAATGACTTAGAGAGAGAGAGCAATCATCTATCTGCTGTTTCACTCACCAAATGGCTGCAATGACCACGGCTTGGCCAAGCAGAAGCCAGGGGCCAGGAACTCTAACCAGGACTCCCACGTGGATAGCAGAGGTCCAAGTATTTGGGCCATTGTTGGCTGCTTTCATGGACCGCTAGCAGTAAGCTTCATTGGAAGCAGAGCCATCAGGATTCAAACCACTCTGATAAAATGTGCTGACATTGAACATGGTGGCTTAATCCACTGTGCCACAACGCGGGCCCCTCATTGTGCTGTTCAGTGTCTTTGCCTATGATTGAGTGAGTGGGGGAACTGAGTGAGTGATCAGTGATTGAGAAGCGTGATGCAAGATGAAGCTACTGCTGCCTTCCAGCTGTGTGATTCTGAGCAGCCTCCGAAAGTTCTCGCAGCTCTGGTAAAGTGAGGGATAATCCTGGTACCTCCTGGTAGGCTGAGTATGTGATATAATGCCTGTGAAGGCACTTTTGTCAGAACCTGGCCCAGACAGGTGTTATTTCCTCTTCTACTCAGGGACAGCATTTCTTTTTGATACAAATTTCCTAGAATGGAGCCTCCGTCTCAAAATATTTTCAGTTGAAGTTGCCAGACTGTTAGCATTCCGGCACCAGCCAGATCCCACGTTGTCCGTCCACCTGGAAGTTGATTGTGTCCACATCCTCATCCTTAGCATGGATGCCTGGCCGCCTGCCGCCTGCCTCTACGCAGACTAGGAGAGTCGTGTATGTTCCCCCTGCTGAACTTAACCCCTGATGCTGTGTTCACCAGACAGCTTTCAAGCCTGAGGTGGCACTGGCCAAGCATTTTCCCAAGCAGAGTGTTTCTGGAAACATAAACCATTACAGTCAACACTCTCGTCTTCAAGGGAACAGAATCCAGTTGTCCGTTCTTGGTTTGACTTCTCATGAGATGGGGCTGATGGGGATGGGGGCTGGACAGGAAGCAGTTATTGCCATTAAATTGTAATCAACAGTTTCAGGAACAATATTGAATTAGAAAGTTACTAGCTACCAGTTAGGGCATGGCTTAGCTCCTGCTCGGGCATATCAGTCATTCTGTGGTGATTAACATCTATTCAGAACAGAGAATGTATTATGGGTACTAAATTATCATAGGAATTAATGCAGTCTTTTTAAAGGGCTTAAAATATGTTAATAAATACAGTATTCCAGCACCTGCAGCTCAAGGAACTGAAGTCATTAAAGATGGATATAATTATATTTATTATTGCAGCGATCTAGGTGGGGGGGCAGCTTAATGAGCATGAATGAAACAGGGGTTCTTTATTTAAAACTTCTTACCTGAAGAAAGAGTTCTCTTTGAGGAGTTACTTCATAGAATCATTGAATTCTCTATACGAAAAGTAAACGAGGGAATACTTTTCCAGCCTCTGGGAATGAACTTGTGGAGTCAACTAGGGGACTGTAGAACTTTCCTCCTTGACAATGAATGTAGCATAGGACTTGGCTTCCCCTGCCATGCTTGATAGGGCACTTTAATGCCTGCCACCTGCCTCAGTCCACTGTCCATCGCCTTCCCATGCACACTCTACCCAGCAGCTGTACCTTCCTTGCAGCTTCTCAAGTTCTTTTCCACCCCAGGGCTGTGACACGTTACTTTTGTCTCAGTGTGGCATTTATTTCTAAGTCTCTTGGAAAATGCTTTACTAGGCTGTGTCCTAAACAAATGCTAAGTGTTCGCTGATTTAATCCCCACAACAGCCTGTGGGTTAGGTCCCATTATTGTCCCTGCTCTTGCAGACCAGGAAGATGGGGCAAGGAGGGGCCGCCCTGTACCCTGCTGTCTCGAATTCTTTTTCATCTCTGAGTTCTGCTGCCTCTGTGTAGACTCATCTGCTCCCATCCCTCGGACCTCAGCTCGGATGCTGTTCCTGACTGTATTATCTGAAATCCCCCCAACACTGACTCGCTCAGTTGAAAACCCTTGGCATATGCGCTCTGAGTGTGTGTCATTTCCCTGTCTCCCCTACAGTCAGGCCCATGAAGGCTGCAACTGTTTCTGCTCTGATGCTGAATCCCAGCCCTATTCAAGTGACTAGCACTTTATAAACATTGAGTGAATATTTGTTTGATGGATCCCTCAACTGATCTGTGCCCTTTTGCTGTCTATAGCCACGGTAAATGATATTTCTCATCTCTACCTAGACAGACAAACCTAGGCGGATAAATAAATGAAAACTCTCATGGACTTTTTCAAAGTACCTGAATAAAAGCTGATTTTCTTGGTGGTGGTAATGCTATCTGTGTAATGACATATTTTCTTAGTTAATTGATGTAAAAGTGACAGCCCAGGGTAGCCCCATTTCTGTAGTGAATATGGACTCTTTTGCACTGGTGATTGGGGCTAATTCCTGTGTGACAGAGGGGAAACCGCATGCCCCAGGTACGCAGCTGGGTTGAGGTGGGATTCTTTTGGCTCCGGGGCCGGTGTTCCTAGGCTCATCAGCCTTGCTCAAGCAGGTGCCTTTGTAAGGCACCCGGAGAAGCTCATCAGAAGGAGGAATTTTCCACAGTCCTGCTGCTCCTGAGAATGTTGTCCTTGGCGAGTAAGGATCAGAAGATTGAAGTTCTTTTTATTTTCCTAACTCTTGGGGATAGTCAAGGCGAATATTAAACATCTGCCTATCCTCATGGTGGAATGCATCTGAAATGCTCTTTCCAGCTATGAAATAGAAGAAAAATAAACACATGTTGTATGCAGTCAAAAATGAGGGCCCCAGCGCTGGACATGGTGCCCACAGTGAGACATCAGCCTTAACAAAACTGCCTCATTTTTCTGGTTTGCCAGCTTGTGGGAGACATAGTCCAGCTACTGAATCCACAATACCATGATTCTGTGCTGCCCTGCAGCCATGGACCATGCTGAGGAGCTGGTTCAAGTGTTAGAAACTGTGCCTATATAGAGATATAAGACCATCTGCAAGGTATTTCAGTGAGCATGCACACACTTTTTTGTGCATGTCCAGCCTTCTAGGGGCCCATGGGGTCCAGTTTGAAAAACCTGATAGCATATTCATTATCGTAGCTAATATTGACCTTTTCCTGGCTATCAGATGCCGGGCTAGGGACATGTG
Organism: Lepus europaeus; assembly: GCF_033115175.1. NCBI lineage: Eukaryota > Metazoa > Chordata > Mammalia > Lagomorpha > Leporidae > Lepus > Lepus europaeus. The sequence goes on along the minus strand of NC_084830.1, from coordinate 112,858,328 downwards.
TATTATTTTCATTTCACTTTCAGATATAATTGTACCCATTTTGCAGATAAGGCAAGTGAGAAACAGAAAATGTCAATAAGCCACAAAGTGTGGGAGCCTGGATTTGAACCCAAAAGATCTGAAGCCAGACTCAAAAAGGCAGGCCTAGCAAGACTGTGTAGAAATAAGCGTTTCATTAGCTTACATGTGATGCCATGGGTCCCAGAGTAGAAAACAGAGGGTGAGCTGGGACAGCTTGAGAGCGTCAGCAAAGGCTGCCAAGGCTGGGGCCTGCATCCTCCAGGTCGGCTCACTCCTCATGGCGAGGCAGTTGGGGTGGTCTGAAGATGACTCCTCTTTCCAAGCATCACCATCTTCTCATACAGCGAAGACTGTGGAGGACTAGAAAAGAAAGTCCCAAAGGAACTTGACGTTCTTAAACTGTTGGGCTGCAACTAGCCATGTTTACGACTTCCTTGAACCTGTATTGAGAATGCCTGCAGTTTAAAGAAGTCTGCAGTCAAAATGCGCAGGTGGATCCCACCTGAATGGTGGGGAAGATGGAGGACCAGTTGGATTGCCATATCATGAGCGGCTAGAAGTCTGTGGTGTGTTCACTTAAGACTTTTATTCCTCAGACAACTAAGCAATGAAATCATTAGAAGTTGCTTTAACATACTGCCTGGATCATTTTCTCTTTCCTTTCCATTTTTAAATGTAGAAGTCGTTTTCACTTGGCAATAGGTCTTATTTATCAAGTTAGAGGTAGTAGCTTTAATGGAGTTAGATATCTCTGAACGTGTCTTTTTATTCAGAGGGTTTTATGTGGCTGTTCTGTCTTACAATTAGTTTCCTGAATACCTCCTTCATTGTAGACTCCACACTGGGCCCTGAAAATAAAGATGTGAATCAGAGATAGCCTCTACCTTCAGGGAGTTTGCAATCCAGCAGGGTAAGGGCACAGGGAAGCCAATCCCTGTCCCAGACTGTGCTGAATGGCAGAGTAAGCAACCATACAGCAGGCAGTCAGGGAAGAGTACAGTCCACAAAGGTTCCCAAGTGATGACTCAGGAAGGACTCAGAAGAGTGGTGAAGAAAACGAACATCCCCTGGACCATTTGTTCTTGAACTTGAATAGACATTGGAATCTCTGGAAACCCTTAGAAAACCCAAATGGGCTCTGTGCACAGTTTCTAATGCAGTGTGTCCACGGCAAATCTCAAAATTTGCATTTCTAACAAGTTTTCAGAGGAGGTGGATGTTACCCAGGAACACATCTTGAAAAGCACTGTTTGAGCCTCCCACAGGAAAAATAATAGAGAAAATGTGTTGTGTTGTTTACAGCATTGTAGCTTCTTCATTTTGAAATACTGTTTCACCTGCTCTGTCTTGCTCTGTGTTGAGAGTTTCCTTAGGAATGTGTAAGCTTTTCTTCTCCGCATTGAAAGTGCACCTTAGCCGGCACCGCGGCTCAATAGGCTAATCCTCTGCCTTGCGGCGCCGGCACACTGGGTTCTAGTCCCGGTCGGGGCACCGATCCTGTCCTGGTTGCCCCTCTTCCAGGCCAGCTCTCTGCTGTGGCCAGGGAGTGCAGTGGAGGATGGCCCAAGTGTTTGGGCTCTGCACCCCATGGGAGACCAGGAGAAGCACCTGGCTCCTGCCATCAGATCAGCGCAGTGCGCCAGCAGCAGCGCGCCTACCGCGGCGGCCATTGGAGGGTGAACCAATGGCAAAAAGGAAGACCTTTCTCTCTGTCTCTCTCTCTCACTGTCCACTCTGCCTGTCAAAAAAAAAAAAAAAAAAAAAAAAGAAAGTGCACCTTGGCCAGTGCCATGGCTCACATGGCTAATCCTCCGCCTGCGGTGCCGGCACCCTGGGTTCTAGTCCCGCTTGGGCCGGATTCTGTCCCAGTTGCTCCTCTTCCAGTCCAGCTCTCTGCTGTGGCCTGGGAAGGCAGTGGAGGATGGCCCAGGTGCTTGGGCCCTGCACCCACGTGGGAGACCAGGAGGAAGCTCCTGGCTTTGGATCAGCCCAGCGTGGTGGCCATTTGGGGGGTGAACCAACAGAAAAGGAAGACCTTTCTCTCCTCTCTCTCACTGTCTAATTCTGCCTGTTTTTTTTTTTTAAAAGGGCACTTTTATATTTTTCTTCAGGCCCCCTCTTCTCTCTTATTGTCCCTTATCTTTCTCTCCTTCCTCTGCCTCCCTACTCTACTCCCTCCCTCTTGGGCTCCTTCTTACCTGGCTGTGACCTTGGATGGGGAGGAATGGTGCTGAGGAAAATGACTTGCGGTTTTGATGCATTGTGAGTTATATAGATTCTTGTGGATGTGGGTCTGGGGGTGAGAGTTTCTTCTGAAGCCAGCACTGTGATCAGCATTGGTCCTCACAGTTGATCTCATCTCCCCAAACGCTGAATTCATAGGTGGACAATGAAGAGAACAAAGTGGTCGAATGACAGATCCACTTGCAAACATCCTCTGGTCATCTTGACTCTGATAGAGTCCTCATTATATTCCCAGAGGAGTGGGGAGAGAGACAGGAGAAAAAGGAGGCCCCTTCAGGAAGCCTAAATCAGTTGCAAAACAGTTAAGTGCTGTTTTTTACAATACTGCAGCCTTTTCATAAACAGAATCACGTTTGGCCAAATGCGATGGAAAATAGGAACGCATGTCAGAAAACAGGACCAAGTTCCTCCATTAATGATTCTTTCTCGTTTCCTTTATTCTTTTGGTCCATTTTACACAGGAAATAAGAACCTTGTGGAAAGAAAGATCATCATTTGTCAATCCTTTTGCAGCAATTTTCCCAACAGTTCTTTCAGCTCTAAATGCTTTTAAGCATCTGTCAGTATCATATAATGGCCTTAATGGGAGGGAATAGCAACAACCGCGAGAACAACTCTTTGCTGCATAAGAATGAGTTGAGTGAGTGCCTCTCTCCCTGCTGGACCCCAGTGAAAATGATGATCCTGTCCATATGTGGATTTCCACATGCAGCTGGGCAGCTATTGTTTGCACTGAGACCTAAAGTTGTCTGTAATTTTTATGTGTGTAGGAATGATGCCAATTGAGAGAGAGAATGGAGCTTTAAAAAAATATTTAGCATCTCTGAGATGAGACAAGTCAATAAACAGCTTGATTACTAATTCATTCAGGAACAAAAATAATGGCTTTCTAAACTGAAACGACCAAATCCAATAACTAACTGTTTGTCAGGGCAGTAATAATGGTATTTGTATCTCTTTTAATTGCCTTTAACCTTTCCCTTCATGTGTGCGGTATTAAAAAATTAAAGAGGAAAGTATTTAGAGGCATAGATTTACGGCGCTGCGTGGATTACACGCTTTTAATGAGGTCAGGACAATAAACCATCTGAGCAGAACCTGCTGTCCGGTGATGAATTACTCCCTTTTACTATAGATAGACTGCAGCAAGTGTGTGTGCACAGACACACACACTCACAGGGCCACACAGTCGACTGGGTAGCCCGAGTGGAAGCTTCCCACCTTTGCTCTCAAGGAAGCACAGGGCGCTTCTAGGTACAGGAAATGGTCACCGATTTTCCTTTGGAAAGCTATACTGTGTTGTGTGAAAAAAGGAAAGTTTCAGAACAAAACGCACACTGTTTGTGTCAGCTGGTAATTAATGTATATCTGTATCTCTGCCTGTGTATGCAAGTGTGGTTGGATGGATGGATAAAAAGACTGGAGGAAGTAGGGAAAGAAGGAAAGAAGAAACAGGATATGGAAGGAGAAAGGGAAACAGAAAAGTCTACATTATTTCAAAGGCTACATGCAGTGGGGAATCAGAGCCAGCTTGTACTGGCTTGTGAATACAGATTGTACAATATACTTTCTCAAATCTGTGATATTCTCAACTTAAAATCACAGAGAGTGGGCATATTTACTTCATAGAAATCAGCAAATGCTCAAACCAGAACATTTATCAGCACTTCGCTGGACATACACCCAACTATTTGGGGTGACTATCTCTCAAAAGAGGGTTTATGAGGAAGAAGCAGGGTCAGTGAAGCAAGGGGTTAGGGATGCAAAACAGGACATCTTTCCTCCTTATTTTATATATTTCTTCATTGTTGGAATTTTTATTAACTCTCCACTGACTCATAATAAATGTAGACACTTAATTTTGTTAAAATTAGTTCACAAGCATCCTTAAAATCTTTAAAATGGCAACGGCAGTAATTATTTTTGTTTTCTAAGTCAAATGCAAATCATTTGTACAGGGAAATAAATTTTGATTGCACCAAATGGTCAAAGGACTTAAGATCATCAGAGATGTGTCTTTTTGGTGAAAGTGTCCCCAACCTTCCAAAGCAAAAGGAACATATAAAAAATGTCCAAGTAGATCATTCCAGAAGAAAAGAATGCTACCAGTCAGCTGCCACCCTAAAGTAAATTGCAGTGAAAAAAAGTCCAGTGGCACCACCTACGTTATCTCTTCATGCTCATTGGTAGACCCACATGTTTTCACAGATGTGCCCTACCAGCAGCTCTAAGCTGGCAGTGTACAACCTCTGAGAGAGATAAAAGCCCCCAACAACTGAAAACAGGGCTGTGGGTCCACTGAACATGAACAGTCTTTGTGGGCCTTCTAGTCTATCACCAGCTAAATAAATGTTTATGCTTCCTCTTCATCACTTTGAGATATTGTGATCACTGATCCAGTCTCCACAGGTTCAGAGTAATGAACGCTCACTGTCTTCCTCTGCTTGGCAAAACCTTCTTATTGACCTCCGTTGTTCTGTTTCCATGATAACCATGAACTCCAGGTGGCACCTGACTTATGACCTCTTCCTCTAATCTCCTACAAATTCTTGCAAAGGAAAGTCCCATACCTAAAAGCTGATATCTGGACAGATGCTTGATTTTACAAATGTTATTCTTTGATTCAACAAATATTTCTATATGCCAGGCATGGGGTTAGATGGGGACAATGGTGAAACACATGGCATACAAGACCCTTGGATTCCTGGAGCTAGCATTCCTGTAGGCAGAGGCAGGTAAGCCAACTGAAAATGTCAGAGAAGTGAGTAGCATTTGTGAAATGTAAAACGGTGAGATGTGATAGTGAATAACATGTACTGGGGCCAGTGCTGTAGTGTAGCAGGTAAAGCTGCCACCTGCAGTGCTGGCACCCCATATACATGCTGGTTCAAGTCCTGGCTGCTCCACTTCCAATCCACATCTCTGCTATGGCCTGGGAAAGCAGTAGGAGATGGGCCCCTGTACCCGAGTGGGAGACCTGGAAAGATCTCCTGGTTCCTGGCTTCAGACTGGCACAGCTCTGGCTGTTGAAGCCAACTGGGGAATGAATCAGCAGTTGCAAGATCTCTCCCTCTGTCTCTGCCTCTCCTTCTCTTCCTGTGTAACTCTGAGTTTAAATAAATAAATAAATCTATAAAAAAAGAGAATAACATATACTTGACATCCTCTATGTTTGAGATGCCATAAGATTAGCACTTCTGAGGAAGTAAACTTTGAACTGAGTTGAAAGTGACAGGCAGGGACCAGTCCTGTGGGGTTTGTATTATAAATCATGTGTCCTAAAGGCTCTTTGTGGGGGTTCTTCTGCATCCACGGAGGCAGTGTATCTGGTGAAGGGTAGATGTCTTTGCCATTGCTACCTTTTTTTCTCTTTTTTATAGGATCTATTAATTTATTTTGAAAGAAATACAGAGAAAGAGGGAGAAATCTTCCATTCACTGGTTTATTCCCCAGCTGGCTACAATAGCCAGGGATGGGCCAGGCCAAAGCCAGGAGCCAGGAACTGCTTCTGGGTCTTCCAAGTGGATCGAAAGGGCCAAAACACTTGGTCCATCTTCTGCTGCTTTTCCCAGTCCATAGCAGGAAGCTGGATTGGAAATGGAGCAGCCAGGACACGAACAAGTGCCCACGTAGGATTCCAGCATTGCAGGCGGTGCTTCACCCGCCCACCCTGATACCTTTTATTTTTCTGGTAACTATTCCAAAGCAAGCCCAGGCAGTCTTCATTACTGCAGGGACTTTTGAGTAATGTTCAAAATGGGATCATTTATGTATTTACAGCTGATTTCACTTGCTCCAGTATTCTAAGATCTTGTTGTGGGTGGTATCATATCCATGAAAGAAAGAATAGAGCAATCATAAGTTGAGCTGTCATTAACTATGATAGCTTCCATTTATGAATGTCAGTACAATTTCAACCAAGAGAATGGGGGGAGGGATGTATATAGATTTTGGTTCAAAAATATCTGGGTTCAAAACCCAACCCTGCTACTTACTGCCATTCTTAGTGTAGTATTTACCTTCTCTGAGCATTCATTCCCTCACCTGTAATGTGAGGGTAAAAACATGCCCACTTGCTGGGGTAATGGTAGAAACTACATAAGGGCAAGTCTCTGAAGCCCCTGGCTCAGAGTAGCCTAGAGCTTCCTCCTAGAGATGATCCTGGAAATACTGCTATAAAGTGGTACTGCCCCAAGTGAAGGCATCATGCTTAGGGGTTGGGTAATCTCATTGGTCATTGCCTTTTCCGTCTTTCCATTGGATTCAGAGCTGCAGCTTGGGGTTTAAGTTGCAAGAAAGATATCCTGATTGGGCAAAATAATGAGAATGCAACTATCATTTCTTTAGCATTATCTGGAACGGAAGACAAAAGAAGTGCCATCAGCTGGGCACTCAGCAAGGCAAATCTATTTCTTTCATCTTTCACTTAGTTACCCTCTACCCTTCTTATGCTTCTTTGTCTTTACTTCTTGCTTTCTTTAGTCTTTTTTGGGTCTCCTCGAAGCGCTAAAAACAACGCCTGAAACCAACTGGATGGAGTCCTTGAATCACATCATATGTGCCGTGCAATTTTTACAGCAAACTGCATTGCCTGAGAATAGAATTGTAAGGACATGCATGAATGCTGACTGTATTCCTAGGGGAAATGGAGGCTGCATAGGAATATAAAAATAAAAATCCTTAGAAGATAAATAAACATGACAGAGCAGCAAGATAATGTTTCTGTGTTTTCACCTTTAATTGACTAGAAATATCAATACAATGTATTCCTTGGACAATCTCCCCACTCCCCTCCCCATTTTAGTGGAAACAAGAAAGTGGTTGGGAGAAAGAACATGAACCAAATTGATAAAACAATGGTTACCCTTGGGAAGTGTGAGCAGAGGTCTAGAAAGGACCGCATAGTTTTATTTTACTTGATACTCATGTACATTGTTCCACTTCATTTGAAATTAACCTCTACTACATTTTGAATTTAAGGATAGACATTTCTAAAAACTGGTGTGGAGAAAGAGGAGAAAGAGTTACTTGATACAAGATAGCTGCAGTTGTTTTTAAGTAAGTTTTATTAACAAGTGACAATTACTTTTTTATGATACATTTAAGGTAGTGAATTATGAATGACTGAAAATCCCCTCCAGCCTAATTGAGAACCATTATGTCTGGTAATTGCCACTGATTTCTGCAAACAGTCATTTTTCTCTGGCCTATTAACATAATTTAAATTTTTAATTGCCCTTCATAATTGTCTACTGGAGTTAACAAACAGTCCCATTCACCGAAGGGTTTCAGACCAGGGCCTGCCCCCAAGGAACTCACTCTGGAAACAGCTAAGACCACTTGAGGACAGGGTTAGGACTTAGTGAGTGTCAAATGGAGGTGGCAGCTACTGTGACAAAAGGAACATCTTTTTAAGGACCCACTCAGCTGTGGGATGATGGACTTTGAACCTCTGCATCATTGAGTGTGCCCACTTTACTTTGAAACATCCTCATCAAAATAAATAAAAATGTCACACCTTTACCTTTAACAAAGTTAATGGAGACTTTTGTTAAGTGCAAAAGTTCTAGAAGAAGAGAAGAATGATCTGCCGCGTGGTCTGTTTGCTGTGGGACTCATTGTACGGCTGACTCAGTAACATCAGAACAGACGGCAGGACCCCCTGGAGAGGGGTATATGTGTGTGTGTGTGTTCGTCCGTGGTCCTCAGACTCCTACAGGGACCTGCTACCTGAGGATGCTTCAGTCAATGTGAGGTAGCATATATGATGGTATTTCCTCGTGATGTCATAGCTGTCCTAGTTTGTGTATGTACACTCTGTGATCACGCAACTATCAAATCGCCTAACCACATGTTTTTCAGAAAGTATCCCCGTTGTTAAGCAACTCATGATGTATATGTGTAATAGCATACATATTAACTTCAAAAGCACTTTATGATCATGTTTTTAGTTGGGTGAATTCAGAAAAGTACAAAAAGAAAAATGCAAAGAATAAAAGTCCCTATAATCCTGTTAATAGTCTATGTTATATCTATGTAGAAGTACATTTGTGTATAAATTGTGTTTTATGATGCATTTTTCCACAATTGAATACTCTTCTAAAATACTATTTTAAAGTGTACGGTTCTCCCTTTGGTTATTCAGGCATTCAACTTTCCTTAAATGTTTAGTTTCTCATTTTTCACAAGGTAAAAAAGTGAGAGTGAGCCACTGCACATATTTCATATACATCTTTGATAGTCACCTCCAGAAAAATTCCTAGAAGGTGAGTGTCTCAAGAGTATAAATATTCTGCTGAATCAGACTCCAGAAGCTGTATCTCAGTATATAGTCCCTCATGTAGATGTGAGAGTGCTAAATTTCACATACTTTTTTTTAAGATTTATTTATTTGAAAGGTGGAGTTATAGAGAGGCAGAAAGAGAGGTCTTCCATCCGCTGGTTCACTCCCCGGTTGGCCACAATGACCTGAGCTGCGCCAATCAAAAGCCAGGATATAGGAGCTTCTTCCAGGTCTCCCACGCGGGTACAGGAGTACAAGGACTTGGGCCATCTTCCACTGCCTTCCCAGAGAGCTGGATCGGAAGTAGAGCATCTGGGACTCGAACTGGTGTCCATATGGGATGCTGGCACTGTAGGCAGTGGCTTTACCCACTACACCATAGCACCTGCCCCTGAATTTCACATACTTTTCCCTGAATTAAATGCTAGGGTTCATTAAAATGTTGGTATAGTTGCTGAAATTGAAAAAAAATAGCACCCATTTACTTTTAGAAGTTGCATTTATTTGATCAGTATTAAGGACAGTCATCTTCCTGGTTATTGACACGTGCAGCCCATTTCCTTCCCCCTCCCCACATCTACTATTCTATTAAGGTGCACACCATACTCTTACTGACACAGTCAAGGTTTTTAAGTCTTGATGCTTTTTGAAATCTCTGGAGGTTGCTCTGCCACATAGCCTCAAGGTGTTTAATGCCAAAACAGCACCAAGACACTCTGTGCACACTGTTAGTTCCCATGCTACCTGAAGGAAGGTTTGTTTTTCTCTGCACCCACTGCAGCCAGTGGGAGGGATAACTCACCTCTCAGTGCGTCACATGAAAGCATAAACACAACTGTCCCAGTGCTCACCTCAGTGGCTGTCTCCTGCCTCCCAGGGCTCCTGATCCTGCCTTGTTTCTCCTCAGAACATCCCAGGGAAGCCCTTTGGGCACCTCCACCTGGTTTAGTATGCAGGCAAATAGGAAATGCCCAGAAGAAATGCTCTGTGGAGCCACCAGTGGTAAATGTTAGATCACAAGTGATTTTCTGCCCACACATTGGCAGCTCTGGACAGCAAGCATTGTCTCTTCAACGCATCGATGAGAAAACTGAAACTTAGCTATGACAGGAGCCACATTAATGGCCAGCAATTCTACCATGCATACCTGATTACCTGGCTCACGTTTGCTCCCAAAATTGAGCACTCCAGGGTCCATTTCAGTATCTTTAAACAGATGCTCCAGCCAACACGTGCACATGAGGCTCTCCACACAGCTGCTTTGCCCACATGGGAGGAAGTCCAGAACTGAAGTATTTGTCCTAGCTTGAAAACTGTCAGCACTCAGCATGAATGCTTTCAGAGTGGCCATGTTTCTTCATAACTTATCGGATGAGTTCAATAGGGACATCAAGGAAGGGCGCTAAACTAATTCCTCTGCAGAAGGTTCCAGTGCTTAATGTCGACTTGTGACTCCAGGGGAGACATTGATTATAAAAACAGCAACAGTTAGTTATCATCGCTGACACATTTTGTGCTTTCAAATTGAAACTAAGCGTCCTCTGACTCTTATTTCCCCCAAGAAACTCCAGCGATAGCACATTTTTCCGTGGCTGCCATCTCAGCCGTTTCTTTGCATACTTTGTTTAAACTTGGTTTTCTGATAAAGGAGACATAGGAAAGATCTGCTTTCTTCGTCACCTAAACCAGGATCAGAGTTTCAGCCACCAACTTGGGCTCTTTCTTTTTTTCAAGCTTAAATAATACATGAGGACTTCTTAGAGGAAGTGTGATTTCCTTTGAGGAAATTTATAGATGCTTCATGGCAAAGAGCTCAAAATCTGTAGTCAGAAACTGGTTTGAATTCTGGGTTTCCCACTTCTAGCTTAAGGGTGTTGCTTTGCATTAAATGGGCATAGGAGATAGGATGGTTGTTAGAATCAAATGAAATGGCGTAGCTACAACATTGAATACGTATTTATAAGTTTTTTTCTTTGTAAGTATTAAAACTTGACAAAAAGTTCTTATTTACACTCAAGACATCTGCAGGACTGGTGTTTATCTGTTTCCTCTACTTCTCGGTGACTTCTGCATTCCCAGTTGAATTCTGCAAAACCCAGTCTTGCTTTAATGCAAAAATAGAAAAAAATATATGGGATGACTTAAAAGACGCCAGATGAATCTTTGCCCCGAAGCCAACTGTTTATTCAGCTCATTCAACTAACAAATAATTTCGCTGGTGATTTATTGTTTCCCTCAGTGAAATTTTCCTTCATGCATCCATAATTAAAAAGGGTACAGAGTGGTAAATCGGTGAACCTGTCATCGAACATTTGTTAGCATTGAAAACTAAGACATCATAGCTTTTAAGAAAGAAAAATGCAGAAGTTTGATGGAACCTGAGATATGGATTTTTGTCACTGGCTTTTATGTTACAAATGAAAGACTTGGGAATGGACCACAGGGGAACTGTTCAAAGAATTGAGACTAAAATATAAAGTGAATGTAACACCATGTCTTCATGCCTTCTAGTATTATGTCCAGTTTCCCCTGATATTCAAAATACAGTCATTTTTGTGTTCCGTTTCACTTAGGGGAAAAAAAATCCTGTTTGTTTGTTTTTTAATAATAAAATTTTTTTAAGGTAGGGAAGCAGTTGAATTACCTACCTGATTGACAGGTTGTCCTTATTTAAGGCCAATCCAACAAATGTTTTGCCCATAAGGGTGTGCTGAAGGTAGCAAAAAATAAGTGCTTCCTTGACAGGTAGAGTTTAGACTCTTAGTTTAGTATCATGCTTAAAAATGGCTTGGAATTCTTCTGTGTGATGTGACACATGGACCTGGGCACGATGCTTTTTTGAATATAAACTATGAGAAAGAACAACTGGTACAAGTTAAAGACGTGTGTATTCCTCCAATCAGATTCTTAGAAACAAATATTGCTCTTTGGCAAGTTTTGTAGATGTAAAAATGAATTTCATGCAAAGCAGTGTTTCTGAGCTGATCTTGGCACATCTTCCCTCTTCTCTCTGTCCTGCCCCAGCACCCCCCCTCAACTGAGAACCTGATAAATCAGCAAACAATGTAGAAGCCTCATTAAGCCCCCAAGCAGTGCCTAGCCTGGAAAGGGAATAGCATTTTGAAGGAGACAGAGAGTAACAACAGATATAATCATGAAGAAGACAAACACTAGAATAAAAGAAACATCAATAAAAAACACCATGCACCATTAAGGACCACCCCAAGATAAGACACTCAGAATGGCAATGAAGATCACAAATGAATTCATGTCAGGAAAAGATTGTTTGCCCTCTCAGACTGGGTTGAAAATTACAGTTGCTTGGGGATCTGTGTGTATTCCCATTCCTCATTGGAGGGGTAATTGTGCCACTCTGAACAATGAGAGAGACCTTGTGACATCACTTTGCTTTGCACAAATACCCAATTTGTTGGAGCTACCATGTGCCATCTCACTGAGCTACCCATTCATTTGAAGGACTGTCCAGTTTTCTTTTAAATATCGTTACCCTGAATTTTCTGACTTTTAATTCTGTTAAGATTTCCAAAATTATAGAAATAGCAAAAAGAATAGTGCTATGCCTGTTGCTCAGATTGCCCGTCTGAGTATGTCTGTCCCTCTCTCCCTACACACAAGCAAATTCGTTTCTCAACCACTAAGAGTGAGTTGCCCCCATCACAGCTGTTTACCCCCAGAGTAAATTGTCTCTCCTAAGAACGAAGATATCCTCTCTTGCAACAACAGTAAATGACCAATAATTTATTACCTAATCATTAGTCCATATTCAAATTTCACTCATTGCCTTTAATAGCTCCTTTTTTCTAACCCAGTGTTGTATTTCATGATCCTGCCTCTAGTCTTCTTTAAACTGATACCATTCCTGTGCCTTGTTTTTGTATTTCCTTATCATGACATTCTTAAACATTTTTTCCCTTTTTTAAAGTTTTATTTATTTGAAAGTTAGAATTCCAAAAAGGCAGAGACAGAAACAGAGATCATCCATCTGCTGGTACTCTCCCCAGATGACCGAAGTGGCCACAGGTGGGCCAGGCTAAAACCTGGAGCCAAGAGCTTCATCCAGGTCTCTCATGTGGGTGCAAGGGACCAAGCATTTGGGCCATCTTCCACTGCTTTCCCAGGTCATTAGCAGGGAGCTGGTTTGGAAGTAGAGCAGCCAGGAGTCCAACAGTAGCCACATAGGATTTTGGAGTTACAGGTGGTAGCTTAACCCACCATGCAACATCACCAGCACTCCTTTTTTATTTTTTAATTTATAAAACAAAAAATTGTGAGACAGTACCATAGTGAGTTCCCATAGACCCATCACATCACTCCTCCTGTTAACATCTTGTATTAGTATGTTTGTCTCAGTAATGAATCACACCCTGCTTCCTCTATTTGCTAATCCAAACTCCGTTTGTCCCTGTCACCCCTCCCAGCCTCTAGTATTCAACATTCTGTGTTCAGATTGAGGGGGGTTTGTTTGTTTAAATTTTAGCTCCCAAATACAAGGGAGAACATAGGGTATTTGTCTTTCCGTGTCTGGCTTATTGCATGCAATATGATGTTCTCTGTTCCTCAACATTTTATTTATGTGTTTTCTAAAGTGACAGACATATCATAAATGTACAATCCAGTGAATTTTCTTCAAGCAGAACACACCCATGTTACTGGCTCCAGAACAGCAACAAAAAATAGAATGAAAACACAGCACCGTAGAAAGTTCCTTAGTGCTTAATTTGTATGTTGTGAAGCAAGAAGAAATGCAAATTCCCTTTTCTTAAACATTTATTTTACTTTTAAAATTTTTATCTGCAAGGCAGAGAGCCAGACAGCCAAATGCATGCAACAGCCAGGCCTGGGCCAGGCCAAAGCCAAGAGCCCAGAACTCCATCTGAGCCTTCCACATGGGCGGCAGATTTCCAAGCATTTGAGCCATCATCTGCTGCCTAAAAGGGTGAGCATTTGAACGAAGCTCAATTTGCTTCTGGGTCAGAAGCAAATTAACCAGGACTCAAACCCAATATGGGATGCTGATGTCCCAAGAGAGGACTTAACTGCTGCACCAAACTTCATTTTTTGCCATAGGCTCTCATCCTGCACCGTCTCAGGTCATGGCTATGAGCATTCTCACTGTCTTGTTGCTTGTTTCAGACCAAGAAGTGCAGGTCATTGCCATCTGGTGAGGCCTCAATGAAGCCAGTGCGTGTTAGACAGTGAGATGATGTTTGCATCCCCAGGGCAGAACTTTTCCAACTATGTGTGTTGAGGGACGCTTCTACCCCCCAGTTCATCAGGGGCTACTTGTTGATGGTCTGTCTATGTGCAGCCCATGTGTTGTTTGCATGCCAGGTGCTTATGAGAGGTTGGTACCACCCACTCAGGTCTACACATCCAGGAGCAAATGGCACATATCAAGCGCTTGTCTTCAGCAGTGTCAAGTTGCTGTGAATTTCGAATCATGTGCTTTCAACTTCTGTATTTATCTTCTAGGCTGCTGACCAGGTGGGGCTGTGGGCCCCATGCTTAGAGCAGCAGGAGGGTGCCCGGGTTACCTCTTCTAACTCTGAATTCAGCTCTAGCTGTCCAGCCTCACGGAGCACTCTCAATTCCCCAGGCTATGGCAGGCCTTCTACACAGAACTGATTTCAGCTGCTAACAAGACTTATTTTTGAGATGATTCCATTAGTGCCTGTTGACCCAACCCTGGGCCCCCAGAATGTACACACTCCTGGAGTGGGCTCACCACAATGTCCCAGTGCCTGGAGCATGATAGGCACTCAATAAATTGCTGTCAAGTGGAGGAGTACCTGCAGCAGTAGTATATCCTCTGACAAACAATGAAGCAAAATAGGACCATGGGCTAAGCTGGGATGTGTTTACACCCTGTGAGGCTGCTTTTGGCATAAAAGGATAGGGATCATTCTTACTCCAAGAATTCTAGAATGTTTGGTTTGTTTTAGGTTTGAATGGTGATGGGGAGGAGCAGAATCACACTTCTGAAATGAGTCATCTTTGTGAGTGGATCCTTAAAAAACATGCATTTCTACTTTGCTGTTTTGAAAGCCTAAAGGTGCCCTAGCAGTTAAGTTGCATGTTACTATTTTGGGACAGGTCTGTATTTGTCCATATATTTGTCCATATTTCTTTATTGCTTAGAAGTCACATTTAGCCAGGGCTATGCTGCCATCTGTTTTTCATATTTGCAGGGATGAGGTTGCAAAGTGATATTTTACTAAACAACCAGAATGCAATTTCTTCAGGAAGTGGAGACTTCACACAGTTTGCAGGAAAAAAGCAAATTATTTGAAATTAAAACCTGTGAGCAGGTTGTTTTTTTTTTGTTTGTTTTTGTTTTTGTTTTTGACAGGCAGAGTGGACAGTGAGAGAGACAGAGAGAAAGGTCTTCCTTTTGCCGTTGGTTCACCCTCCAATGGCCACCGCAGTAGGCGCGCTGCGGCCGGCGCACCGCGCTGATCCGATGGCAGGAGCCAGGTGCCTCTCCTGGTCTCCCATGGGGTGCAGGAAGTGAGCAGGTTGTTTTAAAGAACTTCAGTGGTCACAGCTCTCTTGTGCTGTTTTTCTGTGATTATCTTAATAATGATCATAATAGCCTATGCCTGACTCGTTAATCATAGGGACCATGACTGACGTACCCACAAACTCTGGATGGTTAGACCCGGATACTAGCACAGAACTTGAAATTTTGTACCTTGTGTTAGCGCGTGCTGATTTGGGACCTGTAGTTTACAATGTGCTCTCAAATCAGGGCTGAGTCATGATAGGCAAAGCAGCAGCCTTCTTTCCTTGGTCAGACATCTCTGTTGGCGGAGTGAAGCCTTTATACGCAGATACACATTGAAAGTATACATTTCCTTACCACTTGGCTCAATTTAGATTTTTCTGTCTCTTGGTGGCTTTAGTTATGACTTATAACTCATGGATGACATTTTAAAAGAACCAGCGGGGGGAAAAGTAGTATAAATGTAAATGGAAAAGATACAGCTCATTCCGCCTTTGAAATTGTTGGTGTGAGAAGATCTCAACAGTGTTTTATTTAAACAAGGTCGGCTTCGACCTTGATTGACTTGTAGTAAATTGCCTGGTACAAGAGGCAAAAGGAAGTGGAGAGAAAAATGGCAATCAGCACCAAATGTTTCACATATTGATTGACAAGCACCAGAGATGTGCTAGAGTAAGATAAATTGGCCAACAGGGCCCATCTTGACAGCTCCTGAGATGGGAAAATTGTTCTTGTTAATTTGCTGCGGGAACCTTGTCATTTATGGAACGTGCACGTGAGTGCTTCCTAATTGTGTAAACAAAGTTCAGATTCCTATGCAGCCTTGTTCTGTTACTGAGTTTGGTAATTTTTTGGTCTGAATCACCAGGATGCATTTGCAAGTGGCTTTCGAATAGGGGAGAGACAAAGGAAAGCAGTGCACCTGCTCTGAGCGGTGTTTTCAACAGAATATAACAAATTACTTGGCAGACCTTTCCCATTTAACAGTAGATTTCAAAGAAACTCCTGTGCACAAGCTCTTCTTCCATCCACGTTCTGTGGTTCTCCTCTGGCATATTCAGTCTAATTGGCTTTATTTTACCTCAGGTTTCAGTTTGTGGTTTCCAGGTATGTAAATTTTCACTATGTGGGTTTGACAGTGGCCGAAAAATCCTTCATAGACTTTTCTTATCTTCACCCCTTCGATATTTTTTCTTTTCTCTTTTAGTCTTTTCCTAATTACTTTGGCTAGCTCCTCATTCCTCCTCTCCCTCCATGCTGAATTCGTGAATCTTCCTGATCTCTGAGCCACCTGCTTGTAGCTCTGCAATCTAAACTGGATCTTGGCCCAGACATTCGGAAAACTGTCAGCAGGATCCATCCAGGAGTCAGCTTTCAGGCTTGTCTGTCATTTTTTTCCAAATCAGGTGAAAATCCATTTTTAACTGAGGGTTGTAACAAAATGTTTCTTGTACAGAACTTTGCTTTTTCTTTCTTTTTCAAGCAGAGACTCTCACCATCATTATTTTGCACCATCTCTGAATTTTTCGGACCATTAGTCCAGGCATGATTGGGCAGGAATGATATTTATTTTCATTTAAATAGGCTGGTATGAAAAATAACTTTAACTTCCAAGACCTGTTCTTAATCACCCTCATTACTGTCCCAGCTCAGAACAATGTATCACTTTCCCACTATTGAAGAATAAGATCCAGACTGAAAAATATTCTCTATCCCTGGGTTACTTTGGGAAGACCATTTTAATCTTAAATTATTCCAAAGTTAGGCAGGTCATGGGGATGTCTTAGCCCACTGTAGGAAAGGAGATCAGGGAGTAGTGGAGCTTACAGGTGCAGTAGACAAAAGGTACTCATCTTGAAGGTATCCAGTGTTAGATCTACAGAGAGGCAAGCAGGCAGCTAGAACGTTGTGCACGCTGTAGAACTCTCAGGTGTGTGATTCTGAGCACTTTGAATCTTTCTCAAACGTTTTCCCCTCATCTCATTTTGTATCTTTAAAATAGCTGTGGAGGTGGGCACAGGTAGAGCAGCCCTAATCTGAACATCTGAAGTCTGAAGTGCTGCAGAATCCGAACCAGTATCACACTGCAGACTTTGAATTTAGCACGCAAAACATTGCTTCATGCTCTAAATGAATACAATCCTGGATGAAGTTACCTTCAGGCTGTTGGGTATAAGGCACCTCTCTCTTATCTGTCAATTTTCCAAAATCAGAAATTCTAAAATCTGAAATGCTTTTGATCCCAAACATGTCAGAGAAGCGATCCTCACCTTGTACATCGGATTCCTCACTTCAGAATGGAAGCAGAGGCACCAAAAACCCAACTTAACTTGTTAGATAGAGACAGCGACAGGCACTGGAGAGCTGGTCCTGGCTGCTCCTGCCGTGGCCTTTCCACTCCTCACTTTGTCAGCTCTTCGGTGTCATCCGTGATCGCCCACCCTCATCCTTTCATCCCTGCTACTTAGCAGAATCCAATTGTCCCAAATCATCTCTCTGTTCAGTTGCCAACCTCTCCTTTCCCTGACAGAATTAGCCATTTTCTCTCCTGGGTTCCCGTGCCCTGAAGGTGATTCCTGTTAGCGATAGCCGCTGTGTGGAAACAAGGGCCACATACTTGTATGTGTGCTCAAGGACACTGGCTGGATCAGACTCCACCTGGTTCCCCTGTCCCATTCCTTCTGTCTAGTGTAGCTTCTGCCACGTGGTCAACTCTCCATGAACATTGGCTGAATGAATTCTTTAAAAGGCTAAGAGAGAGCGAGAAAGAGAGAGAGAGAGAGAGAGAGAAAGAGAGGGAGAGGGAGAGAGAGAGAGATCGTCTATCCATGGGTTCACTTCCCAAATGCCTAAAAAAACCAGTAGGTGGTCCAGGCTGGAGCCAGGAACCATACCTTGGTCTCCCACAAGGGTGGCAGAATCCCAAGCGCTTGTGCCAACTTCCACCGCCTCCCCAGATGTATCAGCAAGGAGCTATATCAGAAGCAAAGCAGCCAGGACTCAAATCTGCACTTTGAATATGGGATGCTAAGGGCAAAAGCAGTGGTTTTACCTGTTGTGCCACAATGCAGACCCCTAGTTGAACGAATTTGAAATCTAAGTATATGCACAATGTAGCAGCACAACATCAAAAAGTGTTTAGTCCAACATCCCCATGCTAATTTTTGTCTTCACCTGCATGGGATCCACAGTGACTGACTGGCAAATCACCTGATTTAGAAATTATCCTGAGTCAGAAAATGAGGGAGAAGAGAAGATCAGGCCTGTCAGCAGCACTTGAATTGCTAGAAAATGTTCACGCCAGGTAGCCTGAAAGTGCTGGAGAGGCTTTTTTAGAATGCTCAGGTGTTGCTGTGTGGTGCCAAAAATCTTTTAAAAGATTGGAAAGAGATAGTCATAGAGCAAATTCTACAAATGGCATTGAAAACTTAAATGGTGGGTATTTTTTGGTCTCTCTGATTAACAAATTAATAGACCAAGACCTGCACGTGAACCACATTCCCAAGGCTAAGGCTCAACAGGGACCAATTTATTGGGAGAGAAATATTCTCTGGATTCTCCCTAAGTGGCATCTTTGACTTTACATAAATGAACTTGATTTTCCATGTTCTACCTCCTCCTTAACATGATTATACAAATTGAAATTTGCAGGATTATGTTCCAAATGGTGCATTAGCTTGAGGACAGTAAGGACCTGGTGTCAGAGGATCTTGCTTTCAGATTGGACCACTAAAGTCATTTCATCCCATTTTTATGTTCACATGGATTTCTTCTCTAACATCCCCTCTAAGGGTCATTCAACATTTGCTTGAATGCTTTCACCCACAGTGAAATCACTCCCACAAAAGAAGGCACATTTAGTTTGGTAGATTTTCTAGTTGTTTGTCTAGTACACATTCTGTTCAACCAGACTCTTCTTTCTGTCTCTTCTATTCCTTGGCCTTGGTTCTACCCTCTCAAAACCAAGTGAATAGATGCCTGCCTCCTCCCACAGGCCTAGACCTTATGGAGTGGACTGACTTCAGGTCTCATAACAATCCTAGCTGCCCTCAGGGCTTCGGTCAACTAAAGTTCAACACCCTGCACTTTGGCCCACGTACTATTGAACACCAGAGGTCCATTCCAAAAAGTTAGCAAATCTATGAGTTTGTTATTATTTTAGAATAGAACTTGAAGGTGTGTCCTTCTCTTTATCAGAACTGTGGCTTCACTTACTAGTTCGTTTGGTCCACACATATCAAGCAGTGTCTCATACAGAATTTATCCTGTTGTAAAACTCAAACCTTTTTCATATGTGCTTAGGCTACATTCTATTTTGCACCCTAGTTGTCTAGTTGTCTCCTATAGGTTGTCTTCTTTTAACCTAATAGTAGGATTTTGCACTTACATTTTTCTTTATAGTTTGCATGATTCAGATACTTTTCATCTTCGTTGTCTTGTCTGGAGTGTGAACTTACTCTTCTAGCTTTATGTTCCCTACAATTAGGATAATATCGCTGTTTCTATCCTTATTTGTTTTCTCAGTGAATATATTGAATATGTCCAGTGGTCCATCATTAGGAACATGCAGTGGCCCACTGTGAATGGTTGGTTGTGTTGTGAGGATTTCTTTCAGGTATTCAGAAGCAAATGCAAGGTCAAATGTTTGGCCTAGTGGTGAAGCCCCCGGTTGGGATGTCTGTATGTCATGTGAGAGAGCCTGCGTTTGAGTCTCAGCATCTTGCTAATGCAGACTCCAGGAAGCAGTAGGTGATGGCTCAAGACGTTGGGTCTCTGCCACCCACATGGAAGGCCTAGATTGAGTTCCCAGTTCCTGGCTTTGGCCCAGCCCATCTGCAGCCATTGCATACATTTGGAAATTGAACCAGTGCATGTGAACTCTGATTTAATTCTCTATTTCTCTGCCTCTCAAACAAATAACTTTTTTAAGTAAATGCTTCATGACTTTATCATAGATCTTACCCTTGAATTGAAAGCTGAAGGGCCTGCAACGATGATTTAAGCAATACAAAAATGTAAAGTAGCCAAGTAAGAGGCATTGGTGCCACTTGTGAAATGGAGAGTACATATATAAATTTAAGACATTGAGATTGAAAAGAAACAAGATCTGCTCTCAGGGTCAAAAACTACATAACTGAATCCCCTGGGCTACCCCTAAGAAGACTGCTCCAGGGAGCACAGTAGGTATTTCTCCCATGAAGACAGCAGGCACCCCACTACCCGCCCCCCATTTTTTTTTTATTTGAAAATTTCTGCTGAAAATCTAGCTGCTCTGGAGCATGTTTCCTGCTTTGGTAGCTGTTAAGAGATTGGCTCACTAACTGGTGACTTTTTGCCAGAGCTGACAGCACCAGTGTTATTTCTGTTGATTCTTGATTTAATTGCTCACCAAGAGCTCAGTTTCCTGGCTGAAGAACTTTGGAGAGGTTCAGCATCTTTCCCATGCCCATCCCTTTGCCAGCAATCTGCTGTAGGTAATTCTGATCCTGAACAAGGTCAGTGGGTCTTCTTTGAAGTCATACTGTGCTTTGTGTTAGTTTCCTATGGCAGGTATAGCAAATTATCAATACCTGAGTGACTTCAGGCAACACCTAATTATCTTCAAGCTCTGAAGCAGGGAGACTAACAGCACTCTCAGTGGACCTATCTGAAGATGTGGTCAGGACTGTGTCCCTTCTGAGGGCCCTGTGGAGAATCTGTTTCCTTGCCTTTTCTGGTTCTGTAGGCTGCCTGCCTTCCCTGGCTCCTGGCCCCCTACTCAAATCACTCCAACCTCTGCTTCTGTGGTCACACCTTCTCCTTACCCTCCAACCCTGCCTCCTGCTTATTTCCCCATCTGCAGATCCTTAATGCATTTGGATCTTTTATTTTAATTTTTTTAAAGATTTGTATATTTTAAAGGCACAGTTAAGAGAGCTGGGCTGGTGTGAAGCTAGGAGCTTCTTCCAGGTCTCCACGTGGGTGCAGGGCCCCAAGCACTTGGGTCATCTTCCACTGCTTTCCCAGGTGCACCAGCAGGGAGCTGGATCAGAAGTGGAGCAGCCAAGACTCGAACCAGCACCCTTATGGGATGCCAACACTGCAGATAATAGCTTTACCTGTTATGCCACAGCGCCAGCCCTGTTAATTCACTTATATCTACAAATTCTCTTTTATCATATAAAGTAATTAATAGAGAGATGAAAGAACTGTTGTCCTGTTTGTCTTCCTCTCACAAAAGCAACACAACATTTCTCACATCTGATTCCATTGAAGAAGATTGTTTTTCTCACTGCTTGCGTTAGAAATGTAGAACTTTTCACCTTGTGTCATCATAGCTTGTAGGTATGCCCCCCAACAGCAACTGATGAACTCTCCTGCAGATACCAGTTGGGTGTTCACTAATTCAATTCAGTCCTGACATTGTGAACCCGGAGGAACAGCAGATCTCACAGATTAAAGGCCCAGTCCTACAAGACTGACTCTCACTTTCGATGCAAGTCACAAGCCCCAGGTTATGACCTGTACTTCTGACCAACCAGCAGTAAGTATAGGTTTCCATGGCCCCTTCCCTGGGTTGCATTAAATTGCTATAGTGGCTCATTCAAGGATGTATTTGCATCTAGCTATGTATTATAAAATATATTGCAAAGGATACAAATGAATGCTTTTGCATAAGTTGAGGGATGAGTGGGGGAATTTCCAGGGTGCTCTGGAATGTTCACCCTCCAGGAACTTGCACAAGTTCAACTGTCATAGCTCCCTTTTCCCCTGAACTTGTGGGTACTTGGGGCACCTTCATTATATAGGCATGACTGATTTTATCAGTAGCTGTTGATGATCAACATTCAGCCCCTCTGAGGTTAGGAGGTAGGGCTCAGATGCCAGCCCCCCCTCATCCTGCCTGGAACTTTGTGGTGAACAGCCCCCATCCTGAAGCTCTCTGGGATCCCCTAGTCACCTGTCAGTTCATCAAGATACAAATGACACTTTTATTACTCTAGGGATTGCAAGTTTTAGGAGCTATACGCCAGGAATGAGAGACCAAACACAGCATAGTTCACAATATCACCATAATATACTCACAAATTCCAGGAATTAGGACATGAGTGACTTTGAGGGGCCATTACTGTGCCCACACATAGATTGTGAGTTACCGGGAGAGCAGGTGTAGGTAGGAAACACTGCAGTAAGGAAACTTCACTCTAACCCAAGTGTGATGCTGCAGCAGAGGGGGAGGCTTCTCCAGAGAGGGGAATCTCACTGGGACTTGGGTAATAGCCCATCTCAGTGCTGTGCACCAACATAAGGCAGAGGGGTAAGAGGAAGCCCCACCCAAGTTCAAAATTTTGAATGGGAAAACTTTGTCCCCTCTTCTCATCTTTAACCCGGAAATGGTGTAGCCCAGATCCTGGGAATAAGCCAGAGTAGATCCCAACCAGGAAAACCTGGGAAGTAACTTCCTGGGGGCTTCTCTGACAGATGAGACATTTCTTTGCAAAGTCTCTGGGCTGTGAAGAGAAGGGAAAAAAAAAAAAAAAAAACACTAGACTCTACCAGTCTCCAAGGACTATTTCCTTTCGGTGTTTCCCTTATTAGCTTACGAGTAGTTAATAGTAGTTCTGTTGTGCTGGATTCAGGGTTCGTGTGATGTAGATAGGGTTTGGCATTCAAAATGCTAAGTAATTATAACTCTGAATTTTCTCATGTTCATTCACAGAGGTGTGATGTTTCCCACCTAGTGCTATCACTCTTAGGTTGCATAAATTATTGCCATGATCCCAGGAGATAAATTTCTCCATGGAACCCAGCAGCAAAGAGCACAGCCTTGAAACCTACTTTTGAGGACATATGTCAGCCTCCATGGAGATTTCCATTTCCCAACTTGGAAATAAAGTTGATTGGAGCGAGTGGAAGCTTTCCAGGGCTTGTCGATCACTGTGATGGTCCCCTTCCTTTTGTGGGGTACAGGAGCCGAACTGAGAAAGCAATCAGATTTGTTACTTGCCCTCCACCTCACAAATTCTGAGTTTTGGTGTGAAGTGCTTAGTCTTGGGAGAAAACAAATTTGATTAATGCTTAGTCACTTTTTTTTTTAATAAAGAAATAACAAGGAATAAATTTTATATACTTCAGGAAGTTTGTTGAAATGGATATTATATAAAAACTATGCATGTATTTCACATTTTTTTCAAGCAAAACTTATCTTTCAATTACATTTTCCCACCAGCTGATGAAATGCCTTCAAATATCCAAATGATTCTAATATCCAAAAAAATTTAAACAAGGATTTTTATAGTGCCACGCACTATAGAAATATGTGATGAGGGCCTGGCACCATGGCTCAATTGGTTAATCTTCCGCCTGCAGTGCCAGCATCCCATATAGGTGCCTGGTTCTAGTCCCGGTTGCTCCTCTTCCAGTCCAGCTCTCTGCTGTGGCCTGGGAGGGCAGTGGAGGATGGCCCAAGTACTTGGGCCCCTGCACCCACGTGGGAGACCAGGAGGAAGCACCTGGCTCCTGGCTTCGGATGGGCGCAGCGCCGGCCGTTGCGGCCATTTGGGGAGTGAACCAACGGAAGGAAGACCTTTCTCTCTGTCTCTCTCTCACTGTCTGTAACTCTACCTGTCAAATAGATAAAAAAATAAATAAAGAAAGAAATATGTGATGAAATGAGAAAACCTGTTACCTATTTGTCTCTGGATGTTACATGTCTTCCTGTTTTAGGGTATAGAAATCTTCATTGAAAAGCTGCTTATTTTGGTCTTGGATATAACAGTGCCTGGGCACAGGGGGCAGACTGTTGACTGTTAAATACAGGGAAAGGTCTGGGATTTTAGCTTTGGTTGAGGACAGCTCTGTCAAAAGCAGCAAAAAGATGTCCTATGGCCCAGAAGTGCCTGGTCTTTTCTGCTCGGGCAGCTGGAGACTCCTAAAGCTCAGTTGCTTGGGAGGAAGATTGGAAGGAGGAGAAAGAGAATAGGCACATTGTATTCCTTTATCCTGTTCTCTTCCTCTCCCCATCTAAGAAAAGAAGCTTAGGAGTTACCCTCTCTTTTAGAGACATCTCAGGCTATCAGAGTGATGTCAAATGATACTGTCTTAGTTGACCCTATGATTTTGAAAAACACAGGGAGAAAGCTGGTAACATTAGCTGTTTATTGCCTACATCTATGCTACACACGAAATTTTTCCTACTCCATAATTCTCATCCCGCCATTACTGTACTTTTGATAAACTTAATGGAAAACCAGCAGCGGGGGATGCTTGAAATGATACTTAAATTATTTGAGAACAGCTTCCAATTAAACTGCTGAGAAGTATGAATATATATATATTGGTTAAAATTGTAGGTAGTTGACTTGCTGTTCAACTTTTGTAGGGTTTTGTGAATTTAAACCACTCAAGTCAAAAGTAGAACTAATAAAAGCACAATTGAACTTAATATATTATGTCAAGATTTACAGTAACAAATTATTGTTTTTCAGCTATGAAGACATCATTAAGCATATGCCAAGCAATCAGTGCATGACCGTAATAGGTTCATGAAGGAAAGGCTTTTTCTAATCTTACTCCGTGGTGTTTTTCCCAAGACAGCAACAGCTTTTATAAAATGATGGTTATATCTCCTCATTACAGAATCTAATCTCCCAAAAAGACATTCAGCAGCTGCAAAACGCTAGCATCTTTTAGTTGTAAATTGTTTATTATTATTTATCCCTATTTAACTAAAGAAGAAAAGGCTATCAGATGATTTAACAAGAGGAGAATTTAGTGTTTTTAACATTTGACAGCACCCAGTTGTTAGCCCATGCATTGATCTCTTTAGATCTGGACCTTATGGTAATGGATGGTTTGTTTGGGGGATTTCTTTCTTTCTTTTTTTTTTTTTTTTCTGTTTTTGTTTTTGGTTTTGGTTTGATTGCTTTCATGCCTCTGCTGTAAAAACGGAATATGTATATTATAGAAAGTCTGCATGATTGGCTCTGATTTTTTTTTGCATAAAACTTGAAAATGCGTGCATTCCTCATAGAACTTAAGAAATTATAGAATTAGACCAGAAGTAATACAATTGTCCCATCATAAGTCACATTTGGACAGTGGGTGTCTTGATGAGCTGAATACATTATTCACAGAATGATGTAGGAAAGTAAAAAGAAGGGGACCCCCGTTTGAGGGATGGATGCTATGATGAACTGGTGCTCACTCCATTGCAAATGATACCCCACAGAGGGATGCAGTTTTGGATTCTTAAGAAAGTCATCATGCTCTGGTTGAGACTGTTTTGGGGAATTTAAAAATAAAATGGCACTAATGAGTTTTCACATCACTCCATTGGTAGAACTCTCTGGGGACAGTCAGCCAATTTAAATAAATAAGGTTCCATAACCCTATGGGAGCTCATGGGGTAGGAAGGAGGGAGGGAAGACAGCCATTCTAATTGAGGCACAGTTTGAGAAGAGGAAATTTCACTGATAACATACTTGTAAGGAGATGCCTCTA
The DNA here is from genome assembly GCF_033115175.1 of Lepus europaeus. Taxonomy (NCBI): domain Eukaryota; kingdom Metazoa; phylum Chordata; class Mammalia; order Lagomorpha; family Leporidae; genus Lepus; species Lepus europaeus. Next base: position 112,832,775 of record NC_084830.1, on the reverse strand, counting down.
ACTTGATATGGTGTGAATGTTTCCTTTGTTGCTGTCTGAAGGCAAGTAGTGGCTTTTCTTCATGGGATTGGTTGTATTTTCCTAGAAAGCTGTATGTATTTTCTCCACCATGGGTATCACGTGTCTTTCTGGAAGGGCAGATCACTCAGAACGAGTAAAGCAACTTATTTCAGTCCTTAGCCTGTTGCAATTTGCTTCTCATTTATTCTTTACAGACTGAAGTTTTACATTTGTGGCCATTTCCTATCCAAGCTTTAGATTTTGAACTTTATGGACAGAAAAACATTTTCCACTTTTTTGATGAAATAACTCTAAGCAAAAGTCAGATAACGAGAACAAAAAACTTGAGCTTGACAATAAATAGCTACTTGCCTATCATGCAAATGACTGGGGACATTGTACTGTTGTGAATCTACATTTCTACTTATTTAATAATTGTACCCTAATGCTGTTTACCATTTCATTTGTATTATTTATATATCTACCAAAGGGTATGAACACTAAAAAATAATTTCACATCACCTATCTTCCATTTCTTTTTATTTTAAAAGCCCTGAAGATACAGTTCTTCTATAAATAATAATAAAAAGGCACTGTATTAATATTTCAGGAAAGAGCCCCATCTTCTCACACACATACAAATACATATTCTCTAATATATACACACACACCCTCCCTGCAAATTAACTCTGCCTGGGGCCTGCAAGAAAATCAGGTCAAGCTAAAGAAGAAATCAGAGAACAGGACCAAAATTAATTTACTACTCTGCACCACATGTGAATATGAGTTTGCTAGGGGAAAAATGGCTTATTTTCTGGACCATTCCTATCTCTGAATATGTAGAGAGCTTTTAAGTCTGAGGCTTGTATAGCATTGTCTGGCCTGGACAAAGATAAAAGTTGAATTCTCTTAGCTTGGATTTTATTACATTTCCTTAAGTCCAATAAAAGAGAACTACGTGCCATGTCAGTTCTGTCCAAACCATCTAAAAATACCTGTTCCTTGTTTTGGTAAAATTGTGAATAAATCATGATTTGCCAATGTTTGAGGAGTGTTTTCTGGGCCATAATTAACATCATGTTCAAATATTTAAAGAGTTTAAGTTCGAGGTCTGTCTTTCATCTTCTGGTATGAGTTAAAGCAAGCACATGGCATAAATATGGAAATATAGTAGGACTGACGCCCCTATCCTAACCATGTACACTCACCATTCGTTTTCAGCTCTTCTCTCATACTCAACTTAATCCATCAACAAAACATACTGGCTTTACGCTCAAAATGTATCCAGACTCTGATCTGTGTCGGTTTGTCACCATCATCACCCCTGTCCCAGAGTCCAGTCTTCTGTTCAGCTGAGAACAACAAGCATCTTTTCCCTACTTCTGCCCTTCCCATAGGTGTGTTATTAACTCCACAGTTAATATGATCTTGCTAAACCATGCATCAGGTCACGTGACTCCTCCCTTGGAACCATCTCACAATTTCCCATCTCGCCCAGAGTGAAAGCCAAAGACCTAGCAGTGTGGCTCATTGGGCCTCCTCCTTCCCCTTCTCTGATTTCAGTCCAGGCTCCCTGGCCTGCCTGGTGTTCCTGGAATACACCAAGCATGTTCAGAACTGTTGCTTGCATTTATAGTGTGCTCCCTTAGGTATCAGTATGGCTTCCTCCCTCATGTCAGTCAGTTCCTGTTAAATGTCATGACTGGAAGGTCTTCCTTGAGGGCCTTACATTAAGTAACAACCACTTTAGACCCCCTACTCTGCCATTTCTCTTCCCTTTATCTTTCTCTGTTTTTGCTGTATATTCAAGAGGATTTAAAAAAATTCATGGGAAAAAATGGAAATAAAGATAAGTTTATTTTGGTGCAGAAATTTTTGAAACCTATGTGTAGTGTTTTTGTAATACACATTTTTTTTAAGATTTATATATTTGAAAGTCAGAGTTACACAGAGAGAGGCGAGGCAGAGAGAGGGGTCTTCTATATGCTGGTTCACTCCCCAATTGGCTACAACAACTGGATCTGCGCCAATCCAAAGTCAGGAGCCAGGAGCTTCCTTCAGGTCTCCCACATGGGTGCAGGCACCCAAGGATTTGGGCCATCTTCTACTGCTTTCCCAGGCCATAGCAGAGAGCTGGATCAGAAGTGGAGTAGCCAGGTCTCGAACCGGCACCCATGTGGGATGCTGGCGCTTCAGGCCAGTGTGTTAACCCGCTACACCACAGAGCCAGCCCCTGTAATACACATTTTTATAGTACACATTCTCCCTGATTTTTGTGATAACTTTTTAATATATGCATACATAGCAGAATATTTCAAAAAGATTATGAAAAAGAAGTGCATGGATTTCAAAAATTTTTCACCAAAATAAATTAATCTTTTAATTTCATTTTTCCATGAAATGTTGGAAGTATTCTCCTATATGAATCTGTAAGTATGTTTTGTTGGGTTTTTTATTTGGTGTCAGTTCTGCTCTTGTGTGTTAAAAACAGTCTCCTCCAGAGTATAAGCTCCAAGAAGACAAAGCTTTTGGTTTTTCACTTCATATCTAGTCCCTACAACGGAGCCAGACATGCATAGCCCTCAAAGAATATGTGTAGAAAAAAAAGGAGAGAAGAAAGGGAAGGAGGGTGGAAGGGGCAGTAGGAAAGTAAAAGGAAGATGGGGAGAGAGAGAGAATTGAAGGTCTAGAGACTCTGATGGAAATCCCCACTAGTCTTTTATCATCTGCCTAATCACTCTTAGACTAGAAAGAAAGTATTTTCGTTTAGGTACACATTTAACAACTCTTCCTTAAATAAGCAGTGTGAGTAGTTTACTGGGATCACAGAAAAGGATACTGGGCAATGGGAAGCCCACCTTTCTGGTTTCTGCCCCCACTTGGCCAAATTAGCCAGGGAAACACATCCTTACCTCCTAGGTGAACATTAATTACTGCTTGCACCACGCTTTGAGATCCACAGATGAAAGCATTCATAAAAGCAAAAAGCGTTATTACGTGGGGAATGGTTATAGGCTCTCATTTAGCTCTGGAAACTGATCAAGCGGGAATGTTGAGTCATGAGGCTAAGGTTGGCCAAATATTACACTTGTTATAATTAATTTGAGCTTAAGCTTCCACACACTGACATGTTTCCTTTAAATAAAATTAAGTCATCTAAGGATATGTGAGTCTATATGGGTCTAAGTCTTCAACTGGGATCTAAAATTTTCCAGTTATGCAGAAGGCGGGAAGGTGGCCATGTCTGTGGTACCTGGAGGGACAGGGAGAATATCTGAGCAGTCTGTTTACTGTTGAGGCATCTTCTAAATGATCCTCTTTCTCCAAGGGACAGTGATAAGCATGTTCACAAAATCATGGGGATTTAGAGCTGGAACTGTGCTTAAAGGACCTACAATCTTCTCACTGAATAGCAAAACACTGTCCATGGCCCTGCTCTGGAGAGCTGCTCAGGACAGCTAAGATAACTCCTGTGATAAGGAGCTCATTATCTCACAAAAGTGTTGATTCTCATCTTATTCAGCTGTTGTTCGGTACCTCTTTGCATGTTTATCCATTTTGCTGACAAATACTTCTTAATGAATTCCTACACACAAGTTCCTGACATTGTCAGGTGCTTTGGGAGATGGAAAATTTTTAAAGAGCGAGGAAGATTCCATAATCACTGTCCTAGATCAATATTCTAGCCTAAAAGAGAGCCTGAAATGTAGTAGTTATTTAATAAATGTGCACTGAGTGAATTAATGAAAAAAGTAGACTATACACTGAAAAGAATGATAAAGCTTGTGCCTAAGGAACCGTAATAATGGATAGAAATTACATAAAGGGGAAGGATGAGTAACTGCAATGTGCATGATGCTGAACCTGCCTCCCGTGTATCTAGTTCCTAGCAGTGACATCTCACCTGATGAAAAAAGTATGTTGCTTCCTCTGTGGGTCACTCCTCAGTTATCAGAGGATTGCTGCAGCTTTCCTCACCTCTTTACAAGTCTTAAAGGGCTGTGGGCTTTTCATCTACTAAGTTACTCCTAATGCATACATAGACCTGAATTTCTTCCCTTGGAAAACTGTCTCACCTGGACTCATTCAAACGTTGGCGTGGACCAACCAATCCGGTGTGCTCATGTGAACATAGAAGACTAGTCCCTATAAACTGGACGTGTTATCATCCTTGCCCATACTACATAAGTGACTTGATCATGGAACTCTTCTTTGCTGGGACACATGTTTGCATCTTGAGAAAACTCAGTGTTGCAAAGAACATGAAAAAATTAGAATCTGGGGCCAGTGCTGCGGCACAGTGGATTGGTGCCCTGTTCTGGGGCACCGGCATCCCATGTGGGCGCCAGTTCGAAGCCCGGCTGCTCCACTTCCTGTCCAGCTCTCTGCTGTGGCCTGGGAGGGCAGTGGAGAATGGCCCAGGTCCTTGGGCCCCTGCACCCACGTGGGAGACCAGGAGGGGGCTCCTGGCTCCTGGCTTCGGATTGGCGCAGCGCCGGCCGTTGCGGCCATCTGGGGAGTGAACCATCGGATGGAAGACCTCTCTCTCTCTCTCTCTCACTCTTTCAAATAAATAAATAATAAAAAATTAAAAAATACTCATCAGTTTTTAAGAAAAAATAAGAATCTAACATTGCATGTGAATTGCATTTTTAGGAGGGTATGGGAGATGCAATTTTGCACATTGTATATTAGAATTGTAGAATCTTAGTCTACTAGTATAATATTCTCTGAAGTGAAAATTTCTTTATCCTAACTTGCACTTATGGATTCTGTTTGTCCCCCAACTTGATTAGCATCATTTAGCAAACAAGAGCCTTGGACTCAGGTCATTAACTTTCTTTGTGGCCTGAAAAAAAAAAAATTATGTTCTTTTTCAGAACAATAGTTTTGTCAGCATGGATTAAAATGGTGGGTCAGTGATATTATCTAAGTTTCTTTCTGGAACCAGTTTATCCATAGCTGTCTTTTACTTTATATAGATGATACTAGGACTTTTGCTCATCTCAATAAAAGACCAAGTGATAGCTGAAAAGCTATTTGAAATAGAACCTTAGTCCCAACTTTTGAGACTTGACCAGTATGGTAGAACAACATGAATTTTGAACTACTAGCCATAGCAGTCTTTTCTCTGTGTCCATTGTGAACCATTTTCGTAAGAAAAAAAAAAAAGGCCAGAGCATTTTTGCATGAGTTAAGCTGATGTTACTACTTCATCTCATCATTTCTGCTGTGATGGGGTTTGCCAGTTGCCCATTGAAACCTGTTTGCTCCTGACTGTGATGTACACCGTTGGCTTTCCTGACATGTAACTTCCTCACTCACCATGTGTCTTGGAGAGCTTCAGCCCTGGTTGGTAGCTGCTGCTTTCTTGGCAACTATGATTATTTCATAACCATGTCTAAATAAATCCTCTCTCCTTCTCGCCCCCTGACAGTCACACAGATTTATGACTGTTCCAGAGTCTCTGTGTCTCTGCTTACCCTCCTTTGTCTCTCGTCCTCTGTCACTTCCTTCTCCTAATTTAAGATCCTGCCGAGAAGTTGGGCAGACACATCTCAAAGTTACGGAGAAAGAAAGCATTTCCAAGTCCACGTTTATGTTTCAGAACCGTGGAGAGTGGTGTCCCACGTGGAGACCATGGGAGAAATTGATTTTCGATAGCCTTTGCTTATGCTTTTGAGATCCCATTTGGAAGCCCACAGGTGGTCGAGATGACAATGTTCTGCAAAGAAGCTTTGCACTGAGAACTGGTCTCCTCAGGGCTTAGGAGCCAGACCTTACTTCATCACATTCAGAGAACAGATTGCATGTGGGCCCAAATGCCTGTCCTAATGTCAGCCCACTTGGCATTTACCTTCCTTTCCCAGGTTGACCTTGGAAGACGGGGGGCAGGCTCTGGGGGACTTGTGCTAACCGTGCAAACGCCACAGCTATTGTGTGGACATGGGAGCGCTGCCGGTTGCTTTCCAGCCCAACGCTGTAATTTTATCAACTCTGGCTCAGAGAAGCCTATATTTATAATGCTAATTAGGAGGGCACACATTTAATTTGAGTGGAATACTGTTTGTATCTCGCTGAGCCTGATAGCACACGGCTCAAGCGACAGCAGTCAGAGGCAAAGCAGGCCTTTCTCCCTTCTCCAAGTATTTGAAACAGGGCTTACTCTTGCCAAACAATTTCTCTGTTGGATTAAAGGGGGGGTGCGGGTAGTGCTGAATATGCTGGAGCTCAGAAAACTTTGCGTTTATCTCCTGCCTGCATAATATATTTCTCTGTGCACTGAGAAAACATGCCTCTTATGTTATCTAATTGTTTCCTGACACATTTAGCAACATTTCACACTCTTTAAAGTGACATTAACATTGCTGACAGTGGAGGTACTTTCATTAGATGGGCTTTGAATTGTAGCCAGGATACACTGCAGGTCTTCAAACAGGCTTGTAAAAGGCAAGGAAGGCATTATTTATGAAAATAGAGACTTGGCCAACAGTGCCCTGTGGGTGCATATTAATGTTGCTGACTCGAGTCAATTTAGAGAGAGAGAGAGCAAGCGCGAGCCTGCTCCAAGCCTGTCTCTCTCTCTCTCTCTCTCTCTCTCTCTCTGTGTATATGTACACATGCATGTGCACATGGATGCATATACATGCACAGGACAACTTCCTTTGAGGTGGCTTATGATCCCTTTTTCATCCAGCACACCACTAGGCTGCATGGAGATCATGGAAACTCGCGGAAGCCTTTCTCTGTCCACATCTTTCCAACAACTAATCAGTGTGCTACTTCAGACAGGAATCAGTCACTTAGAACCTAGTCCTCAAGCTGAGGGAGCATGGAGTTGGTGTATACAGTTGGCATGATTATCATGTTCCTCATTGTAGAGTTAGTTCTACATTCCTCTTGAGGCTTCATGTTGCCTCCTAAGATGATTGATTTCCTGCCTCCAGCCTCCATATTGATGCACAGGTTTTCCAGGGGAATATTCTGAGTAACCCAGAAAGTACCTGCCTCTGAAGGGACAGGAGAGAGAAATTTGAAGGTCATTCTGACCTTGTTCAAGAAAGTAAGCCAGGATTGGAGAAGCTGGGGAAGGTACAGGTGGCATTGTTGGATTTGGTAGGATATAGCATCTTGTGTACGCTTGGGCCAGTTATTGACCTCTATCCTTGTCATGTAGACGGAAGAATATTTACAGACCGTAGAAATTTAAAGCTGAAAATGCGTGGTGACGACTACATATTTCATCAGCTCCACAGTACTATCCTTTCTAATCAGCCTCGCTACCTTACCTGAGCTGCAACTAGTTGCTCTTCTCTCTTTATGCTCTAGCAGTGCACTAATTCTATGTGGCCAAGCACTTTGGTTAGAGATATCTGAATTAGTATTTTGACTTTTCCCATTACATATTGTGTGACTTTTCTCAAATGCCTTGATATCTACAAGCCTCAGTTTGATCATCTATAGAATAGGGATAATAAATGTACCTGCCAGATAGTATTGTTGAAGGGATTAGATAAATTCCAAACTATGGTATATGCTCATATTGCCTGGAACATCGTGAGTGTTCAAGAAATATTAGTGACTATTAGTCTTTTCCACTGTAGTATGAGCCCCATTGTGGTTGAGACCTTTCAAAACCTTTTTATCTTTGGGGGTGAGTTTTTCAGCCTTACTATTAGCCGTTTTTGGGTGGAGTCTCAAGGCAACAATCTTAGCATCCTTTTAAGGGTCATTCAATGAGGGATGGGTCAGGTACTTTGAGTTTGAGCAGCAAAGAGATGAAGTAGTTCATGCATCTGCTGCCTGGAGCCTGTGTTTTATCTTTGTTGTCCCTAAAGCACATAGCAAAACACAGACCAGTTGAGAACTATTTGCTATCTGCAAAGCCTTTGGAAAGGAAAACTTCCAATAATGAGAATGAAAACAGTTGCCATTTGTAGAGCACTTTACCATTTGCAATATACTCTCATATGTGTTATTATTTAAACCCCAAAAGGCTCTGGCAAGGGAATGGGACAGCTACCCTTATCCTTTTTATGCATGCTAATAACACTTGCCATTTATTACAGAAAGTTTATATAATCATCTCATTTGATGCTTACAGTAACCAGCAAGTACATTTGTACACATGTTATTTATCAAGCAGTTGAACACAAGAAGGTTAGAAGACTTGCTCAAAGTCACCCAGCCTGAATTCAGTGGCAGAATCAGGATTTAAACTTCATTCTGGTTCCAGTGCCAGTTACATAGTCTTACCTGCAACTGGTATTTTGTTGATACAGGTCTTAATTAAAGTTTACCATCATTTCCTGTACCATGTGGTATAAGTTCCTGAGTCAGAATGCCTGTGTTTAGAATATTCCTTCCAACCAACTTACCTCATCAGTAGTTTAGTTCCCTCATCTTTTTTTTTTTTTTTAATTTATTTGAGAGATAGAGTTAGAGACAGAGAAACAGAGTTACAGACAGAGAAACTGGAATGTCTTCCATCTGCTGGTTCACTCCCCAAAATGGCCACACCTGCCGAAGTTGGGCTGGTCCACATCCAGGAGCCAGGAGCTACTTCCTGGTCTCCCACGTGGGTGCAGGGACCCAAGCACTTGGGTCATATTCCACTACTTTCCCAGGCCATACCAGAGAGCTAGATCAGAGGAGAAGCAACCAGGACTAGAGCCAGTGCCCATATGGGATGCTGGTGCCACAGGCAGAGGTCTAGCCCCCTACTCCACAGCACCAGCCCCAGTTCCCTCATCTTTGAGATGAAGGTAACACTACCCACCACAAAGGGCTCTTGTGAGACTCAGTATAATAACAAATGTATAGGGCCTGTTCTGTGGCATAGCGAATTAAGCTGCTGTCTGCAGTGCCGGCATCCTGTTTGGGCATGAGTTTGAGTCCTGGTTTCTCTGTTTCCGATCCAACTCCCTGCTGATGCACTTGGGAAAGCAGCAGAGGATGGCCCAAGTGCTTGGGCCCCTGTACCCACGCCCCTGTACCAGGGTACCCTGTACCCTGGATGAAGCTTCTGGCTCCTGGCTTCAGCCTGACCCAGCTCCAGCCATTGTGGCCCTTTGGAGAGTGAAGCAACAGATGGACGATCTCTTTCTCTTTGTCTCTCCCTCAATCTCTATAATTCTGACTTTCAAATAAGTAAATCTTTAAAAAGGTAATAATCAATCTAAAGTCCTTGAAGATAATGCTTGGTGTTTCTTAAGAGCTGAATCAGTCTTAGCATTTGGCAATATTGTCTCCATGTACCAAGAGCCTCATGAAGGAAACAGCAAGTGAGAAATGAGTAAGATCAGTTCCCTTGAATCAAGAAAGGTATGTTTTCCAAAGGGACCCTTTGAACATTAAATTTGAGCCTGGGTTTATGAATTCTTTAAACCTTTGTCCAGAAGTCCCATCTCCCAACTAAGCTCTTCTTATAGGGTAGTATGGGTTCCAGGAGGGCAAGGAAATAGCACAAGGAGGCAACTCTGTAAGTAACTACATTGCCCACCCAGTTAAGCACTTTCATCTTACGATGTTGGATAATGTCACATCTCCCAAGTGGTTCCCTGGGGCAGGAAGCTTTTCTAATTAGAGTGGAATCCCATCTTACACAAGAGTTAGGTTCTGAAGTCTGAAGATGAGCCAAAAAATGTCATCACACCACCACCCTGGTAAATCCCTTAAAGGTGCTGCTCTGGAGACTGACAAGCTGTCTCTTAATAAATCTAATAATTTGGGGCCGGCGCCGTGGCTCACTTGGTTAATCCTCCACCTGCGGCGCTGGCATCCCATGTGGGTGCCAGGTTCTAGTCTCGATTGCTCCTCTTCCAGCCCAGCTCTCTGCTGTGGCCCGGGAGGGCAGTGGAAGATGGCCCAAGTACTTGGGCCTCTGCACCTGCGTGGGAGACCAAGAAGAAGCACCTGGCTCCTGGCTTCAGATCAGTGCAGCACTGGCCGTAGTGACCATTTGGGGAGTGAACCAATGGAAGGAAACCTTTGTCTCTGTCTCTGTCTATAACTCTACCTGTCAAATAAATAAATAAATAAAAAATTTTTAAAAATCTAATAATTCACTTTTCTTCCAAGGTGCTGACAAACTCCTCTTTCTTCATTTGAGTACCAAAAGAAGTAGTAAATTAATATTTTTAGAATATTTAATTAAAATAACAACATACATTTTAAAAAATAGTCATTTCTTTTTAGCAAAATAATTACATCCTAAGAGTCACCTAAAACCTGTGACAAATAGCCATAGCACTCAACGGTCAATGCCAATAGCATTGAATTCCAATAAATGTGGAGTGATTCTAACAGTCAATAAATCGTGGTGCTATTTACTGTGTATAGGCTCTTTGCTGGGTACGGGAATACAAAGATGTACAATCAAAAATCTCTACCCAAAGTCTCTGACAGCCTAAGAATGAGCCTGACATTTAGACATCTACATAGGCTAACATGGTACCTAAATGATAAAAGTGAATCCTGGGCAGCAGTGGATAGGATGATCATAAGAAAGTTATAAAGAAGATAGCGCTTAAGCTAAGTCTTTAAGGAAGCTTTCAGAAGGAAAAGGGAAAATGATGTATGAACAAGGCGGGATGAAAGGTGCATATTCAGTTGTACAGTTGCTTTGGTTTAGAATACAGGGAATGAGGGTGCTTATAAGAGCTAATGGCCAAGCAAGAATTTGAACTGTAGGTTGTGGAGAGTCTTGAGAGAGATGGGAGAAGGAGCAAAGTTGTACATTCAGAAATATGTTGGCTCTGGTATGGAGGTGAGAAATACAGACAGGAGAGATACCAGCCACTGGAAACCTAGAACCATCGTGTAGATGGTGCTGTCTAGTTTGGTATCCACTAACTCCATGTGACCATTTAAACCTAAGTCAATTAAAATTCAGTAAAATCAAATACCCAGTTCCTGAGCAGCTCTAGCCACATTTCCAGTGTTCATTAGCTACATGTATTAAACATTGCAGACATGGAGCATATCCATCAGCCCAGTAAGTTCTTCTAACAGCACTGACCTAGGCAGCCACACATCACTCCAATAACAGTACTGTGTCATCTTAGAGAAGACGGGAGATGTAATTATGAGCCATGTGTCAAGACTCTTGGAATTTCTGATCAGAAGGTACTGGAAGGTTCTTTGCCTTTTGATAAATAGTTGTGTCACTTACAGATAGTGTAGATTTGTGTCTTTGCAAGAGGAAGCTGCAAAGGTTCCCTGAATTTCACCTCATGAACATTCAAGGACCAGCATTAGAACATTATGGAAATCATATTATTTCAGAAATAAACTCTATTCTGTATCTTGATCTATATTTAATACCTCTTGGAGTGCAGTGGTTTCAGGAAGATGTGATATATAGACATGCGAGTTGCTGGTGAGATAGAGTAACGACACCCAAATGCAAAGAGCCCCAAGCTGTGATGACAGTTCATGCTTGCTTTCTTGCATGAGGCCCTTTAATTGGGGCAAGTCCAACAGCCTTCCACCCTTGCAATAAATTAGGTATATTGGCTTGTGCACAATCAGGATAGTTTTGCCAAGGCCATCTGAAAACGATTTGTTTTCCAGAAAATGCTTAACTGGGCTTTAGTGAGTTCAGTGAAGTGTAAATGAAGAGGGCAATTAGGTCTTCTGCTGTAAAAATAAAAATTTTAAACAGGGTGATGTGGAAGAGAGCAAACCTACTTAAACTGATATTGCCTCACTGCAAGACATAAGAGGTCGTAATGAAAATTCCTCAGGTAAGGTTCAATAACCTAAAACCGAGTTGGGATGTTCTGCCTAGAATCTGTAAAGGCAGCCCAACTCTCTCCACAAAAAGTCTGTCCCACCTCTGGAGAAAGGCATGCTGGAAATTCCCTCATCATGCTTTAACCTCACTTTAAGCAGAATTTGCCACTCTCTGATGTAAATTTCCCAATTGTAATTTAAATTTGTTTTCTTGATCTTTACTTGGATGGGGAGGGAGCAAAGAGCTGGCTGAATCAGTTTTCACATTTAATATCTGTCCAATTCTTAACAGTTGGAGGAAAATAGTTACTTAAAAATTGAACCTGTAACATAAAGTATCCTTACCTAAAGCCATCGCACATGCTGTGCTAACCCAGGTTTCTCAGCCTCCATGCTATTGACTGTCTAAGGTGGATAATTCCTTGTTGTGTGAGACTGTCCTGTGCTTTGTAGGATGTTTAGAAGCAACCTGTTCTCTACCCACTAGATGCCAGTAGCACCCTTCCCCCATCCCATTGTGACAACCAAAATGTGTCCAGACATTGCCGCATGTTCCCTGTGGAGCAAAAAATTGGCCCAGCTGAGAGTGACTTATCTAGCCTAAGACTGGCACTTAATAGTAGCAGCCTGCTGTCAGGAATACAGATAGATGGAACAAGTGGACTGCTCTGCTCGGTGGGTAGGTGGAATTACACAAATATATAATATAATTAAATATAAAATATAAGTCTAAGAAATAAAATGTAATATGCCATTATTTTAAGAGTCTATATTTACTTAAGGTCATTGTGTATTTTGTAATTATGATTAATTTACTTTTGACCTTTCTTTTAAAAGTATTTTATTTGAAAGGAAAACAAAAAGAGAGGCAGACACAGAGAAAGAGATTTCGCTTTCTGTTATTTGACCTCTCTGTTACCTACAACAGCCAGGGTTGGGTCAGACCAAAGCCAGAAGCTGGGAACTCAACCCAGGTCTCTCATATGGGTGGTAACAACCCAACTATGTGAGCCATCAGTGCTGCCTCCCCCGGTGTACAGGAACCTAAACCTGGGAGCAGAGCCAGGCCTTGAAACTAGGCACTCTGAAATGGAATGCAGATATGCCAAGGAGTGTCTTAACTACTCTACGAAATGCCCGCCCCTCTTCTCTTTATTAAGTTTAAAATACAAGGAATTTTATACCCCAATTTCAATGTGATTATATGAGGCCTAGTGCCAATTAGGGGTTGCTCTGCATTTCTCTCCCATGCTTGATGGCAGAACACTGCCGTAAGTGTATGCTGGATTGGTAGCAAGTGGACAGTCATCTGCCTGCATCTCTACTCCTTGATGCTCGTAATATTCTTACAAATGGATTAGATACCTCTAGTCATGGGTGGATTCTCTGGGACCCCATATGTTCAGTTTCTCATGATACAACAGGAAGGAAGTCAGCATAAAGAACATGAAAATCAGCAAAAGCCTTGTGGCACAGCAGGTAAAGCCACTGCTTGGAATGCCTGGGTCACGTATTAGAGCACCTGTCTGAGTCTGGGCTACTCTGCTTCCTGCTCTGTGAATGTCCCTGGGAAGGTAGCAGAAGATGCCCCAAGTACATGTGTCCCTGCAGTGCACATGGAATACCCACACGGAGTTCCATGCTCCTGGCTTTGGCCTGACCCGGCCCTAGCTGTAGTGGGCATTTGGGGAGTGAGCCAGTTGATGGAAGATTGTGTTTGTGTGTGTCTGTGAGTGTATGCACATGCCTCTTTCCATGTCACTCTGTCTTTCTAAAAAATAAATGTCTTTATAAAAGGAAAAGAACAGTTTTATAATTTCACAAGCAGAAGACCCGAAGTATATTCCCATATCTTCTCCTAAATAATTGGGTGGCATTAGCAAAGTAAGGTCCTCACTTGGGCTGAGTGATCAATTTTTGGCAGGGTACCATTTGTTCTAAATGATAAAACCCATATCAACCTGGGTTAATGAAAATAAAAGAGGGTAGGATAGAGAATAAATTGATACGTACTTTGAACAGGTCAGAGTTGCCTCAGGCCTGGCTGAATCCAGGTGTCTAGCAGTATCATCAGGAATGTGTCTTGCTTCATCTCACATCTCTACTGTCCTCCATATTGACTCCATTTTCAGGCCAGCTCTCTCCTTGAGAGTGGCAAGTGTGGCAAGAGACCACACTTGTTTCAGCCTCACCAATTGAGCCTAAAAGGAAAGGATGGTAGCCTCCTGACCTGTGGTTCAGCCATGTATGCACAATAGGTGCTTGTGAACCAACTGGAACCCATAACAGCATCTCATGGGCTCCTCCTAGGTCCTTGCACCTACCGTATGTAAACCCAGCTCTTTGGGCCTTTCCTGTAGTATCTCTGCTCTTCACAACAACATGTGGAGAAGGTATATCATCAGAGAGGTGAACTAAGTTTCTTAAACTCTTAAGTAAGAGAATAAGCAGCAGAGCTTCATCCACCTGCCTCCAAAGTCTGCTTTCTCTATTCCACCCCTTGTGCTTTGGATAACAGATAAAACAGAATGGGCTAAGAAGGTAGGAATGGATTGCACAGTATGCGGAGAGAAATAAGGCAGGAATAAGGCTAAAATATATACATGTAAAAAACAACTAGATGATCACATGCATTGGAGATGAAGGTTTCATTCCAGACAGAACAGAAAATGAGAAAAGGTTAGGTGGTTGTGATGAAACTAGTAGTTGAAGTTGTTTGAGAGACAGCTTTTAGTTTGGGAATAGCCCATGGTAGTTTGTGGCTGTACCCTGACCTGCATTCAGATCTTGGTTCCAACCCCTCCATGTGTTGTTAGCATCCCCCGGTCTCTACATTTGATAAACAGCTGACAGTGTTGTGATAATCGTGGAAGGGAAGGGATATAAGTACAATCACAGAACCTGATGTGAAGTACATGAAATAGACCCAACAGACATGCTGTGGCTTTATTCACCTTCCACTGGTGGGGAATAAGATCAGCTGGAGACAGGGAATCCCACTGGGGTTGGTGTCAGGCAACTCCATGGATACATAGATACATGTATGCACAGTAGCCCCGCCTGTGATGCCCCAGTGCCCCAGGGCATCCCATTATATCCTGATGAAGACCCTCCTGTCCCATAGCCCTGTGCAGGTTTGAACTGCAGAACCAGGCAGAACTTGAACACTGATTGCGCCGTCCTGAAAAATATGCCTATGGAAATTGATGGCAAGTGGAACCATTTTCAAAAAAAATCTTTGACTCCAAGGAAAAGGAAGGCACTATCTCGAATATTGAATTTATCTCTACTTATACTACAATATAAATTTTACTTCCATTGTACTTCCCAAAATTGGACTTCACAAACTTCAGACAATTGGGATGAGTGGAGAATTTTGTGAGACAGGTGGCAAGTATTAGGAAAGACCAGAAAGGTGATTGCGTCCATCCTCTAGCCAACCGTTTTGCCTCTGTTAACAGAGTATTTTTGTAGTATTCAATTTTTACACAAAAGCCCTATTTACATTAAGTTCTTAAACTGAGGAAGCCACAGAGGGTTTTCAGCTTTTGACTAGAGAATTTCTGTCCTTACAAATCACTTTTTCTGTTTAAGCAGTCACTGTAGCTATTTCCAGGAAGACCCTCATTTCTGTCCATGGTTAATTACTTCCTTCTGGGGGAGCTCTGTTGTACATTCCAGAAGGGGACCCATGAGTTTGGAATTCATATATTACTCATTTTTTAGCAGTCACCCTTGCTGTATGTGGGAAGAGTAGAGTGAACCATTCACAGCTTGAGCTCCAGGTTCAAATTCCAGTTCTTCTTGTTAACCAAGCAGTATTTGGAAAGCTAGTCCTTCCAAGTCTCCGTTTCTTTATGTATAAATGAGGAAAAAATAGTAATACTTTTGTCATAGAAAAGTTGTGAACCTTAATGAAGAAAATATATATGAATTACATAGCTTCTTTGCACAAAGAAAAATCACATATAATTGATTATCAGGTCTTTGAAGTTATTATTTTTAATGCAGTTATTAGTAATACTGCTTTTTGTTTTATTTCTTGAATATGTCCTGACCATGTCTCTCTCTTCTACCAAGTATCCTGACATAAATCAGTTATGCATTGTCTACACAGAACCTGTTAATATCTGCTTGCCATTAATCTTGTGAATGAAACAGAAGACGCTCTTAAGTGAGTTTTAGGAACTGATCTGCTGTGTGCCTTCTGTCATAAATTAGCGCATCTATTAAAAACAGTTGGGTAGAGTAGCAATTTCACTGATAATATTTATTGTTTTGAGGATTGAGAGGAAATGGGAGCTCTTTGATCCAGACGAACTGTGTCTGGATCTAAATCCATGGAAGGGGAGAAGATACTGTCACGAAGACAGTGAGTGCTAGGGCCATATGGCATCAACTACAGATGACGGGGCATGAAGTTTTCAAGTGTGGTCCAAAAGTAGGAAGAGTGAGTACCACAGCAGGGATGGCAAATAAGCACTAGCATCAGCTCCCTGCCCCACCCCTCAGTGTCTTTCAGTTTATTGGTTGAGAATGGCACTGTTTGCTGCTGGATCGAGGGCTTCCTCAGAATCCTTCTCAACACAGCGTTGCTAACAGCTACTGCCCATGTTTCAGAGTTAACATGGAGCTGTTTTTGCTGGCTATCAGTCCTTCAGTCACAAGATTTTCATGAGCTAAAATCACCACAAAACCTTGCCATGTGTAAGCAGGTAAATTACTAAGCTTGAACTAGTCTCCATGTTTAAAGATTAGGAAATCTATTCACACACAAGAATCTTTGAAAACATATAAATGCAAATATTCACACACATGCAGACATGCATATGCAATGTAAACACACACATGCGTACATTCCCATACACACACACTCATACACACCCCCAGACAGGTACACAGCACATACACATATACATGCATGCACATGATACATATATACACATACACACACAAACACATATGCAGATACATACACACCCACACACATAAAATGCACACATAGACCCACACATGTGTACACGCATACACACAATATACAGATGCATATTCTTGCACACACATATCATACACACATAAGCAATATCTATACCCACACATCCAGAAGACTTTATGAATTTAATGAATGACATATAGCTGCCTTTGTGTGTTTCATTTTGCTTTTTAAATGGATCATTTACACCTAATTTTCTGTAAAGTTGCTGACAGAGTCTCTATACTTGTTCAGAAAGAGAACTTTCCAGATAGTCTAGGGGCTTCCATGGTACATAAGATGGAAACCATGTAAGTGTATAATGCCTGGTTGCGTGCCCATCCCACACTAAGTATTTCTGTAAGAAATCCTGGGCTGCAGAGTGAGCCTGTGTCAGTTCCAGCTTTCTCCCCTGTACTTTGGAACCTGTCTGAGTCTATACAGATGGCATCTGTCAGTTGGAATCGTTGGAGAAAAATGCAGCATAAGTGAACAAAATTAGCAAATGACATAGCAAATAGAGACCAGCATTCCGCTTGACTGGGGGCAGATCTAGAGACTGAGAAATCACCCAAGTAACGGCATGTACCAGCAAGCAGCCGCGGAGGAGCTACCAAATCTCGGGAAGAAAGGAGCAAGGGGATAAGAGGAAGCCGACAGTTCTGTGATGTGTGTTCTCAATACACTGAAGTAACCCCGGCGCTTTCATTGTGTTATGACTGCTTTTCCATTGTCTGTATTTGTATAAATTAAAAAGCAGTTCTGTCTGTACTATATGAAATGAATTCATGCTGAACAAAATTTCAAAAAGTTCATGTAAAGAATGATTTCACAGCAACTATCATATCAGGCTCCTGGAAAATTGCACTTGAACTTCAGTTCCACCTCAGTCACTCAAAAGAATTTAAAAATTGGCTTCCAGCCATCCTTGTTCTTCAATGTGCAGTTTCAGATATGCTTCAAGAACACAAACTTTAAAGCCTATTGATTATGAGTTAAAATCTGTTCTTCCCAGAGCCTTGCTGCTAAGTGGACGTCAACACAGACTTCACAGTGCCTGGGCAGGACCCCTCCACGTTCAGGAGCCTTGAAAAAGGCACAGGGCGACACTGCTATGAAGCAGCCACTTTGAACTTCTTAACAAAATTACAAGAAAACTTTGAACTCTGTAAGATGACAGCTGCTATAAATGGTTATTCAAAGAAATGTTTCTTTTTTGAAATCTGGAGAGTGCCTTGGGATTGGGAGATGGGAACCTAGAAACATGATCCCTCATAAATATCCTGGCTGCTTTGATGTCACTTTCATCATTTTTTTGTTCCTCTGCTGTTTGGGCAAGCACCATGGAGAGTGGTTAGAGGGGAGATTGTGGAATACACAAACCCAAGTTTGACACCTGGTCCTTGCTGCTTAGTTAACGATGCAGTATAGCATCTCTGTGCTTCAGTTTCCTCGGCTCTGAAGCAGGAATATGTTGTTATTTCATTTTATCTGACTCTTTGGAAACTCTAATCTCCAAAGATTGTCCTGAGGACCAAAGGAGATGGTGACTGGAGCAAGGATTGGGAACATCCGGTGCATAGACCATATAAGGCGTGCAAAATCATCTGGTCTGGCCCTGGCAAGGCAACTGCAGGCAGGGCTCAAAATTCAATAAATGTATACCAGGCTAATTTTTGAGATGATAATTTTGTATGGCTTGTGAATGATGTTATGAATATCCAAATGGCCCTTGGCAGAAACAGGGTTCTCCACCCTGCAGGGAGCAAGCACTATCAGTGGTGGATAGTTACCATGCAGTGTAATTATTAACAGTAGTAAATATTAACAATAGCATTTCTGCAAGGAGACTTATGGCAAATTAAATTGCTTAAACATTAGCACTGGTTCTGATGACTCTCTGATATGTCCACGGCACCCTCGCCAGAGCTCCTGGCAAGAATCTCATGCCTCATGTGGCTCCCAGACAGCTATGAATGAATTGGATTTTTCAAATCCAACTCCATTTATCTGTTGATCTATTTCAGGGATGATTCATCTTCATTTCAGGATGTACTGAGCAGCAGCCCATAGCTTTCAGTGTTAAGGGTATCTTGCCTCCTGTGTCTTTCTCTGACATCCAGCCTCAGAGAGCATAGCAGGCTTGTGGTTTGATGCTTCTCAACTCTTTGGTTTTTCTCTCTCCAGAAATCTGTATCTTCTTTTTGGAGGTTTCTTCCAGTGTTGCTTTCCTTGTTATCCTTTTTTGAGTGTCCCAATCCCTACCTGGCCAGGCTGGACCAAGCATCCCTTTTACTCTGTCCCTACAGCACCACGTCATTTCCTGCCACCTTCTCACAGTTTTATCCTCTGCTCCTGAAGCAACACATTTGTCTATCTGCCTCCCCACTGTACTGTGAGCTCTCAGAACAGCAATGGTGTGTCTCACTTATTTTTATATGCTCAGTGTCTAGCAATGGGTACGTGTATTTTATTGAACCAAACTTAGCCATTAATAACATTCAAGGCATCGATAAAGAAATCCAAAAGTATAATCGTAAAAATGACCAGAAACATTGGCATCTGCTTGAGGTTTGTGAAAATATGTATCTGTGTGTAATTTTCTAAAGGCAAGAAAGCACATTTCTCCTTACCTGAGTTACAGTGCTAACCTGACTCTCCAATTTGCCTTCTTAGTATTCTCCCTTCCCTCCGTGTTTCCAGCTTTAGGACAGATCCAGGAGGCTGCTACTCTTGGCTCATTTTTATCTCTTCCCCAAGTGAACAAACTATCAGGCAAGCAACTGCAGAGACCCCAAGATGTCAGGGTGAAGCAGGTCAAAGTGCACATGCTCACGATCTTCACTTGGCAGTTTGACTGCCAGCGGCTCCCTGCCACCTGCAAGAGGGGTTGCAGCCGCCTTCCATGTGGGAGACGATCTTTTAGACCTGAGGGCAACTCCAGGTCACTGCCTGACTTCTGTCAGACTGGCTGCTCCTTCTCATGGTCCAGAGTGGCTGTGTTTGTTGTTGTGTTTCTCCATGGTGTCCTAAAGTGCCATGTGCTGGAAAGTTGGAAAACTGGCCAGCTTTTTGGGGTATGAATGTTACCCTTTCCACCTTTCCTGCTCTTCTACCCCAAGCTAGTGGATTTTTTTTTGTGCATTA
This sequence comes from Lepus europaeus, assembly GCF_033115175.1. Lineage (NCBI taxonomy): Eukaryota > Metazoa > Chordata > Mammalia > Lagomorpha > Leporidae > Lepus > Lepus europaeus. The sequence continues at coordinate 112,812,920 of NC_084830.1, read as the reverse complement.
TTTGTGCATTATTATTTGTACATTCATTCCATAAATTTCTAGGATGACATTAGGTATACATGAATGAATAAAATAGAAAAGATTCTTACCTTCAGATCTTGATAATGGCTATAAAGAAATTTAAATAGGAGAATAAGCTAGATCAAGCAGGCAGTGGGCAATGTTCCAGAAGACAAACATGGAAGACCTGATTGAAGGAAAGAAGCAAGCTTGTGAATGTTTCCCTTTTGGGGGCAGTGGGAAATATCCCACAAAGAGGGCTGTGAGCTACAGAGACTCTCAAGGTGGAATGACTTGGCATGTTCAAGCTGTAGAAATTAAGGTGATCAGGTTGGTTGTAGAACAAATGGGCCAAGTGCATAGTTGTAAAAGTCACTGTGGGAGGTGATGCTAGAGAGGCAGCTACGAGGAGACTGAGTAGGCAGGACTTGTAGGGCATCGTAATGAGTTTGAATTTTGCTCTCTATGCAATGGAAAGCCATTGGAAGGTGCTAAGCAGGTGAGTGATATGACCTGATTTCTCTCTTTAAAATATACTCCTTGTTGCTGTGGAAAAGGAGTATCAGATAGGTCGTGTGGCTGGAGTAGAAGCAGGAAGACCAGCAAGGAGAGAGTTCAGGGAGAGATGGTGAGGACTTAGATGACGAGGAGGTGAAAGGAAGCAGAGCTCTCCAGACTGCTTGCGTGTCAGCCGTGTAGATGGATGTGTCTGCTCATGCCCTTTTCCAAAATTGTGCAACTACCTATAATATGAATTTTGTACTCTTGGAAAAACATCAAACCACTCTATAAAACACATCTGGAGCATTTCATTTTGTAAACTATTTGTATTATGAGCTGGTTTCAATGTAACTTTCTTGGGATGCTCTCATGACACTCATTGCTGACCTTTGACCCCTCTGTCCTCTTTCCCAGGTCGTCCCATTCCACCTACATCCTCGTCTAGCCTCCTCCCATCTGCTCAGCTGCCTAGCTCCCATAATCCTCCACCAGTTAGCTGCCAGATGCCATTGCTAGACAGCAACACCTCCCATCAAATCATGGATACCAACCCCGATGAGGAATTCTCCCCCAATTCATACCTGCTCAGAGCATGCTCAGGGCCCCAGCAAGCCTCCAGCAGTGGTAAGGAATATCTGTGGTGTCTGAATTATGTGGTGTTTTGTGTGTGACACTCTTGATTCTCCAGCAAAATGACAATGCTCAAACAAGGTCTCGGGCAAAGGTGGTTTGGGGGGCATCAGATAAAATGCATTTGTCATTTTGTAACATAGTAGTTCCCAAACGCATTGATGAAGGTCACAGCGACTGGAGAGGTTTTGCTCATCTTAACGGGGTTTGGGCCTCCTTCAGTGGAAGGTATTTTTGGCCACTCCTACATGTGAGCACATACTGGTCTCGAAGGTGAAGTGCGGTGAGACACTGGAATATTGAATTCTGTGTTACTACTATTCCGGTCATAACCGAGTGACCCTGGGTGCCCTCATACACCCAATTTGTGTGCGTCTCAGATCCCTTGTTTTTGGATAGTTGGCTCTGACTTCTTCTCCCTTGCTTGCTTTAGGTGATTTTGTGATTAAGATGTGTTCCCTTGACATGCATACGGAATGTCTCCTCACATCTGAAGTGTTTGGGGGGTGACCTCTGTTATAACCCTCTCAACGAACCACTCCACTTGAATTTAACTAGCTAGCCATGTGGTACTGTGGTAAATACTGCCTCTAACTCCATCGTTGTCATTTTGGTTTTCACATTCACGTAACAGGGAGGATTTCTGAGGATTTTATAGTTAGTGTTTCAACTCCCCTCTCTAAAGATTAGGAGGAATTACGCTGAGTTCAACAATTATCATGCCTGATTGTTGGTTTCTCCTGTGGATAATACATTCACGTGGACATAGGAACAGAGGAGTGGATAGTATCTCACGTTTAAGTATCCATAGCCTAAGAAGAGATGTTGGCAGAAATTAATTGCTCCTGACCCAAAGGCTTTGGAGTTATCTTCTAAATTGGCCTCTCTCTGATGTTCATTAACATATCCTGTCAAAAGCAATCCAGAGCTCCCCATGGCAAGAGTGTCTTTGGATGAGACTGTGCTTTGGCTCCATCCGTGAATGTATGCCACCACTGGCCTCAACCTTGACAGTCAGAGAGGACCTCCCAAATACAGTTAAGATGATTCATTCTGGGGATGGGATGATGGACTGCTACTTAGAATGGCCCATGCCCTTCTTCAAAGCCAAGCCTGATATATTTAGTAAACTCATATTCTTTTTCCAAAAAAATTACCTAATCAAATCTCTCATCAAATGAGCAATCCATTGTTGATATTATGAAGGCCTTTAATCTACCATAAATCTTTATTAGAACTCATCAGAGCTCCTAGTTTGAGAGAAATGTGATTATGGCACTCTTAAAATGACATTACATCATTGGGGTGATTGGTTTATCATTTGGAGAAGAGACATCAATCATAACTAGCATAACCACACAGTAAATGAATTCAACCTTTCTACCGCAGAACAATGACACTGTAATTGCTCAAAATCAGGCTTAAAATGAAATCGGAAAATGCTCTTTCTTCAAATATGATGTTAACTTAATGGAATATATTATGAAAAATCATGTTTGAGGAAATTCTATATAATTAAAAATATGTGGAAATATATTCCCTTTTTTTCTTTCATTGGAACCTGATTTCAGCTACAGAGCCATATTTTTTTTGCTGCAGAGATTATGTTGTATTTAATTGAACCACCCTCGCTTATGTTTTGCTGCATTTTATTTCATACTATGTAATCGTGATGAATATTGTATTATGAAGGACAAGAGCCTTTTGAAATGAGGTGCACCTGCTGATAGCTTTTTAAAAACAGACAATTATTAGGGAGAAAATGAGCTTTTAAAAACTACATCCTTCTATGCATATATGGATATCTAAGCAAGGATGATTTTCATAAAAGAGGTCAGTTCTTCTGTCAGGGCCATCTAGAATGTTTTCGTAGTGATAACATGGTGAGTGATTTCTTTTAGTTTGGATAGTATATCAGTTTGTTCACTTGTTGATATGGTATTATTGTTGGCCTTATGCCTAATCAAGACCTCATTTTGGTGGAAACAACAGATCTGTATATTCAGCATCAAATTTATCCATTTTTCGTCACTCACACCCATTTGTTCAGCTCACTTAAGACTGATAGTGATTTAAGCTTCCGTAACAGAAGAAAAGCCACAGGAAATCTGAAGGTTTATTTTCATCCCAACAAGAGCTGCACTGATAAAATTTCTTCTGCTGAGGGGTGAAGACCCAATTATGCAATACCCTTGTTTTCAGTGGATGTTCATCTGAAAGTGTGTTAAAGCTCTGGTCAACAGGCAAGCATTGAAAATCCTTGACTGTAGCTTAGCTTAAGTGAGAGCAAATCAAGTTCGAGTATGTGTTTGCTGATGGCTGTGTGTTTCTCGTGGAATGGATTTGGGGTCCAGGGCAAATTGGGGATTCTATCAAGATCTGAATGCAGTTGCCATGAATTTAAATTTGACATAAAGGATTGAAAATAGAGTTTGACACAGAAGACCCAAAGTGCAGAGCTGTGCCTGAGTGTTCTGAATTGAGTTTGATGAAAGAGACTGAATTTTTCAGATGTCAAAGCACAAACAAAGTGCCCATGAGCTTGGTGGTGTTCTGTTTAGCTGGTTAATTACACAGATGCTTTTTGAAGTTGGTCTCTTGGAAATGCCCTTGTGTTCTGAAGATCAGGGACCAGTTCAATCTTTGTCCCTTGCTGAGGTAAAATACAACATCCTCCAACACTGAGCCCATATACCACAATAAAAAATCATTTCCTGCTTAACTGTTAGTGTAGCTGTTATTATTTGACATTGGGAAGTCCTTTGTTGGGAGAGTCACAACACATGATTCTTGCACAGAGAGCTCTTGTTCTAAAGAGGCAAACCAGATATAAATTTCAGGAACTGAAATGTTTTTGCCCAACATGAAAACCTTCTCAAAGCAACAGCAAAACTTCATCTCTATGGCTTCACTGTCATTATTTTCTATGACTGTAGCTCATTCTTTAGTGGACGGTACTAAAACCTCACCACCTTTGGAGTTAAATTGCTATAACCCCCAATCTATGACAATCAAGCAGATGCCCAGGTACAGCTAGTGAGATGCTTACTACAGGTGTTTTCCTCCCCCTCAAGTACTTTTTTCTGGAGAGTTGAGCACCGGGGAGGGAGCACATCCTATGTTCTGACCTTCTGCCAGAGCAAGTTAGCTCTAGAGCTGTTTCTTGTATCCTGTAGCATCATTTTAAATCCTATGATGTAATTCATCTGGAAGAAGAATCTGGATCCCAGCGGCAGCATAGTGGAGGCTCCTGCAGATGGAAGGTTGAGATTGCCTTTCAAACAGGGTTTGCACTTTGCCGTCAGCATATGAGGCAGAAAGTAGCCAGGCAGCCATATTATCATCTAAAGCACTGACTTACCTTACCCTCATAAAAAGTTGAGTTTTAGTTTTCTTGAAATATCTAAAGGGGTTTTGGATACTCATCAGTAACATCAAACTATATGTAAGAATTGCACCCAGGGTGCCTCTACCAGGACCCCTGCATTGGAGCTGTGAACCGAAGGAGTTGTCAGACCTGGACAGTTGCAGTTTGCCCTGACCTTTTTGTAAAAACCAATGCCTTGGCTCATCTTCAATAAAAGTAATACTTCAAAATCAGGAAGCTTCACATAGCCTAGGATGATCCAACAGTTCATTTTCCTGGCTAATTTGATGATTATATATCTAGAATCAGAAAGTAAAAAAGCTTTATTCATTCACTTATTCCTTTTTTTAATACCTCCCCAGAACTTATAACAGTTCATAAAACTTGCTTTTATTCTGTTTTTTTTTAAATGAGTACTTATGTAAGGTGCAGACAATGCTTATTCAAAAGTGAAGTAATACATAAAGTTGTTGACTGTCCAAGCAAACTCCTGTTCTTCAGCAGGTTCACTCATGCTGCGGCATGTATCAGAATTTCTTTCCATTTTAAGGCTAAATAATGTCCTATTGTACTTCATCTTTCCATTTATCTGTTGGTAGATGCTTGGCTTGCTTCTACCTCTAGGATACCATGAACAATATTGCTGTGAACGTGAGTGTATGCATAGCTTATGAAAACATTGAATTCATTTCTTTTGTGTATACACTCAGAAGTGGAAATGCTAAACCATATAGTAATTCTATATTTAATTCTTTAAAGAATCAGTTGTTCTCCATAGCAACTGCACCATTTTCTTTTATTTTCTATTATTTTAAGTTAAATTTATATATACATATTTAGGAGCATAATAATACTTCACACTCTCCCCTCCCTTCCCCATCCTTCTTTTCTTGTTCTTTCTTTAATTTTTGCAATGATCTGCTTTCGGTTTATTTTATACTCATAAGATTAACCCTGCACCAAGTAAAGAATTCAAACAGTAAGAAGAAAAAGCAATGTTCCTCAACTGTAGATACAAGAGCTGTAAACAATCATTGAATCTCAAAATGTCAATTTCACTCATACATATTATGTATTGTGGTACTCTGTTAGTTACCACAGATCAGGGAAAACATATGGTATTTGTCCTCTGGGAGTGTGCTATTTTATATACTCACCTAGGATATAGATGTGTTCCAGTTTCCCAACATTCTTACCAACACTTGTAATTTTCTGTTTGTTTTTTGGTTTATTTTGATGGTAGCCATCCTAATGGGTGTGAGGTGATACCTCATTGTTGCTGAGTTCTAAGAATTATTTTTAAAGGATTTTTATGAGAGAGAGCTTGTAGTATTTGTATTTTTGTCTGTGAATGGCTTCTTTCTTTCTTTCTTTCTTTCTTTCTTTCTTTCTTTCTTTCTTTCTTTCTTTCTTTCTTTTGACAGGCAGAATGGACAGTGAGAGAGAGAGACAGAGAGAAAGGTCTTCCTTTGCTGTTGGTTCACCCTCCAATGGCTGCCGTGGCCGGTGCGCTGTGGCCGGCGCACCGTGCTGATCAGAAGGCAGAAGCCAGGTGCTTCTCCTGGTCTCCCATGGGGTGCAGGGCCCAAGCACTTGAGCCATCCTCCACTGCACTCCTGGGCCATAGCAGAGAGCTGGCCTGGAAGAGGGGCAACCGGGACAGAATCCGGTGCCCTGACCGGCTTATTTCACTCACTATCATGTCCTCCAATTCAAACCGTTTTGCTGCAAATAATAGGATTCATTCTTTGTTATAGCCGAGTAGTATACCACATTTTCTTTATTCATTCATCTATCATGGGCACCTTGGTTGATTCCATATTTGGCTATTGCGAAGAGTACTGCAATAAACATGGTGGAACAGATATCTCTTGGACACAATGAATTCGTATCTTTGGGGTATATCCTCACTAGGGGATTGCTGGATGATATGGCAACTCCATTTCTAGTTGTTTTTTTTTTTTTTTAAAGAAATCTCCATATTTTTTTCTACAGTGACTGCACTAATTTACATTGCCACCAACAGTATGCAAAAATTTGCCTTTCTTTGCATGTCTCCAGCATTGGTTACTTCCTATCTTTTTGATAACAGCCATTCTGAGAGGGTGAGGTAACATCTCATTTTTGATTTGCATTTCCCTGATGGCTGGTGATGTTAAGCATTTTTTCTTATATCTGTTGGCTGTTTATATTTCTTCTTTTGAGATCTATCTGTTAACATCTTTTGCCCATTTCTTTGAACTCAATTGGTTGTTTTTCTTTGTTGTTGTTTTTCTGTAATTGAGTTTTTTGAGTTGCTGATATATTCTAGGTTTTAGTCATTCACCTCATAAGTGACTTGCAAGTATTTTTGCTCATTCTGTTGGATATTTCCTACTCTGCTGATTGTTGTTTCCTTTGTTGTGTAGAACCTCCTAAGTTTCATAGACTCCCACTTGTCTAGGTTGGCTTTTGAGGCCTGTGCTTTTGGGAACTTATACAAGAAAGCACCAACTAAATCGAATGTCTCTAAGTGTTTCCCCTGTATCTTCTTTTGGCAGTTTCATAGCTTCTGATCTTACTTTTAGGCTGTTTATCCATCTTGAATTGGTTTTTATAATTTGGTGAGAGGTGGTGATCCAACTTCATTCATACACACACACACACACACATACATATACACATCGAGTTTTACCAGTACCATTTATGTTCTTAGTACCTTTTCAAAAATTGGCCCCAAAATTAATTTCTGCATTCTCTATTTGGTTCCCTTGTTCTGTGTTCCAGTTTTAATGCTGTTTCATCTTCTATAGCTTTGTAGAATGCTTTGAAATCAGGTATTGTGATGCCTCCAGCTAAATTTCTTTTGCTTAGGATCACTTTGTTTATTCATGATCTTTTATGATTCCATATGAAATTTAGGCTTTAGGTTTTTTTAAAGATTTGTTTTTTTTGTTTTGTTTTAAATAATTACAGAGAGGTGGAGGGAGAGAGAGTGAGTCTTCCATCTGTTGGTTCATTCCCCAAATAGCAGCAACAGCCGGAGCTGGGCCAATCCAAAGCCAGGAGCCAGGAGCCAGGAGCTTCTTCCAGGTCTCCCACGCGGGTGCAGGGGCCCAAGCATTTGGGCCATCCTCTGCTGCTTTCCCAGGCTATAGCAGAGAGCTGGATCCAAAGAGGAACAACCAGGACTCAAACTGGTACCCATATGGGATGCTGGCACCGCAGGTGGTGGCTTTACCTGCTGTGCCACAGCACAGGCCCCAGCATTAGTTTTGTCTTTTCTTTTCTTTTTTTTTTTTTTTTTTTTTTTTTTTGCAGGCAGAGTGGACAGTGAGAGAGAGAGAGAGAAAGGTCTTCCTTTTTCCATTGGTTCCCACTCCAATGGCTGCTGTGGCTGGCGCGCTGCGGCCGGCGCACTGCGCTGATCCGAAGCCAGGAGCCAGGTGCTTCCTCCTGGTCTCCCATGCGGGTGCAGGGCCCAAGCACTTGGGCCATCCTCCACTGCACTCCTGGGCCATAGCAGAGATCTGGCCTGGAAGAGGGGCAACCGGGACAGAATCTGGCGCCCTGACTGGGACTAGAACTCAGTGTGCTGGCACCACAGGTGGAGGATTAACCTAGTGAGCCGCGGCACCATCCTCTTTTCTTTTCTTTTAATTTATTTGACAGGTAGAGTTGTAGACAGAGAGAGAGAGACAGAGAGAAAGGTCTTTCTTCCATTGGTTCCCAAGTGGCTGCTACTGCTGGCGCTGCTCTGATCCAAAGCCAGGAGCCAGGTGCTTCTTCCTGGTCTCCCACGCAGTTGCAGAGGCCCAAGCACGTGGGCCATCCTCCACTGTCCTCCTGGGCCACAGCAGAGAGCTGGACTGGAAGAGGAGCAACCAGGACTAGAACCTGTCGCCCATATGGGATGCTGGCGCCACAGGCGGAGGATTAACCAATGAGCCATGGCGCCGGCCCCCGGTTTAGTATTTTGATAGGGATTACATTGAGTCTATAGATTGCTTTGGATAGTTTAGACATTTTAACAAGACTAATTGTTCCAATCTTTGAGCCAGGAATATCTTTTTTGTGTCCTTGATGATTTCTTTCATCGGTCTTTTAGCATTTTCATTGTGAAGATTTTTCACTTGCTTTGTTAAATTTATTATAAAATACTTAATTTTTTGGTAGCTGTTGTGAATGGGATTTCTTTCTTGTTTTATCTTTCAATGAGATTGTTACTGGTATATAAAAATACTACTGTCCATTTTATGTTGATTTTGTGTCCTACAACTTTACCAAATTGGTTTATCAGTTCTAATAGCTTTTGGGTGGATTGTTTAGGTTTTTCTACGTATAATATCATGTCATCTGAAAACATGGATATTGTTACTTCCTCCTTTCCAATTTCAGTGCTCTTTATTTTTTCTCCTCCCTAATACTCTTGTTAATACTTCCAATATTATATTGAATAGGAGTAGTAATAATGGACAAACATGTCTTATTCCAGATATGAGGGGAAATGCTTCCAGCTTTGCCCCATTCAGTATATTAACTGGTAGTTTGTCATGTACAGCCTTTTTCTCTATTTTGAAATGATCTTTATTGAGGTATAATTTATATGCAGTGAACAGCACATACTTTGTACAATTTGATGTTTGGACAAACACAAACACTTGTAACATTACCAGCACAGTTAAGGAAATAGACTTACTCAATACCTCCCAGTATTTCTTAGTATTCCTTTAAGATTTTTTTGTTTTGTTTTTGTGTTCTGTTTGTTTTTAATTTTTATTAATATTAAAGTGAACCGATTTCATGTATTTCATAGATAAAATTCCAAGAAGATAGCCACATAATTTTGTTGGATCAATCCTTTTAAAAATATATAATATTCTTCTTTGTCTCTAATTTTTTTTTTTACTTAAAGTCTGTTTATCTGATATGATTATTGCTGCTTCTGCTCATTTTTGGCTTCCATTTGCCTGGTATATTTTTCCTAGCCTTTCACTTTCATTCTATGTGTATCTTTACTTGTGAAATGAGTTTGCTGTAGGCAGTGTATAGTTTTTTTTTGTTTGTTTGTTTGTTTTTAATCCATTCAAACAATCTATATTTTTTGACTGGGGAATTTAATCCATTTACATTCAAGGCTAAGATTGATATAACTAATTCCTTTCATTTTGTTGATTGCTTACTAATTATGTCTGTTCTGTTAAGAAATTTGTTCTTTGCATGCATTTCTATGATATTTACTGCTAATGTAGGTATCCCTTCAGGATTTCTTTCTTTTTACTTTTTTATTTATTTGTTTGAAATTCAGAGTTACATAGAGAGAGGGAGAGACAGACAGAGATAGAGAGAGATCATACATTCACCAATTCATTCCCCAGATGGCCACAATGGCCAGGGCTAGACTAGACCAAAACTAGGAGTCAGAAGCTTCATTCATGTCTCCCATGTGGATGGCAGGGGCCCAAACACTTGGGTCATCTGCTGATGCTTTTCCCAATCCATTAGGAGGGAACTGTATTGGAAGTAAAGCAGTCAGATATTAACTGGTGCCCATATGTGATGTCATCATTGCAGGCAGTGGCTTTATGTGCTACACCACAATGTCGGCCTCCAAGATTTCTTGTCAGGCTCATCTGAGTGATGAATTCTGTTTTTCTTGTCTGGAAAATATTTTATTTCTCCTTCACTCCTAAAAGATAATTTGTTGGACATAATATTCTTGATAGGAAGTTCTCTTTTCCTTTCATGACATTGAATGCATTTTCCCACTCTCTTCTGGGCTATAGAGTTTCTTCTGAGAAGTTGGCTGTCAGTCTAACTGGTTTTCCTTTTTGTCTAACTTGGCATTTTTCTGTTATTGTGCTTGGGATTCTCTCCTTGTCCTTAACTTTAAAAAAAGATTTGTTTATCTTATTTGAAAGTCAGAGTTATAAAGAGAGAGAAGGAGAGGCAGGGGGAATAGAGAGAGGAAGGAAGGGGGAAGGGATAGAAGGAAGAAAAGAGGGGGGAGAGAGGGAGGTAGGGAGAGAAAGGAAGGAGAGGGAGGAAGAGAGAGTGGGGAGAAGGAGGAAGGGAGATCTTCCATCCACTGGTTCACTTTGTAAATGGTGGCAACATCTAGAGCTAGAAAAGGCTGAAGCCAGTTGCCAGGAGCTTCATCTGGGTCTCCAAAGTGGGTACAAGGGTCCAAGGAGTTGAGCCATCTTCCACTGCTTCCCAGTTGCATTAGCAGGGAGCTGGATTGGAAGTGGAGCAACTAGGACGTGACTCAGCACCCTTATAGGATGCCTACATTATAGATGGTAGCTTAACCCATCATGCCACAATGCTGTCCGCTGTCCCTAACTTTTAACGGTTTGACTATAATAATACCTTAGAGAATGTCTTTCTTAGGTTGAGTCTGACTGGAATCCTTGGAACATCCTGTGTTTGGATGTCAATATGTCTTTGAAAACTTGGGAAGGTTTAACCTACTGTTTCATTCAGTAGGTTCTCAACGCATTGTTCCTTCTCTTCTCCTTCAGGAATCTATAATACAAATATTTGTTCTTTTAATGATATCACATATATCACATAGGCTTTCCTCTTTTTTAATTCTTTTTTCTTTATTCTTATCTGAGTGGGTTATATTAAAATTTTTTCCTCCAAATCAGAAATTCTTTATTCTACCTGGTCTTTTTCGCTGTTGAAGCTCTGAGTTGTATTTTTTTATTTTATTGATTGAAGTTATCAACTCTAAAATTTCTGTTAGCTTCTTTATAATGATTTCTATCTCATTGAATTTCTCATTTGCAGTATCTGTTGTTTTCCTCATTCCTTTAAGCCATCTATATTCTCTTGCATTTTGTTGTGTTTCTTTGAGATCGTCATTTTGAATTATTTTTCAGGTATTTTGTAGATATCCTTCAGATCATGATACACTTCTTGAGAACTATTCTTTTTTTAAGATTCACTTATTTATTTGAGAGGTAGAGTTACAGACAGAAAAAGGGAAAGACAGAAAGGTCTTCCATCTGCTGGTTCACTCTCCAAATGGCTGCAACAGCCAGAGATGGGCCAATCCTAAGCCGGGACCGAGGACCTTCTTCCAGATCTCCCATATGGGTGCAGGGACCCAAACACTTGGGCCATCTTCTACTGCTTTCCCAGGCCATAGCAGAGAGCTGGATTGGAAGAGGAGCAACCAGGACATGAACCAGGATGCCACCATATGGGATGTCCCTCGGCAGAGGCTTAGCCTATTATGCCACAGTGCTGGCCCCCACTATTTTATTTTTGTAGAGGTGTCATGCTTCCTTGCTTCTTCATGTTTCTGTGTCCCCATACTGACATCTGTGTATCTGTGTAATAGTTAATTATTTTTATGAAATAAGTTTCACTGGAAAAGACTTTTTTGTTTAGATAGAATTTGAGGTATTGCGTGGGTTGTTGATTTGGCATCGGTTCTAGGTAGGTGACCCCAGTAATGTAACCTTTGAGCTATTTCTTCAGCATTGTCAGCAGAGTCTACAAGTGCCACATTAGTCTGATCTGTAGCTGGAGGTAGTGGTGTTACTTTAAAGTGGACATGAGCCTTCAAAGATGTATGTCTTTGGTCCCAAGAGAGTTAGATTTCAATCACATGAGGGTCTGTGATGGCTGTCACCACATTTCTGGGACACAGAGGGGGCTGTCCCCTTAGTCCTGCCAGGCAAACCTCTTTGATGCACGGGCTTGTGGCACTAATTACTTTGGCCCTCAAACTATATAATGTGGATAGGACCTTCCCCACTTCCCGCTGGTGGAAATAATTAATGCTGGGACTTATGGCCCGAAGACCCCATGCCTCAGCTCTGGGAGATGGTACAGGAATCTTGTCCCAGTCCCACAGGGTGAATACAGTTTATACTGCAGATTATGCCTGGCAGGTGTGGGCCTGGAGCCCTGGAATGCAGCTGGGCTCTTCTCTAGGTCCCACGGGGTACATTCTGAAGACTGAAGAATACAGTACTAATAGTCATCATCCTGGAGCTGTGAAACACAGTGGAGTCCATACCCAGGTCTCACAGGGTAAGTGTCAGCTATGCTGGGTGCTGTGGTCTGGCAGTCACCAGCCTGATGCAGAGAAATGCAGGTAGGGTCCTTTAGACCCCACGTGGGTTGCAGCACCAGCAGTGGCACTCCCAGACTTGGGGCAGGGGGGCAAAGAGGGGACTGTCCCACTTCCTGCAGGTCATGAAAAGGTGATGCTAGGGGGTGCCGTGGCTCCCCAGCATACTGAGGTGAGAGTTACAGAAAGGACTTGCTCAGCTGTGGTCCTGTTGGACTGTAGTGGGCTCCAAGAAGTCAAGGGGAACCTCACTGGATGGCACCAAGTAAGCAAGTGTAGCTCCAGGGCTTGTGCCTGGAACTCCCATGGTTTCTGGAGTCACAGGCCTACTCACTGCCCTGGGAAGTGTCCTTGCTTCTCTGGAGGCTTCTGATAGCACAGGGCCGGCCCCCCAAGGCAGATGGCATACAGCACCTGGCAGTGGGGTCAGAGGGCAGCAGTGTGGTTTCCTTCCTTAGCGCTTAGCACAGAGTCGTTGCTTAGATCCCAGTCACCCCCCTGGACTGGATATGAAATCAGTGAGGACTGCTTCATTCCCCGCCCCAGATAGGGCTGCCCATCTGCTGCAGTCACAGGGTTGGTGATACTTTCTGCTTACCTCTTCCTGGCAAGATGGCGTCCCACGGCGGGGGTGTTGGGGAAGGAGCGGGGAGCAGTGCCACTGGCCTTCCTTCTGCTGGTCTTCAGAGTTTCTGTGCTCTTTGCAGATCTCTTCACCTCCTTACTAAAAAAATTCCCTCAGGCCTTTTCCTCAGTTCTGATGTTTTGTACATACAACCCTTTCCCCAGTATGATAGTGGACCCCAGCCCGGCAGCCAGGGTAGGAGTGGTGGGAGGTGGTAGCAGGCAGCTACAGCAGCAGCAGCATGCTCCTCTCTCTCCCTCCTCCCTCCCCCCTCCTTCTTTCCCCCCCCTTCCTCCCCCTCCTCCCTCTTTCCTCCCCCTCCTCCCTCCTCCCACACCTGGTTTTTGGCATCTCTGTGTTATTTGCCGTAGTCATCACTATTTTACTGAAGCTCTCACTCAGACAATCTTCTGGAAATGTGGTTCCTTCATTTTTGCTCTGAAATATTTCTCTGGCCGAGGTGGACGTGGATCATCTATTCAGCCATCCAACAGTTGCTTTTAAAACTAAACAGACACACAGAGAGCAAGCGAGAGCGAGAGCAAGCTAGAGAGGCTCCCTATCGCATGCCATGTGATGGCCCAGGACTCTGCCAGCAAGACACAGACCCTGACTTTGGACCAGAATTTTGAGCAAAAATAAACAGTTTTTTCTTTACAATTTAAAAAACTCCAAATTGTAATTAGATGACACAGTAAGGGTAATGGAAATATCTCTGGGGTAGAGCGTATCTAAGTGTGTGTTTGTGTGTGCGTGTGCACGCATGCTTTCTCTATAATGCCCTATTCCTTTATTTAGGACAGAAAGTCTGATTATAGCTTCCTGGCAACCAAAGCAAAAAGGGGAGTAGTGAAAGAAATATGCAGAATTATTCTGAGACAAAACTAATTCATTTGCTTCAGAGAAATGCTGTGAGGTCAGAAGGAAATTTCTCATAAAGGCCACGTGTGCCTTCCAGGTCGCTGAATTTTCAGTAACATCCTATAATGTATATGCCAATTTCCTAACAAAATTTCTGGTAACACCTCTTCAAATAAGCTACAGTCCTTTCACTTGAAAACAATTCTACAGGGGCAGGCATTTGACAGAGCAGTTAAGACACCAATTGGGATGTCAGTATCCCCGATCAGAGTCCTGGGTTCAAGTCCAGGCCCTGTTTTCTATCCAATATACTGCTGATGTACAACTTAGGACCTCTTCCGCACACGTGGGAACTCCAAAATGAGTTCCAAGCTTTTAGCTTCCACCTGCCCAGCCCTGGATGTTGTGTGCATTTGAGTAGTGAACCAGTGAATGAAAGCCTACTCTGAATCAATCAGCCTTTCTCTCTCTCTCCCTTTTAAGTAAATTCATTAAATAAATAAAATTTTAAAAAAACAATTCTATAGCTAACCAGTAATTAGCAGTCCAAAGGCAAAACTTGATCCACACATAATCCTGAGTTCTACTAAAGGACCTTGTAAAGTGTGTGTCTTGTAGACAATAGACTTTAAAATGCCATTATTTATCACTAAAACTCAATGGAAACTATCAGACTCTGATACAAAGGTTATGGATACAAATCCAAAACCTGGAAAGCAAATGTGCTAGGTTACAGATTTATCTTGAGGGCCACATAGAGGTGAGAGCCCACGTCTTCCCAGGAAAACAAAGGCACCCCTCTAGGACAGCCTCCTCCTCCACGCCCCGCCCACTGTCCGTGAGTCTGGATTGGAGATGACGAAGCAGGCAACCCACAGAAGTAGATTTTTTTGAATACTGAAATTTCTTCCCCTTATACAGCTAGGGTTTAGAAAAGAAGTTTTTCCCAAATATATTCTAAGCAGTCTTACCTTCACAGGCAGATGACACCCATTGTCATTTTGGATTTCCTGAATATCTCAAAGCAATGATTATGTGCATTGATGACCTGTGCTGGTAATTCTCTCTCTCCTACTCTCACTTTCACTCTAGTCAAAAGTCACTGTCCATTGTACGGTTATGTATCCTACCCCTCCTGAAGTTCTGTTTTAATTTCTCACTGCATTTTTTATGGGCCTTCCTTTCTCTGAGCACTCTGCTTCACAGGGAACATCCACTGCAGTATCCCTGGTCTCAGATTCACAGTAGGTGTTCACTAAGAGATCATTAAATAAATGAATCAGTGAAGGTCTTTAGTAACCACCTACACTTCATTAATTTTCTGCTTTTAGTCATGTATGATGGGAAAAATAGATCTTACAGGGAAGGAATGGCCCAGTTAAGGGCAGGCATTGTGGTGTATTGGGTTAAGCCACCGCCTGCGACATTGGCATTCCATTAGGGTGCCAGCTTGTATCCCAGCTGCTCCACTTCCCATCCAGCTCTCTGTTAATGTGCCTGGAAAAGGAGTGGAAGTTGGCCCAAGTAGTTGGGTCCCTGCCACCCATGTGGGAGACCTGGAAGAAGCTCTTGCCTTCAGTGGTTGTGGCCTTTTGAGGAGGGAACTAGTGTATGGAAAATCTCTTTGTCTCTCTCTGTTAACTCCATCTTCCAAATTAATTAATTAACCTTAAAAAAGAAAGAATGTCCCAGTTTAAGGGAATTTCATTTTTTCCAAAACATTTTGAGTATACCTAATTTTTGTTTTGTTTGTTTTACAGTAGCTCATCTTTCAATGATAAGACTTTGTTGCTGCTTGTTAAACAAATCATGATAAGAAACAGCAGGATCAGTGCAAAGAATCTGGTAGCAACTCCTTGTTCAGGAGCCCTGCTCTGCAGAGCTCAACCTGAGGACTTAATTCGTCTAGGAAAGAGCTCATTTTTCACTCTTGGATTTAGGGTCATAAAATCAAACATCATTCACTTTCCTAAATCAGGTGTATTTTATGCACGAGCCACTTGACGCCAGGTTCTGCCCCAGGTCTGTTGGATATTTGGATCAGGTATTCTAATCTCTCTGTAGCTTCTTCCTGGCACCCAGGGGGAGATAGTACCCCAGATGCCTCCGTTGTGGAAGGTTCTCAGCTTCCTGTCATGTCAGTAAGTCTGGACGCCGTCCCCGTCTGTGGAGGATACAGAGACCGTGCTCACCCTTGGCACACGTGCATGGTCACACAGGATGTGCTCTCAGCTCAGAACCCTTCTCGTCCGGCAGTGGTTACTGAGCTGAGCACTCTGTTTTTTCCTCATTGACCTTTATTTAATTTCCACCACATCCCAATGCAGCGAGGATTATCATCATACCCATTCTACAAATGAGAAAACTGGCATGAAGAGCTTAAGTAATTTACCAGTGCCTCAAAGCTAGGAAATGAAGGACCTTGGCTTCCAACCCAATCTTCCTAATTGTAGGGACTTTTTACTCCTTACCTCCCTGTTAAATGTCAGTCTCAATATATTTGCGTGACTTATTGATACATACAGTGGACAGTGAAAACATTGTGAAAAGCTGTCCTGGAAGTTCTGAGTTGGTAAATTCATCAGTTTTACTATGCCTTTAAGGTGATTCATAGCATCTGGCAAACTTAGGAAGCATGAGTATGGTGGGAAGGCTCTACTCTGGGAGCTGGAGAGCTGAGGTTTCCTGTGCTCTGCACCTGATCCAAAACCTTGATTTTTGTTGAGTCATTCAATCATCCAGGGCCTCAATTCCCTCCATATTAAAGTTGGGCATTTGCCCAAAAGGTCTCTAAGCTTCCTTTTCACTCTAGTACTCTGTGTATGTAAATTCCATGCTCTGGCTTGACCAGGCTGTCTTGTTGTTGGGGGCCTTCAAATCCTCCATTCCAAATAGTGTGGATTTCACCCTACTCTCCTAAGGCATTGTCAAAACTGAGACCTACACAATCATGCAACGCTGATCCTTGCTGCTTCCCTACACAAGTTAAGAAAAGTGGTTTGGGGTCCTGTGACGCTTGGTTAAAATTATTGAAGGTAATCCCACCAGTGGGAGAAAACATAGCTCCAGCAACCAGGATCTGGGCTCCCAGTTACCCTCACCTCTGCCTTTCAAGCAAGGTCATCTTCCACCCTGAGAAACAGGGACAGATAAACCTCAGGATTCTCATGACACTCTGACTTGCCCAGCAACATGGCAGGCAGAGGTCAGACTTTGCCATCTTTTCCTCTGTGCCTTCATACAGTGTACACAAACACTCCCTCTTGTACACATATACGGAAATATGTATGTATTTGTAGGCCCAGCAATTTCTAACCAAGGTAGGGTTGAGACCACTCTTCTGTACCACAGTGCAAATGAGCACACAGTCAAGATGGACAGGTAATTCCTTTGGAGATGTGCAGCGTGGAAGTGACAGGCAGCAGAGAACTGCTCCTTTTCAGCAAATAAGCGTGCTATTGATGAGAATCCCAGGGTCGATAGGCATTGTGTACATTCCACCTCTCCATCTCTGTCCCTTGCTTCTTGGTACATACAAAAAGATGTCCTAGGTAAACCCAGGATCTGGGAGTCACACATGATCTCTTAACAATTTCCTGCCCTAACAAGTTCTATTCAGAACTTCAGCTTCTCCTGAATTCCCTTAAAAATTACACACTTAATTCTAGTAGCTTCCTGCATTATATTCAGTGGTAATTTTCAAAAGTAGCCCCAGTCCATTCTTAGAGATATCTCTCTCAATTCTCTGTTGGATCAAAAGATCTATTTATTTTACCAAAGCAGTTTCAGCAGAAATTACAGCCAGATAAATCTCTTAGACCCATTCCCCCACCCCCCAAAAAAGAATAACTGTATTCTTAAGAGTGTAGACTCTCAAATCCATACTACTTAGTTTCAGATTGTAGCTCAGCTACTTTATTGTGCTGTGGTCTTATTCAACCAAATTTGTCTGTGTCTCAGTATTTTTATGTACAAAATGTTAATATATCTCTGTAACTCCCAAAGCTATGAATATTAAATGACATTTTGACTCATCTAAATATCTTGAAAAGAGATTTAGACAATTGAAGCAGAGATTATGTTTTATGTCATCAATTTTGTAATTTAACACTTTTTCAACAGGAAATTTACAGTTGTTAAATATTCAGTTGAGAAGCCATCACCACCATCCATTTGAACGTTTCTATCTTCCCCAGACAGAAACTCCATAGCAATTTAACACTAAGCCCATTCCCCTAAGCTATTAGAAACCACTATTTTATTTTTGTTTCCAAAAATTTGTTCTTTTATAAGCAGAATCATAGAATCTTGCTTTTGGGACTGGCTCGTTTCACTTAGCATAATTCCTCAAGGTTCATCCATGTTGTAGCATGGGTCAGAATCTCCTGCATTTTTAAGCCTAAATAATGTCCCATTGTAAATGTATTTCACATGTTCTTTGCTCACTGAACTATCAATGGATATGTGTGTTGTTTTCATGCTTAAACTTTTGTAAATGCTGCTGTGAACATCTGTATGCACATATCTGCTCCAGTCCAATTTGACTGTCAAATGTGTATATACAGAGGTGAAAATGGGTCCGTTGTCTTTTCTAAAAGATTTATTAAGGTACAGTTACTGGGGGAAGGGAGAAGGGGGAGACAGAGAGAAAGAGAACTTCGACCCATTGGTTCATTCCCCCCATATGGCTGCAGTAGCCACAGCTGGGCCAGGCTGAAGCCTGGAGTCCAGAGCTTTTTCCAGGTCTCCTGAATGGGTGCAGGGGCCCTGTGGGCGCCACCCGTGAGGCCCACACACTTCCCGAATGGTGCGGCGACAGCGTTCTTCGCAAGAATGCTGAGAGACAAGTTTGGATGAACATGTCCACTTTATTAACAGTCACACACATCTTTTAAAGGGCAGGCAGAAGGGGCGTAACTAATTTAGGGCAATACTAATTCCATAGGATAGAACTGATATTGGCGCTACTATGCTTCTCCAATCAGCTTGAATGTCACGTAGCTAGGAGAGCTTTCCAGGTGGTCCCAATGGGCCTGGGCCACACCCAGGAGCTGTTTATCTGATTGGCAGCGGTGGGGGGAAATGTGCCATCTGCCAGTAGCCAGGCTGCGGGGTTCCTCTCGGGAGGCATGTCATGCCATACCCTCTCAACCTCCTGCATAGGCAGGGCAGGCAGTCTCACTGGATCATCAACAGGGCCCAGGCACTTGGACCATCCTCCACTGCTTTCCCCAGTGCAACAGCAGGAAGCTGGATCGGAAGTGGAGCAGCCATAACACAAACCAGTGCCCATATGGGATGCCAGCATCAGAGGTGGCAATTTTACCCACTACACCACAATGCCAGCCCCCAAAATTGTTGAATGATACAGGAATTCTAAGTTTAATTCTTTGAGGAATTGCCCACAAGTTTTCCACAGCAGCTGCACCATTTTGCATTCCTGCCAGCAATGCACAGAGTTTCTAGTTCCCCACATCCTCCCTAACACTTGTTATTTTCTGTTTGTCTGGTTCTTTTTCTTTTAAATAAGAACTATCCTCATCAGTGAGAAGTGGTATCTCATTGTACATTTGATTTGCATTTCTCTAATGGTTAGTGATGCTGCGAATCTTTTCATGGGCTTATTGGCTGCTTGTGTATCTCTGTAGAACAATGTATGTTTAGATTTTTCACCTAGTTTTTAATCATCTGTCTTGTGTTATTTTTACTGAGTTGCAGGAGTGCTTTCCATTCTGGAACCATTCACTTCCAGGTGGATGATTTGCTAATATTTCTCTCCTTCTTTGGGTTGCCTTTTTATGCTATTCAGAGTGTCCTCTGATGTGCAGAACTTTTTAATATGATTCAGTTTATCTGGTTTTTCTTTTATTGCCTCTGTTTTGGGGTCATGTAACACACTTTTAAGAGCTTTGTCCGTAATGGCCATTGTTGTCATAATTTTTGCAAATGGTAACTCATTTAATCACCGACAAAGACAGAAGCAGCCACTGACACTGGGGACTATCCTGGCATGGACAGTGAGGCTTAGATGTTGCTAGGAGCTGGCCTGCCACTCACAGCTTAGTCACAGCATTCTCCTGGCCAACACAGCATCTCAGAGCACCACCACTCAACAAAGCCATCCGTGAGTATACAGCTGTGAGATCAAATGAAAACAAGACCAGTTCATGTGTTCCTGAACGCAAATACAAACAAGGTCATTGTCTCTCTTAGTGCATTTGTCATTATTATCATGAACTACCTAAGGCTGGGTGATAACAAAGACAAGAAGCTTGGTTAGCTCATAGTTTGAGAGGCCAACGTTCCAAACAGCATAGGACTGTCTCCAGTGATGGCCTCCTTGGCTTCAGCACCTTATGGCAGCTGGCACAGCAATGGCAGGAAAGCAAGTGGGAAGGAGAGATCACACAGCCAGAGCAAGGCAGAGGGGCCAGCCTTGCAATCTCTCATTGAACCCCACCTCTGTTAGTATTTATTTATTTAATCCATTTGAAAGGCAGAGTTACAGAGAGAAAGGGAATGACAGAGAAAATTGTCCATCTTCTAGGTCACTGCAATGGAAGGGGATGGGTCAAGTCTGGCCACCCAGGTCTGCCACATGAGTAGCAGGGGCCCAAGCACTTGCGCTAGCTTCTTCTAGTTTCCCAGGTGCATCAAAAGTGGCTGGATTGGAAATGGAGCAGCCATGACTGGAACCGGCACTCATGTGGGATGCTGACTTCTCATGCAGCACCAGACCCAATGTCTTAAATGCTCCACCAGCTCTTCGTACTGCCACGTGGAAGGCCAAGCTCAACTCCCAACTCAAACCCCTTGGGCAATAAACCACAACACTGTACGAACCACAAAAATACAAACTGCCATTCTCTCCAGGTGGAAATGAGCGATGGTTGTGTGTTTGCCAGTTAGAGATTTAGCCTCTTTTAGTCAGTTCTTTGTATAGGGAAAAAAAAAAACAGATTGCAATACCAGGTCACAGAATCATCCCCACTCTCCAACAGCACCAAATAAAAGTCTTTTTGAACACTTTGGTCCTAAAGCACCCCAGAGCCCCCACTGTGGGTTTCTCCCTCATCACAGTGAGTGAATCAGCTGTGTGTGGCTGCAA
Organism: Lepus europaeus; assembly: GCF_033115175.1. NCBI lineage: Eukaryota > Metazoa > Chordata > Mammalia > Lagomorpha > Leporidae > Lepus > Lepus europaeus. The sequence continues at coordinate 112,791,760 of NC_084830.1, read as the reverse complement.
TGTGCTCCTTCCTGTTGCTTTTGGAGCTGGAGAACATTGACAGCCTCATGCTGTGAGTTCCTCTTACCATCATCACTGTTGAATGCTTGGGAACACTGTGGCACAGGTTAAATAACTTGCCTGAAGATGCATAGTTAGTAAATAGCACAAAACAAGCCTGGCACCAAGAAATTGGTCTAGAGAGGGCTAAGAATACAGAAACTTCAGTAAATCTTGAAAAGGCAACTCCAGAAAAAGAAAGTGCAAGAAATAAAAGTAGTCACCATGCACTTCATTCCCAGCTCCAAGTAGTGCTCACATGGCCATCGTCAGATAAATGTGGGATAGCCATCTAAGCAATATCGCAGGCGGAGGAGATGCACAAAGCATGCGTGTGTATCCTGGGCAGGTGGAGGAAAAAAGCCTAGGTCTGCATCTTGTGTAGGGAGAAGTTACTAGAAAATGCCTGAAAATGCAAGAAATAGCAGCACAGTGTGTTATTTATAGAGCTGGAGATAAATACCAAAATAATCAACTAAAAAAGGTAAGTGTGGTTGCTGCTGGGAAGGAATAAATTGGCAGTGATGAAAAAGATTGCTATTTTTGAACCCAGCGTTGTAGAATTACTTGATTCTTTAAACTGTGTGTATTTTTTTCTTCTGATAAAAAGAAAACATATTAAAAGAAAGCACAAGGAGAAGGCGTTTGGTATAGCAGTAGGTTACATCTTGGGACACCTGCATTCTGTTTCACTGTGCTTGGTTCAAGTCCTGGCTCCTCATTTCTAATCCAGTTTTCTGCTAATGTGTACCTCGGGAGGCACTGGTGATGTCTCCTGTATCTGAGTCCCTTGCCATCCAAGTAGGAGACCCTAACTGAGTTCTGAACTCTGATTTAGGCCTGGTCCAGCCTTGACTATTGGAAGCATGTGGGAAGTAAGCCCATGTTTGGCAAATCTCTCCCCTGACACACACACACTTAACCCTCCCTCCCTCCCCCCCCCCCCCACTTTTTGTCTTTCTGCCTTTCAAACAAAATGAAAATAAGTAAATTCCTTTTTTAAAAAAAGTAAACATGAGAAATTGAGCACAGAATACACTTAATACAATGTTAGAGCCCCCTAATGGGAACTGTTGAATATTTTCAGATACATTTTCGCTCAACAAATAGGTGTTGATCAAGAATGAGGTGTTTGGAATGACCGGAGTTGGCATGAACTTGAGCAGTTAGGCACAGGAGCATTTTCCTCAAGTGTGCGGATGAGTCTGTGTCGGCCTCTGTTAAGTGTGGCATCCTGTGGAGTTGCTAAGGCTTAGGTTCTGTTTCCCATCCCAGTTCAAACCCCAGGCTTAGGATTGCAAGAGAACGGGCCAGATGCTAGGGGTGCTTTTCTTCCTCATTGCTAATCCAGTATCCACCTCTGCACAATCCTCAACTTTTCTCCCAAGAATTCCCAACCCGAACAGCCCACCTAGAGCTTTCCTTTTGCAGACTTTCAGAGCAATCTTACAGTTTGCCTAATACAGTTTACCACCTCACTACATTCTGAGTTGTAATATTCATTGGATGTTTATGCATGTAAGTCGCCTGTGTCAACGTTAAGTTGTCACCATTCTAAGAAAGGGTCATTTCTTTGGTTTTTCCATATCACTTAGCACATGGTGCATGTTAAGATAAGCTCAAGACATCCTTCTTGATGTCAATATAATAGGACAGTGGTAGTTTGGGGCAAGAAAACATGCATGTGTTCCACTGAGGCCTTGCAATTTGGACTTGTTGATTGTAGGTCATTGTAACATTTCCAGATCTGAGGTCTTCTGTGATTGCGGATATGAGGTTGACCTCTTTTAGAAAGAATGGAGAAGGTGCCATATGGCATGAGAGAAGATGTATCTGAATAATCTGCCCTCTTCCTTTGAAGGGAGAGAAAAGATGTGGATCCTAAAGGCTAGTTCTCCTTTCGTTGTCTTAGAGCTGCTCTCTTGAGTTGATGATGCCTTTGAAGTGGATGCCTCAATTGATGTTTTTAGCAGTGTGGCATCATTTAGGGAATTATTGTAGGTAACGCATGGCTTAGATCTCAGTATTAATTTCTTGGGCTGCCCTAACAACCCCAAAGTGGGTGGCCTAAAACAACAGAGACTTATTCTCAAATTGCTGAGACTATTAATCTTAAACCAAGGTGTTGAGTAGGCCATGATCCCTGCAAAATTCTAGGAAAGAATCTTTGCTTGCCACTCTTAGTTTCTGGCAGTTGCTGGCAACACTTGGCATTCCTTGCTTAAAAAGCATAACTCCAATTCCTGCTTCCATCTTCACATGGCTATCTTCTCCCTGTGTATGTCTGTGGGCCTCCAAAGCTCTTTCTTCTTGTAAGGATACTAGTCATTGGATTTAAAGCCCACCTGATTCTAGAATAAGTTCGCTTGAATTGTATCTGCAAATAAGGTCACAAAAATCCAAATAAGGTCACAGGTGCCAGGCATTAGGACTTCAGCATCTCTTTTGGAGAGAACACAAGTCAATCTACAATGGTATCCAATTGAATACTCAGCAGGATAGAGCTACGAGATGTAGCTCCCTATGTCTCTTCCCTTATTGAACTCACCATGTGCTTTGACTGCCTTCACCATTAAGTTTAAGCTCTTTGAAGACAAGAATCTTACCTCCCTTGTGTCCCATTTCATTCTTTTCATTTAGCTGGCACTGATCCTGGCACGTAGCAGATACTCAGTAAACATGAGGTAAATGAACAAATAGTACATGAAGTTAAATGATGGTAGGAAGCTGTTCAGAGGATTTTGTAATTTCCAAAGAATGGATCAAGCTAATAGTGGAGGTAGACACTGGCTCAGAGGCTGTCTCCTTCTTTCAGTGGCAAGAGAGGCAATGAATGAAGAAGGCATTAGAGGATGATGGATGGCGTGGCACGAGTGACAAAGGAAGCCAGAAACAAGCCATGGAAACCAATAGAGTTACTATTTCAAGTCTAGAATCTGAATAAATTGGGCAAATATAGAAAAACTGTTCTGTACAGTGCTTGCTTTCAAATTCTACCACAGGCCTTGCCTTTGATTCCCCAAGGGCCAATACCAGCCCTGTCTTTTGTCATTTTTCCATCAATTCTTTTGTTTTATGATTTCCACTGCTTATTATCCTTACTCCTTTCTAGTGTTTTGTAAAGCCAAAGATGAGAGGCAAATGCATTCTTGATACGAAGCATTTAGGCAGTTATCACTTAAATTAATGTTTTCTGCTAGAGTTGTATTTTAGTGGAAAACAATAATTGTTTCTAAGACAGCATCTTGGAGTTGAACCAATTCTATCAGCGAACACTCAACCATGGGAAGCTAACAATAAAAGGCAATGATCAATTGTTTTTTTCCCCTCTTCTACTCCAAAGGCAGACTTTGCCTCCCTTTACTTTTAAATAGAAACTAAACTGATGATACAGCATCTTGTTAGCGCTTCAGCAGAACAGTCAGTGCCCCTACAGAGAAAGACCCCCTAATTTATCACATTTTCCACACCTCCCCTTTGCTGACGGTTTATGAAGATTGTGTGTGTGTGTGTGTGTGTAAGTTACAGCCTTCTAATCTTTGCTTTTGAATTGTGTTGATGTCCAGGAATGGAATTGGGGTGGGAGACAGGGCTCCTTTTCCTTCATGCCAGCTCCCCAAATAGTTGCACAATGCATTTGGTGGCATTCACACTTGACTGGGATCGCATTTCAGTCTGTTCCATCTGATTGGATACTGTGTTTTCTTCCTGTCTGTGGTAATGGAGCACTCATTCCCAGTTCCCAAGGTTATTTTCATCTCAATGACCTTTTCCATCTCCCTGGGGTGGCTCACCATTACCCACCTCCTTGTGCCCTGCCCACTTAGGATATCACTTTCCACACGCCTCTTTTTGTAGTGACTGTAGTCTTCATACATTTTAATCAGGGATTTTGATGCCATGCAAGCACAATGATCTTTACCAGTTTATGACTCCTGCTATATTTCTGTAAGTTCTTCTCATGGTCTTCCTACTCGGGTCAAGCAATTTGCTTTCAACAATGGAAAGAGACAGGATGAGACACCGTCTATTTATGGTATTAGGATTATGGTTTTATGATTTCTTTTCCTAACCTGTGCACCTTCTCATGAAGACTGAAAACTGGTTAGAATACAAGAGACAAGATCTGATGGGAAAATAATTCACAGGGAGGGAAAAAGTCATACTACACTGGGGCAGACGTGGCCTTTTCTGCCTTTCTTTATTGATCTCAAATTGCAGAAGGGGTTCAGAAGATAAAAAGAATCTGTGAAACAAAGAAGGAAAATCAAGGTGAATAAAGGAAGAGCTCTGCAAATGGTGGAGTTAGAGACTGAGTCCTAATTCTCGCGGGAGCTCACTGTCTCCCATGGCATTCCCTTCTCTTCTTGGGCCCTCTGTGTTTGCCTTTGTCCTGGTGGGAGGCTGTGGGACTGATAGACAGGTCTCCTCCTAATTTCTTATGTTACGATTTTAGGAACAGAGCACAAGGTATTTACATCACTTCCAACAATGTGTAGACTTGCCACATATGTCACTTCTCTTTAAAAACACAGAAAGAGCTTGCCCTCCCCAAAGATAGGAAACTAGGAGTGAGCATTTGGCCTGCAGGTTAAGATTCCTGCCTCCCACATTAGAATACCTGAGTTGGATTTCCAGCTGTGGCTCCTGGTCCCAGCTTCCTGCTAAAGCAAACTCTGGGAGGTAGTGCTATTGGCTCTTGTAGCTGAGCCCCTGCCACCCACATGAGAGATGTAGATTGAGTTCCCAGCTTCAGCTTTAGCCTGGCCCAGCCCAGACTATTGCAGGCATTTGGGAAATCACCTTGTAATTAGAGCACTCTTGATCACTCTTGCTCTCTGCCTCTCAAATAAATCAGTAACTAAATAAATAAATTTGAAAGTTTTTAAAAAGATGAGAAACTAAACCTACTGTTTCTTTCTGGATTGGTGGTAGTGGTGATGATGTGTTATTGATATCAAATAATAATCACTTAAACTTACATTGAATTTCTGTTTCAAAGAACAACATCATATGCTTTATCTCAGGTTGTAAATATCTGGTCCTTGGACAGATAAGCTTACACGCTTACTTTTCTTGTTCTTCCTTGTTTTTTTTCAACGTTTTTCTTTAGGTGTCAATGTTGAAAAATTATCATTCATTCGTTCTATAGCCAGTCCCAATAAGAAAACTATCATATTTTCTCTGATATGTGATAGTTAATACAGAATACAAAGATAGGAATGAAATGACATCTTGCAATTTGATCATTGCTTTTAGTCCCTGTTTATACAGCTGTGGAACTGTGGTCTTGGTACTTTTTACTTGTTGAATATCATGATTAGTGATTCACTAAGCCAGTGATTATAGAGTGGATAGAAATTATGTTTTTGCAAGGATTGAGGAAAAAGAAGGAAGGAGGGGAATTGCACAAAGGAAGAGCTCAAAAGGGAAGTGTGGTTATCTTCTTGGAATTGTACCTATGAAATACATGCAGTCTTTTCTCTATATATGTTAATAAAATTTTTTTAGAAAGAAATTGCAGCTGGCAATACTCGCCTACATTCTTAATGGCCACATGACTGCAGTCAAGTCAATGCTACCTATTTCAGATGGGGTTTGAGTTTTCAACTGACTGATTTATGGGGTTGACCTGGTCTCTAGCATTTGACCTTGCAATACCAATTATCTAGCTTGTCAGCACTGCTGATGATAATGAAGATGATGATGATGCCACCATGATTATTAATCCTACTGTGTCATTTTTACCTTTATAAAAGAGTTTATGTGTACATTAATTATTTAAATCTCTTTATATATATACTACTGTGTGCTGAGGAGGATGTTAAGGTATGTTTATCCCCACTTCACAGATAAGATATCTGAGAGAAAACTCATGTGACTCACTATGACTCATATTTATTCTCATGGTCTCCAACTTTCTACCACCAAGGTCCCCTTTATTACTGTCTCCAGTGGACCCAAGGTTTTGTACAATTTTGTTTACCTGTTGACATCTCCTCATATTATGATATGTGCACTCATTTTGTGTTATGTGAAGACATCTAAATGTCTGTGTTTCACACCGTTGAGTTGTTCTAACACAGAGAATCAGTATAATTCTTGTACTTTGGACTTTAACGCTAAAATATACATTGACCTTTCTGATTTATTTTGCTTAGTTTCTCTTAGCTACCAGTAGCTTTTTCAATTACATTGCAGCTAATATCTAACCTCTCATTTCAGTGGTAAATTTAATTTATTTAATAAGTAAGATAATAACTGCTAATACACAAATTCTTTGGTTCCATGCAATAATTTTTCTTCATTTCAGTGCTTTCCTTGCTATACTTATTGGCCTTGTACTTAATGACTTTGAGTTACAAGGCGGAAGAAATGTCACAGCAGGTCATAAAAAGGTTATGTGAGTCTTAAGGATACTGGGTCCAGGCTCCCTACAACATAGCTGGGATTTATGCTAATCTGCAGATAGCAGTGGTAAGGCAATTAGCAGTAGAATTGAAACTCAAGTTTTTGTTACTGTTCTCACTTTTAATACCGGGGTACCTAGTGTGGAACACTTCCTCACGTCTGGTCCTAGCCTTGTACTGGGAAGCAAGGAGTCTCTGCACATTTTGATTCAATACTTGTAATACATCCATTGCGGGCCCAGTGCTGGCAATGGCCTGGTTTTGGAGATGCATCGTCACCCCTGAGTTAGGGCCCTGACTTCCTTCTGGCATTTTGTCTTTGACTGACACATTCTGCAGCTCTGAGACTCTGCCAGCCCTAACTTGCCTGTGCCCTCACAGCGACACAGGATCACTGCGAGATTCCTTTTCCCAAAATAACCCAGCAGCTTCCAGGGCTTGATTGGACTGTGGTCTGTTTTGGAATGGATTCTAACTTTTACAAAGTGAAATTTCATATGCTGAGCAGGTTCTATTTATATCTCCTTGTATTTTCTTGTGTGAGATGCCGAGAAGTCTTTTGTGCAAACGGCTTGTAATAGAAATAAACAATATGATATATGATATATAAGCTGATGGACTTCATTATAACATTTCTCAGGAGAAAAAAAAAAGAAATGCCACATTAAATGTATGTTATTCATAAGACTCCTAATTTCAGGAAAATTAGATATGAAAATGAGCTTCTCCAATGAAGGAAATACAGCATGAATGTTCTTGTGAGCAAAAATACAATTCTTCGTAAATATATGGAAGATATATATGCCCAGCTCTTCTCCACGCATGGAGGTGTGCATTCTGAACAACCTGGATCAAATTAAGTTGATCATCTAAGATACATTCCCGTATTAGAATGTGCTCAAGCTCTGATGGGGCCTCCAGAAAGAGGTTTTCCTTTCTGGGGTGAAGAACTAATAATGTAGCACCCGTGTTGCCTGCGTGTAATGCCAAAGCAGAGGTCATGGCAAGAAGCTTCCACAACAAAGCCAGAAACTGTTCAGATTCTGTGTATAGCTACTGAGGGAAGGAGGTTTTCAAAACCTGCTAAGTTTGAGAGGTCAAGGCTAGCCAAAGAGCTTGAGGAATAACATCCTCAGCGCGCTCAGAGAAAAGTTGGGATCGCATGCCCTGATTCTACCTCCAGCACAGTTCCGCAAGCAACCTCTCTGATGAGCTCCGAAGTCTAAGCCTTATTCCCTTTTCCATTTGGACTATTGTTACCCTGGGCGAGTTCTTTAATTAACTTCTCTGCGTTTTGGTTTCACCATTTATAACACAGGGATAATTATACTTCAAGATAATGTGTGGAAAAAAATGCCTCTCCATTGCACACTGAGAGGCAGACATGCACATTATCATTATTGTTTATTAATAGTAATGACACCCCACATGGGTAGTGGGATCAGCTCCCTTCCCCACACAACTCAGGACCTTCATCCAGGTTCCTCATTAACCCTGACGTTAACTCTGCCATTTGCCTGGAGGCTCTGCAGAGGTAGAGTGTTACCTCTTTACTGGGTTTCTTTTATGGTCTTTTTACTCTTGTAAACAAGTGGAGCTGGGCTGTTCCAAACACCCTGTCTTTAATAAACAACAGAAACTCAGGAAGGGTTAATAAGTCACTAACCACTCAGGTCAGAAAGTCAACAGATCATAGAAACCAGTCACATACAAGGGCACCTCGAAATGTTTATGGAAAAATGGAATTCAAAGGGAAGTTTATCTGGCCAGTGTGATGGGAAAATGAGTTAAGCCACCCCTGTGATACAAGCATCCCACATCAGAGTGCCAGTTCATATTCTGGCTGCTCCACTTCCAGCCTCCCTGCTAAAACGCCTGGGGCAGCAGCCTAAGGTGGCCCAAGTGCTTTGGCTCCTGCCACTCATGTGGAAGACCTGAGTAGATTACCTGGCTCCTGGGTTCAGCCTGACCCAAATCTGGTTATTGTGGTCACTTGTGGGGTAAAACAGTGGATAGAAGATTGCGCTCACTCGTTCTGTCTCTCTCTGTCTCTCTGTTCTACCTTTCAATTCAATAAATCTCTTTTAAAAGTGGGTGATGAGTTTGTTTTGGTGAGGAAAAAAAAAGGTGAAATGCATTCATGGTTTTCTCATGATAGGCATTTTCTATGAAATTATAGAAGAACCCTTGTATGCATGGATTTCAAATTTTTGCACCAAAATAAACTTATCTTTTAATTCTATTTTCCATAAACTTTTTTAAAAATATCCTTGTACTTCACATTCAGGGTTTATACTCATACATATATTTCCATGGCCCTACTCCCTCCAAAATTGATCATACCAGCTTAAGGGTGGATGATAGCTGTGAGAAAATCAATTTCAGAGAAGTTGAGCACACACTTCCACTTCTGACATTGTAGTAGAAAATTCCACTTACAAAACAATGAGGCACTTGGATCAAAACCCCTGCCGTGTCCAATTAGACTTCTTTAAAAGGGAGCGACCTCTTTAACTTTGTGTTTCTGGGGGCTGTTTATCGTTTCCTTTTGGCTTATCACAACTCCTAAATTACCTTAGCATATGCTTCGTTGCTAGTATTTTTCTTCTTTCCCTTTGCCACAGGAGATAACAGCAACAAAAAGTTCTTTATGAGAGGCATTTCAAGAAAGTGTTGGAGGGGAAAAAAACAGTGGTTAATGAAATAAAGAAGGAAATAATTTCCAGAGCTTTTAAAACTATGTTGTAGGACAATCATTCGAGTATGGGATGGACCCCTAGGCAAGATTAGGTCTTTTGGGTGACAGAGGAACTGAGTTTGGATGTCAGCTTTGAATTCTTATTACCCTTGTTCCTGCACTCCTTATAAATTCAGGATCCAAATAGCTATACTTAGCATGCTTTTGAATGTGGTAAAATGTGTGTTTTATTTAGTCAGTACTCCGTGTACTTCTGTGTTTCTTTCCAGCTGGAGACTTAGTCCCATTTTTCACTCCCTGGGAATTATGACAAGGAAGTTCAGTGGAACCAACACAATGCTGTAGCCTTCTTCCAACCCCTTTCACATTGCAGAACAAGTACTTTCCTAGATGGTCCATCCCTTAGGAGCAGAGGCTTTATCTCATTCATCTTAGTATTATCTTAGCACCAAGCCCAGCATGGGAAACCACAGATGCCTGCTGCGTGAATGGATGATGGGTGGAGAAAAATGCCATGGTCTTTGACATTTCTGTGTATCACCAATGAAAAGATACAGCGAGTAGAGCAAGGTTCTCATACCTAAAAGTCAGCTCAAACCACCAGAGTGGGTCAAATTGTCTTTTCATTGCGTTTAGAATAAAACCCAGACCATGGAGAGTGGCTAGCATGGTGCATTTGGCTGGAGTCTAACATTTAGCTTCACTTCTCTCCATTCTCTCCTCTGTCCACTCTGCACCAACACTGGTCTTCTTTTCATTCTTCAGAATCAGTGAGCTCTGTCGCATGACAGCATGGCTCTTCCTGTTGCTCCTACCCAGAATCCTTCCCCACCTTTCTCCTTGGCTCACCTGGTCATTCATTTGCCTTGGACTTCATCTCCTCGGACAGCATTTTTCCATCCCAAGTTTTCTGCCCTCAGTCCTTTCGGTATCCTCCACAGCCAGAGGAGTGCCCTGCACTTAGTAGGTCTACAATAAATATCTTCTGGGCGACTAACCCATCATTAGCCATAGTTTCCAGATATTTAATATATGACCATAAGAAAACCTTTGCTAGAAAACCTGGAGCAAACAATCTAAATTCCAAATCCAAAGTCAAAGTCTGACTTTTGTTTTGTCTTTTTAAATAACCAGAAACTTAGAGATTACCTCTTCTGTATGCATTCTTAAAGGAAGAAAGGGATTTGGGGAAGCGTGGAGGAAAACCTTGGGCAAGATGGATTTAAAAATTTGGGGGAAAAGGTGATGAGAGTTCTCAGTGATTTTAAAATGCTTATATGAAGTGAGCCACCCCTGGACAAGATATTCCATATTTCTCAGTTATTTCTTAAAATCCATGGCATACTAAAGGTTGTGCAGATTAGTCATGGATTTCAAGTTTTTGTTTTGTTTTGTTTTGTTTTAGAGAGAAAGAGAGTGCACTCCCATTCACTAGTTCATTTCCCAAATGTCCTCAAGGACTGATGTTGAGCCAGGCCAAAGCTGACAGCCAGCAGCTCAGTCCAAGTCTCCCACATGGGTGTCAGGAACCCAGTTACTTGAGCCATCACTACTACCTCACATGTGTGTATTAGCAAGAAGTTGGAATTAGCAGTAGAGCAAGGACTTGAACCCATGCACTCCCATATGGTATGCAGATTTCCCATCCAGTGTCTTAACCTCTAGGCCAAATACCCCCCCCCTCTCAAAGTTATTTGATGATCAGGCATCATCTCCTCTCCTCCTTGTTGTTCTTTGAACATTTTTGAGACTAATATTGGGTGGAATACATTTTGGGAAACAATAAATTAGGAACCATCGTCTACTGAACATTGACTATGCCCCAAGCCGTGTACCAGGCATTTTGTCACTTGATCACTTGTTCTGCCACTCTTCTATTTACTGATGAATGAAATGAACCTCATGGAGTTTAGTTAACTTGACAAAATCCATGTGACTATCAGATCAAGCATAGCAGCTAGGATGTAAACTAAGGCTGCCTGATTCCAGTGGCCTTGATCCTCTCACTGCTAAATACTATTTCCCAAGATATGCTTCTAATTACTTAAAGCAGAGCTCACTGGCAAGCACCTTTTGACTTTGTTAAATACAAGATTTCTGGGCCCTAAACCAGATTTTTTTTTAATTCAGTATGTCTGGGTTGGGATCTGAAAATTTGCATTTCTAACAGGTTTCCAGATGATGCTGCTACCTCTGGCTTGGGGCCCATATTTTGAGAGCCACTGGTTTAAAGCTCAACTATTACAAGTTAATGGTTTTTGTAATAATGTTATTAGAAGCTTATGAAGCTAAAGACTCTTTATAATATTTTTTGCTACATTCATATGATACTAATAATTCATTTCAATTCCAGAAGTATTTATTGAGCATCCACAGTTACAGACATTATATAATTTCATAGGATTCAGAAATGGCTAGGAGTAGATACTTGGCCTTAGGGAGACTGTAGTTAGTGGCAGCATGGGGCGAGGGTGGTATTAAGGAGAACAAAGTATTCAGGTGCACTGATGCACACAGTCCTAGAGTGGCACGCATGGCACTTCCCCCTGTGGCTGCAGATGGCATTGGAAGATACCCTCCTACACGCCTGGAACCTAACTGGCATCCTACCTCATGGTTAGTCCTCAGCTGGGATGGGAGGGACCCAGGAAACACCAACAGCAGGTGCAGTGCAACAATGGGAAGCTTACAATGCTGATGGGAGGTTCCCATGCACAAGTCTCTGGATTCGGGCAAAGAGGTGAAAGTGAGTGGGAATGAGGCTGGAAGGGCCGTGAAGGGTCTTGTATAAAAACAGAACTTAGAGAATTCTTGTCAGAGGGCTCACGGGAAAGGTGTATGGCTCTCCACGGCTCATTCAGGCATGTGTTCACTCTGTGAATATTTTCTGAGACTGCATTGGATGCTGGGGCAAGATAAGGAGGACTGAAACCCTGAATCTGGCCTCCAGGAAGAGAAATAAAATGTGTTCAACCCCAAAGCCAATGCTAAGATCAGAATGTGCCATGACTAAAAGGCCTGGAAACACTGAACGGAGGTCCTAGGACAATACAGAGAAAGAGATAGCTCGCCGGAAGAATCATGGCCCCTCCATTTGTGCTGACTCTGGGAACAGCCCAAGATGGGCGGCAGCACAGGTCCCCATTACAGCCTCTCCGTACCCTCCTGGACATTTTTGTAGGTGACTCTCCTATTAACCTTGGAGTGAGACATGGAGGCTGGCGAGTGGAAACTCCAAAGGCTGTGCCAGAGAAAATGCCTTCAGAATCGTGCCTGCTTTGTGCTCCTTGCTAAACATCCAGAAAATAGCTAGCATGCGCGTTTCCCAGGCTGATTAAAGGGTGGGTGTGCAAGTCTGTAAATAATTGCTGCATGAATCTTTATAACCACCCGAAATGAGCTTAACTCGGTTGCTGCACGGTGGCAGAAAGGCTTATAATGTTAGGCTCATCATTCTATCATGCTTCAAAGAATGGGAGGCCGAGGCCCTGCTCCACTCTCCCCTCACTTCCTGATTAATCCACACTTTTAGAATATGAGTTAGGACTGACTGATGAGCTGATTTAGTTTAGCTTTGTAGGATTTTTCCCCTAATTTAGCAAGCAATGAGGACCGGCGCTATTTCTACTCTTTCATTGGGCTCTTAAGTCTCATTTGTGCCATTAGCTGAACTGGTACAGCTCTCGGCACCTTTTTTGCCCCCTTATCAGAATTCAAAGGCTCGTCCTTCTCTTGTAATTATAAAGTGCTCAGAGTCAAGACAGCCCTGGTAAACTTTGCTTTTCGGCACAAAAACAATATTAGCTAAAGAGCTGGTTGTAATACAGATACCTAGAAAAGTAGGGGAAAATCAGGTCTTAAAGAGATTTATAAACCCCATTCCAGACTATATTCATCATCTTTCTTTCTTGCTATAACGCCTCAAGAATTCAGATAGGAATGCTATTTACAATGATCCCTGTCGGGAGATGGCGAATACAGATTTATCTGCCTGTCAGGTCACAATTACCTTTAAAACCTAAATGAAATGAAAAAGGAGAAACCACATTCTTCCCAGTAATGGGGTATTCCAGCGATATTCTGGCTGGCACGCACATTCCTTGCTGCACATTGGAAAGCTGCCTCGTGTTCATCCAAGGGTGCTTACATTAGAAGCAAGATCTATAGATAGGTAGGTAGATAGATACACAAATTGAGAACTGCAGGTCAGATCGATATAGGTGGGATGATATGTGAGTAGAGAGAGAGAGAGAGAGAGAGAGAGAGAGCCAAATTTATGAGCCTGGGAAATCCCTTAGGAATTTGAGTTTGGGCAATCCCAAGTCTTTTTGTCTGGTCGGGGTCTTTTGCATCTGCTGGGCCCCTGGCTAAACATTGCCTGTAGAGTCAGAGCACTAACTCCACCCTTGCATCATGGCCAGTGTGAATGCAGGGGAAGGAGATTGGCACCTGGAAGACATGGCTTCTCCCACCTCCTGTGGCCTGTCTTCCCAGGGCCCTCACCCACAGTGTTTCTTAGGGCTCCTTCATTTACCAAGACCTGATTGTAAGTGTGTTCTCGGTGAACTCACATTCAGATGCCACCAGTGAACAGGTGAACTTAGTGCCGTGGTTCTCAGAGTTTGGCCCTCACACACCAGCAGCATGAGCTGACCCCAAGAACGTGTTAGACACTCAGGTCCTCAGCACCCACCTTCGCTCCCCTCCCCAGAGCTCAGAAATCAGAAATGCTAGGGTGTGGCCTTGCAGTCAGGGCTTCAGCAAGCTCTCCGGGTGATCCTAACACTGAATGCAACTTGAGAACCACTGGTCAGCAGCATGGATCTGCTTTCTTTAAACTGGAGCTGGCAGCCAGAGTTATACACTGAAATCACCTCGAGAGTTTAAAAGAATGCATATATATTGAGGTGCAACCCCAGAATCGTGATGTCATAGGGCCAGGAGTAACCTGGACATGAGGGTGCTTAACAGCTTCCCTGGTGCTTTTAAATATGAATTCACATGCAAGCAGGTATAAGAGGAGCTGTAGACCTGGGAAGCCTGGAGATGTGCCGATTTAGCTGGCTATTGCAAGATGAGATTGGACTCTCAGAAGTAAGGAGAACCTTTCTTAGGGCTGCATGGCTAGGGGAAGGAGTTACTGGACACTCTGGCAGGAAAGGAGCTATAGAATCTACACACCAGGTGAACAGAGAACAGAAGGAAAAATCAAAGGTGGTTCGGAGTTCTTGACCAAGTCTAAGAGAAGGGGAAAGCCTTTCTTGGAAAAAGCAAGACAGGGCCTTGGGAGGGTAGAAAGTAGATAGTTCTGAGTGAACCTGGCAGTGATGCCCAGCAGGGAGCTGCAAGTTCGGATCAGAAGTTCAAAGAGGAGAAGCAGAGGGATTGGGAAGAATGGAAAAGAAAACAGAAATGAAGCAGAGTGGATGGAGAGAAGAGAAGTGCTGTGAGATACTGGAAAACTGAAGGAGATGCTGCTTGCTTGAAGCCCATGGGGAGAACAGAGGGTTTGCTAATGGGAGACCGGTCTGAGGGCATAGCCCACAGCCTACCTCCAGGGTCAGGGTAGAAAATCTCAAAGAGCAGAAAGCACAAAGGGCATGATGAGGACAGTCATGATAACATAGCATCATCAAAGGCAAAGAAAGAGGGACTGACATTTAGTCTTGCATCTCACATCAGAGTATTCAGATTTGATTCCCGGTGTCGGCTCCTGACTCCAGCTTTCTGCCATTGTAGACCCTGGGAGGCAGCCGTGAAGGCTCAAGTGACTGGGTCCCTGCCACCCACATGGAGACTCAGCTTGGGTTCCTGGCTCCCTGGCCTAGTCTTAGCCACTGTGTGCATTTGAGAGATGAACCACTGGGTGAGAACCCCTACCCCAGTGGCTCGCTTGCGCTCTCTCGCTCTCTCTCTCCTCTCTCACTCATACTTCTTTACAAAGCTGAACGAGTGAGTTAGGAGACAGGTACAGGAAACATTAATGCCAGCAGTATCAAATACTGAAAAGACCGGCGGGAGGGTAGCCTATCTTAAGTAAGAAGAAAGTCTGCAAAGTCACAACAGTAATACCTCATTGTTTGTGGTGGAGCCGACACCAGACTCTGGACCCAGTGCTTTCCCTCAGCTCAGTAGCAATCCCTGAAGTTCTGGCAATCTCCCTTTCACAGATGAGACAGAGGCGTGAAGGGCTGGGCACAGAGCTACCTAGAAAAGCAGAGATGGAGCTTTGGGTGGATTCTGGGAATCTGGCTCCAGGGAGACGCCTGACCTCTGTGGCAACCAGGATCATCTATTTAGAGGGCAAGCCTTAGTGTGAGTGGAAAAACGTGTCCAGGCACAACTCTCGGGTTTTCGCAGACAGCAGACTCTCTGTTCAGAGAGACTGTTGAGGGGTGGGGGGAAAGCAAGCAGGTGCCTCTCCAAGTGGAAGGAACGCACAGCTCCTAATTCTGACAAAAAGTTGACATTTGAACAAAGAGAATGAAATAAAAGGGAGCGTGTTCCATTAGTTTGAAAGGTCTTGTTGAAATCCACGCGCGCGCAGGCGTCCTGGATGAGGCTTTGATTCTCCCCTCGGTTCACCTCCCTGCCGCTCAGCGCAGGATCCCACGAGGCCAGGAAAAGTTCATCTCGCACCTGAGATGGTGACACCTCATTGTGGTTCCCGCAGCATTCTTCCGTGTGTGCCTTCAACCCCACTAACACAGAAGAAGCAGGGAGAGAGCGCGCTGCGTCTGCCTCCGGGAAGCCGCTCGCCCAGGCATGAGTTTCGCTGTGGCACATTCGGAAGTGGGCAGACGTGAGGGGCGGGGGAGGCGGGAAGCGGCTTGGGGACTTCCCTGGCAATGTCTTAAAAAAAAACCATCAAAGCACTTTCCACCCACGAAACCACAGGCACTTAGGCGGAGAGGGATGATTATCTGCACATCACGAAGGTGGAAGTTGTGGAACCCAGAGGTTGAATGATAGCCCCCAGCGGGCAAGGGAAGGCACTGGTGCCGCCCTGGCGTGAGCCACGTGTGTGTGGTTGCGTTTGTGTTCCTGGGCGAGCTGCTCTGAGGACCCGCAGTGGCAATGCTGGGCTCTGGGGCGATGATCCCTAAGCATGAGGTTTTCCTAACCTCGCTCGCTGTGTTCAGAAGTGAGAATCTCAGAAGTGAGAATCGGTGGCACACAGGCCCGCAGAGATGAGGCTCACTCAGGATGGGTTTTGAAGTCAAGGATTGGCCCTGTTTCCAAACTGTGATTTTTCTCTCTAATCACTAGGTTGGTTAATAACTACCTGGTTATGGCTGCGGCACACAAAGATGGTCAGGCCTTCAGTCAGCCTGGCAGGTCCTGTCTCCGTGGAAAGCCGGGGAAGTGGGAGGGGCTGGAGGCGGGAGCAGCCGAGCCGGAGAGGATAGGACAGCACTGACCGCCCAGGGGACGTCTCTGGAGCAGACTGACAGCACAGGACAGACACACGGGGAGACCTGCGGAGGGACAGCGCGGAACAAGTCCTGAGGAGTCTGTTGTTGAAACGCGTGTGCCTTTTCCTGCCTCGGGTTTCTTTTCTCATCAATAACAGGAATTAGGTCTGCTTTTCTCCTACGATCTGTGAACACAGGAGCACAATTAGAATGAACTGATGAGGCTTAAGCAGTCAAGTGAAAGCCATCCCGAATCACAGGACCACAGAAAGACCTCTGCTAACCTTTAGCTACCTTGCACTATTTTCTCCCTCTTTCTCTTTCTATGGACCCATATAAGAAACACTAACGTGAAAGATCTACGAGAGCAGGGAGTTTATTAATTGTTCACCATGGAATTGCTAGCACCTAAAGCTACCTCTGCCACATAGTAGCTACTCAATAAAGATTTGTTGATGTAAGGATGCAAAGAAAAAGATGATCCAGTTATCATGATATATAATTATATACTATATGTGTAATTATATGTAATTACATACTTTTACAATTTTCAGCCATGCTGAGCTTTTACTCCATGGACTCTTGTGTTGTATAATAGCAGACAGCACTGCAATACAATGGTGCTACTATTAAGAGTTTGACCTCTGCAGCGCCAGCATTGTGGCATAGCAGGTAACATGGCCACCTGTGATGGCAGCAGCCCATATGGGTGCCAGTTCACGTCTCAGCTGTTCCATTTCCGATCCAGCTCTCTGCCTGTGGCCTAGGGAAAGTAATGGAAGGTGGCCCAGCTGCTTGGGACCCTGCCACCATGTGGGAGACCTGGATGAGGCTCCTGGCTCCTGGTTTCAGCCTGGCCCAGCCCTGGCCATGGCAGCCATCTGGGAAGTAAATCAGCAAATGAAAAATGGATCTCTCTTTCTCTCTCTCCTTCTCACTCTCGCTCTCTGTCTTTCTCTGTCTCTATCTATCTCTCAGTAACTCTGCCTTTCAAATAAGTAAATAAATCTTAGAAAAATAAGTTTAAGCTCTGGAGTTACATGCTGCTTGGATAGAAACCAGATTCCCACTGTTAACATCAGTGTGATAATTAATTTTTGTACACTTCAGTTTCTTAATCTGCAAAACAGGAGCAGTAGTAGTACCCTACTCTTAATGCTCTTGGAAAAGGAAATACATGAATGCACATAATGTGTGTAGCGCCATCTCTGGCAAGGTCAGTATGGCTTGGTAAATAGTACTTACTAATTTTTTTGCACATTGCTAAATATTGTGGAGTACCATATTAACGTTATTCCATCATGACAATACGTCAGGATGAATTTAAACATACTCCGTTTTGTCAAGCATTTTTCCTGTTAGTTTTTTTGTTGTTAAAAAATGCCATTACAAATATCTCCCTTACATGAAAATACTTTGCAGTTTATAATGGCTTCCTTAGGGTAAAACTGTAGAAGTAGAAGTGCAAGATCTTCGACAGCACCCTCATTGTAGCTTCCTATCAAAGTTGCCGACAGAATGTGCTGATACCACCAGCCGTGGGACTGAGCCTCTTTCCCCGTACTGTGGCTGCACCTCCACCTTTTGTGCATGTTGATTCTTCATAGCAGAAGCCTGTTCCGTTTTGTTAGGCCATCTTGAGTTAGGACAGAGAGAAACTCTGCCCACAAGCTGCTGCTTGCTTTTGTTTGTTGTTAGGAGCAGGTTCTGGGTGTTTGTGTGTGCGAGAGAGGGGTGGGGTGCAGAGGCTTGGACCCCTTGTCCCCAGAAGGTGCAATGAATATCAAGGATCAGGCCGGCGCCGTGGCTCAACAGGCTAATCTTCCGCCTTGTGGTGCCGGCACACGGGTTCTAGTCCCGGTCGGGGCACCGGATTCTGTCCTGGTTGCCCCTCTTCCAGGCCAGCTCTCTGCTATGGCCCGGGAGTGCAGTGGAGGATGGCCCAAGTGCTTGGGCCCTGCACCACATGGGAGACCAGGAGAAGCACCTGGCTCCTGGCTTCAGATCAGCGTGGTGTGCCGGCCACAGCACGCCAGCCACGGCGGCCATTGGAGGGTGAACCAACGGCAAAGGAAGACCTTTCTCTCTGTCTCTCTCTCACTCTCTCACTGTCCACTCTGCCTGTCAAAAATAAAAAAAAAAATTTTTTTAAATAAAAAAAAAGAATATCAAGGATCAGCCAGATAGTCCTGTGCAATAAACTTGAGGACTCAAAGAACAGTACAGAAAGTGCTCTATAGGGGCTGGTGCTGTGGTGTAGTGGGCTAAGCCTCCACTTGTGGCATCAATATCCCATATGGGCACTGGTTCAAGTCCTGGATGGAAGACCTTTCTTTCTGTGTTCCCTCTCTGTCTGTAACTCTACCTTTCAAATAAATAAATAAAATCTTTTTGTAAAAAGTACTCTATAAATGTCCTGGAAAGAGTTTAGAAATTGTCTTCTCAAGGAGCAGATTGGGGTTGGAAGGCTGCCTGGAGAAGAGAACTCTGCTTCTGCAGTTAGTGCGTTTGCCTTGTCATTTTCATGATGTTGCCCCTGTCCAACAGGAGGTACAAGGCCCTTTCAGCCTCACTGGCTCCCAGTTTCTGCCTCTGTGACACAGATCATACAATTCATTTTCTGTGCTGTCCCAATCCATCCTCTCCTGGATGAATCCCGCCTACAGAGCTACCTCCTCAAAAGGCAAACTGGTAAGACAGCTGTAGAACTCCTTGAAGAAATAGATGCTTTGTCTAAATACAGTGTTAGGCAGCAGACTACATATACCGCGAATGAGACTCGATGTCACTTAAATGTGTGGAGCTCTTTGTATCTTATGAAGGGAAACTGCTTTCATATTGCAATGCTCCGACTCCACCTGGCAAGTGAGCACGTGTGACAGTTTGCTTCTGTGCTCCCCCACTTCGTATGAAAGGAGCGGGCACTTAGGTTGGCTGTATTTGTTCCGAATGGGAAAACAAGTCTGGCGTTTTTACATATCGTTCTGTACTCCTGGGGAAAATGGCTTTCTCAGCCTCAGGGAATGCAGTTCAAACAGTAGCAACTCCTGTGGATGTTTTGTTGCACCTTAGGTAAATCTGCCATCAATGATAAGTGTTTGTGGCGATGGGTATGTTAATTAGCTGCCTTGTATACATACATCCCAGCATTACTTTGTACCCCATACATAAAGTCAGTTATAATTTGTTCATATTCAGAAACACTAAACAGAGACTAGAAATATAGTAAAGAAGTCAATGTGAAAAGAACAAGTAAAGGTCCACTGCTGAACTGGCCAGTGCAGTCATTCAACTAAGCATCACTGCACACCTGCTGCTCCCCATGGGCCCAACAGTGTGCAAGAGAGATGTGACCTAGGAAATTGCCATTCTAGGCCTCAGGAAACTTCCATTCTAAAAGGGAATTTCAAGTTTTGGAATAGCAAGAGCGGACATGTGGCTTAGCCAGTAAGACGCTGGTTGAGACACCCAAGTTCCACATTAAAGTATCTGGGTTCACCTCCCAGCTCTGCTCCCAATTCTGCCTTCTGGCTGGTGCACATTTCACAAGGAAGTAGTTAATGGCTCAAGTACTTGGGTCTCTGCCACACACATGGGAGATCCAGACTGAGTTCCCACCTCCTGGCTCCCGCCTTGGCCGTTCCTAACATTAGGGGAGTTAAATCACCAGCTTGAGACTCACTCTTTCTCCCCTACTCCAAGTAAGTCTTTATCTCTGTGTCTCTGCCTCTATTCAAAATTAAAACTTTTGAATGGATAAAAATATAGTGATTACCAATGTGAATGCTATGTTAGAAAGATGCAGCATGTTGAGATAGAATAGCATGAAGACGGAAAGGAAGGCTTTTGAAGAGATTGCTGGCAGCAGCCTGAAAAGTAAAATTGCAGTCACTGTTGGACAAGGTTTGGGTGCTGGATAGGCAGGGCAGGGTGGGAGGGATTTTTCCTGGCAAATCTAACAGCAAGGAAAAGGCTCCAAGGCAGAAAAGTACTTGATCTTGCTGAGAAACTAGAAGAAAATGTGTATGTTGGGATTCTAACCATCCAGGAGAGAAAAACCTGAGTGGAGACAGAAGAGTGGGTTAGGTCAGACCAGCGGCAGCTGCATTCCTGGGAGCTGCTTAGGATTCCAAGGCCTTCACAGAGTTACTGGAAAGCGGAAGTCAAAGAGAAGTTTATGTTAACACAAAAGGTTTATATATAAAAGGTATGTTCTCCTTGGGCTTTTTGAAAACCTTCTAGTATGCATTGATTTCAGAAATTTTTAGTGGCAAAATAAACTGTCTTTTTTAAAGATTTTTATTTATTTATTTGAGAGGCACAGTTAGAGAGGTCTTTTTTAAAAAGATTTTATTTATTTATTTGAGAGGTATTGTTACAGACAATGAGAGAGAGAGACAGAGACAGAGAAAGCTCTTCCTTCTGTTGGTTCACTCCCCAAATGGCTGCAATGGCCAGAGCTTTGCCTATCGGAAGCCAGGAGCTTCTTCCAGGTCTTCCACGTGGGTGCAGGAACCTAAGCACTTGAGCCATCATCCACTGCTTTCCCAGACCAGAAGCAGAGAGCTGAATCAGAAAAGGTACAGCCAGAACATGAACCAGCGCCCATATGGGATACTGGTGCCACAGGCGGAAGCTTAGGTTACTATGCCACAGCACCAGCCCCTAAACTTTGTCTTTCAGTTCTATTTTTCACAAATGTTTTCAGTACCCCAGAATCCAGACCTTCTGGATTTTACTAGAGAAATTCGAAGCATCTCTATGTAACTTGTCCCAAGAGCATGAGCAAGTAAAGAAAAATATGCCTATTAACATCCCCAGGAGATGAAAATGGATGAATTTATTTCCCTTACACTAGATCCTTTTTCTTAGGACTCAGACTCTGAGAACCGCAACAGGGTTGGATTCGCCTACTGATCTACCATGTGGTTAGGAGCAGGGTATCCCGTCGCCCCCTGCTGGCCAGCGGTGGACCTACTACCAGATGTGGTTTCCTCATTGGTTCACAAAGGATAAATGTGGCACAGTGCTGCTTTCCTTAGCAAACTGGGATGTACCTTGATTGAGAAAATGCACTGAAGCTACCCAGTGAAGTAGTTTAGTAAGGGCGCTGTAGAAATGCCCGTTATTCCTATTAGTGATGCTATCACACATGTGTAATGAGTGCCCGCCGCAGGCTGGATACGGAGCTTTAGCGCAGTACACTCCCCAAGCCCTGGCCCACCCAGAGATTGTGGGATCATTAGGAAAACAGCATCACAAAGTGAATGGGTACAACTGTGGGGTTGTTGTTCTTTTTCTCCATTTCTTGCTGTGGCTATGTCTTGTGTTGGGACAACCCAGAGCATCGAAGGAGCCCAACACAGAAAGCATCGCCTAGGTGCCCCAGTGTAGACCAGTTCAGGTAAACTGCAGGTGGGAAGATCGACTGGCCTAGTTTGCCGGGGCCTGACTAGGTGCTGACACCGACCATGCTCCTCCTGGAAGCCCCTTAGTTCCAGCCAAAATGGATTGTTGGTCCCTCCGACTGTAGGAATCATGAGTGGAGTTAGAAGAGATTCTCTCCCTTTGACAGCCACGAACTGGTTAAGAACCCTGGAGCAGCTCACTAGGCTAATCCTCCGCCTTGCGGCACCAGCACACTGGGTTCTAGTCCCAGTCAGGGCACCGATCCTGTCCCGGTTGCCCCTCTTCCAGGCCAGCTCTCTGCTGTGGCCAGGGAGTGCAGTGGAGGATGGCCCAAGTCCTTGGGCCCTGCACCCCATGGGAGACCAGGAGAAGCACCTGGCTCCTGCCATTGGATCAGCGCGGTGCGCCAGCTGCAGCGCGCCTACCGCGGCGGCCATTGGAGGGTGAACCAACGGCAAAAGGAAGACCTTTCTCTCTGTCTCTCTCTCACTGTCCACTCTGCCTGTCAAAAAAAAAAAAAAAAAAAAATCCTGGAGCAGCGCGTTACGGTTCAGTTTCTTTATTTGTAAACCTAGGTATCAATGCCCTGTCCTACTTCTCAGGACAAGGTTGAAGGATAAAATGGGACAGCAATTCATACTATGTACAATCAGGGATGTTGAGCCCGTAAATGATGTCAGTGTCCTGGTCATTACTATTAGGGGTCGTGTGTGAGGAAATTAGAGGGAAAAAGGAAGAGAGCAAATCCTCAACTACAGGCATAACTGTTCCAGAGAAACTTCTGCCAGTCTGCGCTGTCTCTGGTGGAAATGCATAATGATCTGCAAAAATTCAACTCTCGACCTCATCATTCTGGGGTGAAGAGGGGGGAAAGGGCGCCATTTAGAAGGTATTTGGGACCCATCTCCCTACCACTAATGAATCTTGATTGGAATGAGAGATCCGACCTGTTGAGCAAATGAATATGAGCCATCACGAGTGGCGATTATGAGAATCCAAATTCCCCCCCAGCTCGAGGGGGTGGCATTCTGTCAGCTGAGAGTTTTCGGTGTGAGCCTCTGGCTGAAAAACTTCACAGCAAAGGGTCTGGGCTGGGTGGAGGAAGAAAATTGAAGTGCCTTTGAGACATTTTTGAATTTAGCACTGAAGGCACCAATATAAGAATATACCCATGTGTGGATGAGAAAACGAGGGAGGCTTTACAAATAGGAGAATTTGGTGTATCTGTGTTGGAGAAATTCTTTTGGACAAAAGCGGAGAAAATGACATTATCTGTAATTAGAAATAATAATGTGTAATTGGTTCATTTGCCATATTTCTACAGTTCTGATTTAGTTGAACAATGTGATCATTATGCCACCAGCTTTCAATAGAGGTGTCACAATGAAAAATAATTGCAATATTCCACAATATTAACTGCACCCTAATTGCAAAAGTTTTGAAATATAATTACCATGAAAGCTAATGCGACAGGGAACATTAAGCATAATTAGTGTTTTTTAAAAAAAGGAAAAACTGTTAGGAGCTTGTTATTGTCTAGTAAGGTAGCTTCAAATTAGCTGGCTGTAGAGCACTTTCATCTAGCTTTTCTATAATTTTCATTATTAGCACAGACTGTAATAAATTTATTTGACATAGCTCACACCTGCCAACCCTGCAGGAGATAACTTATAATGTGCGCCAGCCCCAAGATTTCCCACTGAACCTGTCAGAGCTTCCTACAAGGAGGCAGCCAGGAGTGAGGTTATTTAAAAAAAATAAAATAAAATAAAAACCCTCAATTGCACATTCCACAGTTCAGATTTAACACTTAAGCTGTGTTTTAAGTAATTTCCATAGAAAGCCAGTGCTCTAGGAATGCAATTAAGAGCCTCTTGTGGGTGGCGCTAAACAATCAAATCAGTGAACGTTTCAAAGAGCTCCTAAGGTGTAAGGCAGCTCTCCAGTGACTAGCAAGCCCCACCGGGGAGCCCACAATTAGCCCTTGCACCTGTTTGCCCAAGTGCAGCCCCTGATTTTCTGAGAAAGGCATTGCTGCCCACCAACCCCGAACTCAGTGGCCACGATCAAACCCCTCAATTTCTCCTTTGACAAAAGTACTCAAGGTCAGCATTTCGAAGCAATCATCTGCACCTCCTACCCACTCTGGCCTCAGCCTGTCTGTAATGAGGCTTAAGAGTCAGGATCTTGATTCCACAAGAACCATCTGATGCAGGCCAGAGTGTACTCAGCCCAGCAGGTGCTCAACTCCAGGGAGCGACATTCACTTTGTTTTTTATGTAAAGTTGTACATTGGGGGTGTAGGACGTGAATGGTGCTCCTGTTGCTTCTTCTTTCTTTTTTTAGGCGCTCTGCTGATTGGCTGTATTACATTCCTTTGATTAGGAAAGAGAGAAGGAAAAGCTAGGAAAACTGAGGGAGAGCAATTGGGAACAGATATTTTGAGACTTGATACCCAATTGAAAAAGACCCTCTTTCCAAGAGGTGGGAGGAGACGAAATCTAGAATAAAGGCAGCATAGTAACTTACAAGAGCATAAACCTGAAATACTACATTTCACATCCTTACATCTCCATTTTAAGAAGCCTCAGAACCTAGCTTGCAAAAATATTGTGTTAAAAGTTGAACATTATTGCTTTAAATGTTGTTACTGGTAACACCAGCTCAGTAATTTTTAAAAAGAAGTGTAAATCATAGTAGACAAAACCAAAAACATTTCTGGTCAAGATAGTCCTTCATTCCTTAGCAATTTTGTTTAGCTCGTACTAGAATATCTACTTTGATAAACTCTTATAGCCTAGTTACAGAACTAAGAATTCAGAAGTAGTACTGTTTTGTCTTCTCTCCTGCAGCCTCATCAACTTCGTGTCAATACCATGCTACAAATTTTTCTAAATGATGCTGTCGTAACTCGATGAAAT
Organism: Lepus europaeus; assembly: GCF_033115175.1. Classification (NCBI taxonomy): domain Eukaryota; kingdom Metazoa; phylum Chordata; class Mammalia; order Lagomorpha; family Leporidae; genus Lepus; species Lepus europaeus. The sequence goes on along the minus strand of NC_084830.1, from coordinate 112,766,868 downwards.
CTGTTAAGAGTCAGGAACCCTGAGGCTCTTAGGAAGAGGTGAGATCCTCTGGTTCATAAATACAGTGTGCCTTATATGGAGAGAAGGCCTCACTTGTCCTGACACCTCAGTTCCCTCTTTTGTAAAATAAGGACACTCAACTTGATCCCCCCAAGTTAATGTTTGACTAGAGCTTTTCTTCCATTTGCAGGTTTTAACATTTCTAGCCAATTCTTGGTTCTCAGGATCCTTCTGTTCAGGCTTTCTCTTGTTAGAACCACTCATTGTGTGAACAGCAGATGATCATAAAAGTGTTTCTGAAAACTGTTGGCAAGACCTCAACAGGCTGTAAATTTCTTATACTCTTGGACTTTCCTCTCTTTGTCTCCCAGTTTTTCTTACTCTTACTTCTGACACTTTTCTTACTCTGATGGAGTCCCCAGTCATACAAGGGTACTTCAAAAAGTTTGTAGAAAGAATTAAATATCAGCTTATTTTGGTGCAAAAAACATTTTTAGTCCATGCATAGCTGTTTCATAAAATCTACGAACTTTCTATCATATCATATGCATGGATTTTTAAAAAAAAAATTTATACAAAAGTAAGATAAATTTATCTTTTTTTTTTTTTTTTTTTTTTTTTTGGACAGGCAGAGTGGATAGTGAGAGAGACAAAGGTCTTCCTTTTCCGATGGTTCACCCCCCAAATGACCGCTACAGTGATCCAAAGCCAGGAGCCAGGTGTTCCTCCTGGTCTCCATGTGGGTGCAGAGCCCAAGGACTTGGGCCATCCTCCACTGCCTTCCTGGGCCACAGCAGAGAGCTGGACTGGAAGAGGAGCAACCGGGACAAAATCCGGTTTTCACAAACTTTTTGAAGTTCCCTCAAGTCTGCCCTAATGAACTAGAAAAGAAAGCCCAACCCTGGCATTTCTGCAGGCCGAGTGCATTGCCGGCTTGGAGAAGAAGTTAGCAGGGATCAGCGTTAATCTTTAGGTCTACAAGGCATGGCCATCTTTGGAGCTTCCCTGAGTTCAGCATTTGAGACCCATAATCTGCTGAATACAGTGCCTTTCAATTTATGGAAAGGGGTCATATATTTTAGTGGTTATGCATGACTTAAATAATATTTAATGCTTATTACGATTCCTCGGTGTGACATTTCTGCTGAGTTTTATATTTCCGTTTTCTTTACTCCCACTCCCTCTCTCTTTTTTAAGTAAAAATTGAACCAGTTTGATTCTCTTCCGAGAGAGAGAACTCCCTTTCTAAAGGAAGAGAAGGAAACAAGCAAGAAACTCAAAGCATACAATTTTAAATCTTGGCTACCACACACAAGTTTTTATTTTAATTTCATACTGTGTCAGAGTTTTTTCAGTTAGATTTTTGAAGTGGAAATGGACCAAGTATCTGATGATTTCCTTACTTTCAAAATATCACCTGTGGTCCCTCTGTTCTGCGTAATGCAATCCTTGTGTTTAATCCCCCTTCTTTAGGAAATAAAGGATTATCAGGAGGATCCTTGCCATGTCCTGTCAGATTACTCTGAAAGAAATCTGCATTGTCAAGAGTCAACCATTGTCCTGCCTTTGTTATTGTGTGGTCATTAGTTTTTGTCAGTACACTTTACCTTGAAAATTTCCTTTGAGTCTTATGAACTAACCTTTATTTAACAATCAGTCATCAAATCTGTATTTGCAAAGATTAGAAATCTAATTTAAGTACAAAAAAGAAAAGACAAATAGTTGAGATTTGAACCCAAAGAATAGAGTATTGAAAATCACTCAAATGTGTAGATTTTAACATGCAAACCTGAAATAGAATTTTGAAGGCATCCTTTAATTTTGGAGAGAAAACAATAACTTTAGAGTGGAACTTACAGCATGAAAGGAACAAAGGACAGACTATTGAAGTCATAGGGTGAGGGGAAAATAAGCCCACTGTTAGCACTCAGATCTAAAACTGGTAACACTATTTTCCAGTATGAAAACATTTGTACAAAATGTAAAAATTTTTGCTAATAATTTTATGTTGAAGGGCATATTAGGCTCATCATTGTGTAATTGCTGACTTACGGTTTCTCTTCTGGGACTACTACAAAACCTTGTTTTTTGACTTCCATGAAATTTTGGTGCATTTGGATGTATAAGCTTAATTTATCCATCTGCAATACCAACACAATGAAAACTTTTTCTTCTGGTTTTGAAACTATCTCCATTTTGGCAGATACTGAGTACACATGCTACTACTTATCATTCTTATACCCAGGACAGACATCACTAATCGATCACAGCCCTCTTCCCTGCTGGGAACAGATGCAGCCTGCCGATACTTCTCAACAATCCTCCAGGAAGCCACTACTAATCAATCAGAATTGGCATGCAAGATTAAATGCCCTTGCCATTCAGGGCAGTAAACATGTGAAATGAGAATCTCACAGATATGATTCCCTGGGGTAGTCAAAATGCCAAAACCTATTGTAATTACCTCTTCAACATGTGTGTTTAATATTCTCTTTCCATCTATTACAAATAAGGAGGCTCTTTTTGGGGAAGGAAAACTTCTAACATCTTTACATTTCTTGATGGCCTCAAGATCCAGACTGTTCTTGTACAGAAAGAGCCATTGTTGACATCCACTAACTTATAGCTCTGTTCAAATTCATTTCTTCCTCAAAAAATGCAACTTTATCATATACTTTCACTGTTATTAAATCACTATTCCTTAGGGTAGGAAGTCCTGGATATAGGGTAGGAAGTCCTTTGTCTAGAATACTGATATTAAATAGTATCCTTTTACACAATGAAATATTCTTAATCTTGAAGGAGTTATATTTATACAGAAATCATTTATCTTAAGTTACAATAAAATAAGTAAATCCGTAGCAGCACAGTTAAATTCATAAGAACAAGAACCTATCATTACTCTCAGATTCTCTTTGGATTTCTGCTAAATTGAGGACTATGCAATTTATGAATACATATTCTTTGGTTAAACAGACCCTAGGAAAAAAGATGTTTAGGCATCAAAACCCTGTTATTAAGAGCTCAGAATGTAAACTTCTTATTAGAAGATTTGAACTTTTTTCCAACTGCAACAATCTCTAGAATTAAGAGTGATTTTATATTTTCTTTTGTGGTAAAGCACAATAATATCATGTTTTGCTTGAGATGAATATAACAGCCTATGGCTTTAATTGTTACTGTAGAACAGTTATTTCAGAAAAATCACAGTGCATGCTACAGGGTGGGCAGTGAGGTGAAGAACTCGAATAAAATCAGCTAGCCTGTGTTGGCTGTCTCATCTGGGCGAGGCACCAGTACCGCACCTGTAGTGGTCTTGGTTTGTGCGGGAGTGAGAGTGAGAAGGGGTTTGGGAAGAAGTCAGAGCAAACAGTCATTCATGCAGTGAATATTTGTTGATGTTTGCTGTGTGCCAGGTAGCACCCTTGTTGTCCTGGGGTACCATCAGACTATAGAACTAGATACAACCAGAAATAATGGCTTACAGCCCATCAGTGTTTCAGTCTCACTTTCTCCCAGTCTGTTAGCCATTTCTTTTACTTATTTTTACTTGACAAATAAAAATTATGTATTTAGGGTATACAACATGATGTTTTGATGCATGCATACATTATAGATGGCTAAGTTGAGCTAATTAACATAATCTCAACTCACATACTTATCATTGTTTTGTGGTAAGAAGGTTTGAAGTCCGCTCTCAGTAGTTTTCATGTAGACTCCACATCACTATAAATTATGATCAACATGTTGTACTGTGGACCTCTTGAACTTGTAGCTCCTTATAACTGAGATTTTTTGCATCTCGTGACCAACATCTCCCCAGTTTCCCCATAGGCCAACCCTTGGTAGCCACCATTCTGTTCTTTGTTGCTATGATTCCATGTAGGAGATGGTGTGATATTTTCTGTCCCTGAGCCTGACTTATTTCATGCTACCATTGTGCATTCACCCACTGATAGGCACTTTGATTCCTCCTGAGTGCAGTTCTTTGGGAGCAGGGACCACACTCACTAGTTCATTGTTGATCCCCAACCGCTCACACAGTGCTAGCACTTAGTAGGCACTCTAGAGACACATCTTGACAGAATTAGTTTCTCAGAGGGAGTGAGAAGGAGCAGCAGGTGAGTGAAATATCATTTTACATGTTCCTTTTATAGACAACGAACTTCCAAATTGCAGGGCATGATTCTGCTCTGTGTTCTGTATTTTTCATGTTCATGGGCATGAAACAAAATGTTTAGGCCGGCGCCGCAGCTCAATAGGCTAATCTTCCGCCTGCGGTGCCGGCACACCGGGTTCTAGTCCCGGTCAGGGCACCGGATTCTGTCCCGGTTGCTCCTCTTCCAGGCCAGCTCTCTGCTGTGGCCCAGGAGTGCAGTGGAGGATGGCCCAAGTGCTTGGGTCCTGCATCCGCATGGGAGACCAGGTGGCTCCTGGCTTCAGATCAGCGCGGTGCGCTGGCCGCAACATGCCGGCTGTAGCGGCCACTGGAGGGTGAACCAATGGAAAAAGGAAGACCTTTCTCTCACTCTCTCTCTCACTGTCCACTCTGTCTGTCCAAAAAAAAAAAAAAATGTTTATGGGCCCATTTGAGAAATAACCAAGGGACAAATTAGAGGAAAAAAGAAGTGAAGTGTCTGAATATGAGGCATAAGGAAGACCCAAAATATTCGGTAATTTTACAATGCTGTGTTCATGCATGTAGAAGTCCATTGTACCTTTCCTTCTCTCAGGAGCAAGTAGAGTGAGTGAGGATGACCTCCTTGGTATACATGTTCTGTTCATCATTATTCCTTGCACCAGCCACTGGTACACCTTGGGCAAAGGCAGGGAAAGGAGAAGGCATCCCCACATGGAACAGAACCAGCCAAGCAGCAAGGAAGACTCAGGCAGGCATGAAGTGATGGATGAGAGGATACTCTTAGAGGGCCTGGTGGTAATTTATTTCATTCAGATCTCTGCATTCCCAGAAAACTATGCAGCAACCTTAGCAAGACAGAGCTGCAGGGGCACTTACCAGAGCTCCCTGGCCAGCTGGCCTGTGGATGCCTTGAACTGCATCTCTCTGCCTCTTAAACTAGAGCAATTTGAGTCACAACTACATTTTAATGAGCTGATTCCGTCCTGATTGTGTGGGGTTTTACTGTGTTGACTCCATGCCAAAGATCAGTGATTTTTATGAACTTTGATAAAGTGGCAGAAGAAGCAAAAGTTACCTGCTACTGCCCTTCTTATTTTTGTATCAGGCATGAAGAATAAATTTAAGTGGTGTTACAAACCAGATTTATTTATGCAGACACTCTTTCTGTCCTTTTCTCCACTACATATTGGCACCATGTTGGAAATAAGGGGGAAAAGCAACATGTTCTCTTTTCTCAATCCCTTCACTGCCAACTTTGAATAGAGATTATCTTCAAGATTTGTAATATCTTCAGCATGGAGCTTTGCGGATTTGTGGTGAAGAAATTAAAACAATTGAAGTCGTAAACTGAGGCACGCAGTTGCTTGCAGTGTACATGTGCTCAGCTGACATTTTTATGGGCAGAAAGGAGAGAGGCGTTGCATCTCTTTGCTCTGGCCGGGGCTGGCCATCCCATTCCAACCCATCCCATTCGTTCCAGGGACTTCTGGGTTTCCTACGAGCTGCCATTGCTGATCGGTAAATTCAGATCTCCACCGCTGGCCAGCTCCGTAAGTGTGGTCATTTTATGAGATCTCTGTTTTTGTTTCCTTGTCAGAAATGAACCCAAGAGCAATGCTAAATTTTTAAGTTTGTTTCAAAGATTAAAAGAGGTCATGTATATTAAGTGCCAAAAATGGTGCCTGCATTTGGTGAGCAATTAATAAATGCTAGAGGCCATTGCTATTATTTCTACTCTTATTGTTGTAATGTAGATGGAAGACAATCCTTTATGTGACTTAAACTGAAGAACCAGAAAGGTGGGAAGGAAGGAGAAAGTGGAATGCATCCGAGATGAGTTTTCCCATCTCTCCTGTATTGTCCTGGCTCGGGGGGATCCCTACCTCCCTGAGTTTTCCTTTTCCATGGATCAGTGTCCACTCCCTGTAGCAATGTCCCCTGTTTTCTGTAGCAAATTACCACGGTTTAGGGGCTTAAACTGTGTATTATCTCAGAGTTCTAGAAGGCAGACAAAATGCCTTGATTCTGGCTCAAGTGAAGGTGTCTGTAGAACTGCATTATTTTTCGAAGCTCAGGAGAGACTATGCCCTTTTCTTGCCCAGCTTCTAGAAGTTCCCTGCCTTCGTTCACTTGTGGCCTCTTCCCTCATCTTCAAAGCCAACAGTGTCACTCTGAATCTGTCTCATGCTGTTCTTTTTCTGTGGTTCTCTATACTGCCTCCTCCTTCCACTTGCCAGACCCTTATGGCTGCACTGAATCTGCCAAGATAAACCCAGATAATCTCACCCTATCTCAAAGTCAGCTGATGAGCAACCTTATAGTCCAGCCCCTACCTTCTTTCTCCCTTGACACCTGTACTGGTGTCCTAGGTCTTTCACAGTAAAGCACCACAAAGCAGATGATGTAACACGTGAGAAAGATACCGTCCCACAGTTTGGAGGTCTAGAAGTCCAAAATCGAAGTGTCAGCAGAGCCGTGCTGTCTGTGAAACCTGTAGATGAATTCTTCCTGTCTTTTTCCTCACTTCTGGTTGTTTGCCAGTAGACTTTGGTGCTTCTTGGCTTGCAGCTGTATCACGTCAGTCTCTGCTTATCATGTGCCCCCCCTGCCCCCATATCACTGTGTCTTCACATGGCTGTCTCAGAAGGACACCAGTCACTTGGGATAAGTGGCCTTTTCTGCTCCAGTATGACCTTAATCTTAACTGCTTAACATTTGCCATGACCCTTTTTTCAAATAAGGTCACATTCTGAGGTCCTGGGGATTAGGATGTCAATATCTCTTTTTCTAGGGAGACTTATAATTCAATCCATAACATCCTGTAACTTAACATATACACAGGTTCTGGATTGAGGACTTGGATCTTTTTATGGGGTCATTATTCTACCTACTACACCTCCCTTCCTGGCACCCTCATTCCCGAGTGACATGAGAAGATAATAGCATAGAGTGAGGGAGGTAGGGAGACTTATGATGCTGCCCCCCCCCCCACCTCAAGGTGCTAGCTAGCTTTTCAGTGTTCACAAATGCAAAAGAGAGGTAGACCCCAAATGGCACAGGAAGCACAGCTAGCTGTGATGTAGTCAAAAAGGGTTTTAGTCCGCAGCAGTAGGGAAGGGAGTTGGAGAGACAGGAGAAAAAGGAAGAAATTAAATTCCTGACAACATATGGTCAAATCTCAGCTCAACCAAGCATTCATTTAAGGTGTCTGGATCTGTTCTTGGAAGTGTCTTTCCCCCTCCTGTTGGGTGAAGCTGGCTCTGTGTTGCATTGCTCTTCTCTGCACCCCCCACCCCCACCCCCACCCCACCCCTCACCACCACCCTCACTCCCCACCGACTCCCTTCAGCTGCCATTGGACTCTCTTACTCTGCTGATTTCTGAAGCACGAGGCACAGGTCTCACTTTCTTAGCAAAATCTTTTGTTACTCGATGTGGCTTCCCCAATTATTGACCTAATCCTGACTCTTCAATCCCTCCCTTGATGATGAAAATGAGAGAAATTAAAGGCATAAGCTGAAAGAGCAAAATACCTTAAACTTTCATAATATCTAAGAGAGAAAACCTGTGTATTAACAAGAAATACTGTTTTCTTTTTCTTCTGCTGAAGGAAACACATTCAAGATTGCATTTCATGGAAAGATGGTGTTTTTTTTAATTTTTCTAGGTATTTATTCATTTATCTTTTTTAAAGATTTTTTCTTTATTTGAAATGCAAAAAGAGGAGAGAGAGGGCGGGAGAGAGGGACAGAGAGACAGAGGGACAGAGGGACAGAGAGAGAGAGATCTTGCATCCACTGGTTTACTCCCTCAGTGGACCCAGTGGCCAGAGCTGGGCCAGGCCGAGCCAGGAGCTTCTTCCAGATCTCCCACATGGGTGCAGGGGCCCAAGTACTTCAGCCATCTTCCACTGCTTTCCCAGGCACATTAACCAGGAGCTGAATCGGAAGTACAGGAGCTGAATTGGAAGTACAGCACCTGGGACTCGAACTAGCGCCCATATAGGATGCCAACACTGCAGGCAGCAGCTTTACCCACTATGAAATAGCGCCTGCCTGCCCCAACAGTGTGTAATAGAGAACGCATTCAGTATTACGGAACAGATGTGATTATTAATTCTTCTTCTCCCAGATACCAGTTAGATGGTATATGAATAAGAGATGTGAGTTCAGATTCAACAGATGTGCTTTTGGTTATCTGTACTGCATTTATTCTGATTGAGCTAAGCTAAATTTTCTCCATTCTTTCCTTGTCTGTAAAGTGAGGGCTTTAAATTGAGCCTAATTTATAACTTTGAGATGAAGAATGAAGGATCAGGTAGCATATATTGAGCAACTGGTATATGTTAGGCACTGTGCTAAACATGTTTTATCATATTATATATGAGACTACTCCAAAAATTTCATGGAAAGTTGGATTTAAAAGTTGTTTTTTCAAAACAAAACAATTTTGAAATCTATTCATAGTTTTTTCATAATACTTATTTCTGTAAGTTTTCTGGGGACCCTTCATACAGATGGATTTTAAAAATTTTTTGCACCAAAATGCACTTGCAATTTCATTTTTCCTTGAACTTTTCAAAGTACCCAAGTATAACGTCACTTTACAGAGGGCTTCACACATTAGAAACAGTCCATGCTGGGTGGCTGGTTAGTTACACAATGGCTGCTACATCCAGTCTACCATGGGAAGCAAACTATTCTGCCTATGCTGTATGCGCAGCCTCAGAAGCCACTCAGAATCCATTCAAAGACGCCCACCTCCTCTGGGAATTTGGTTCGGACGTTCCTCTAGTGCATTTTTGTTCAGAGTCAGAGCCGAAAGGCTTGGTTGGTGAAAAATGTAAATGTGATGGGTGAGAGTCGGCAATCTTCCTCTCCCCGCTGTTGGGCGCCACACCTTTGCCACCAGGTCAGGGAAATCATTCGTCCCAGGGAGCAACTACAAAGCTGTTTCCAGAGCCAATTTCCTGCTGAACTGTGTGTTACACTCTTAGCAACATTCCAAAAATTATACTCACTTCAAAGCCGGCTTTGATCAGGCCCCCTCCCTCCCGGCTCCCCAGCCCTTGCCTGGGAGCACATCTCTAGGAGTAGAGTTCACCTTGAAAGGCTGGGGTGCCTGTGAGCAGAGCTCGGCTCTTCCTGCGGGGGAGGGAGGCCCCGGAACCAAAAAGGGAAAAGAAAAAAAAAAGAAAAGAAAAAAGAAAAGAAATTCGTGGGAGGCCTCACTTACTCTCAGTAGCCCAGTGCCCTTGACATAGCGGCTCCATTCCTTCTCGGGCTGAGCAGAACCAGTAGCCCTGGCTCTGACGTTCCCTGGGCAATGATTGCAGGTGCTGATTTCTGCTTTTCGGCCCCCGTTTCGAGTGCTGTGACTTCAAGGAGCTCCATTGAGTTTCTCACTCAGAATCCGTGTTGGGAGGTTTGTGACTGTAATTCTGGGTGAGGAGCAGGCAAGAAGGAAAAAATGTGCCTGGGCAGGAGATGCAGCACCGGTGCCTTCCAGACACAGAAAGGCACATCTGATGTTGCCAGCTCTCCGATGCACTGGACAATTCTCTGAAAGCAAAAGTTGTGCAAGAGCACACGTGTGTTTCTTTCTTCCCGGACTCACCCTCTCTCATTCCTAAATTATCAGGTGTCAACCGAAGTGGAGGAACACACTTGCTTCCGGAACAAGTTTCCAGCAGAATTCACAGTGATTGGCAAACGAGAGAAAATCCCCTTCTGAATCCACAGGAAGGGGCATGTTGGGGCCAGAGGTGCATCCTTGGATGAGCTGTTGCCATCTCGGGCTGTAGGACTGCAGTGCTGTGAACCCAGTAGATACAGAGCTCTGACTTGATTTGTGAATTGGGAAGCTCCAGTGTCTCTAGGCAGAGAATTTTTTTTTTTTTTTTGATAGTTACCGAATAGTTTAAGGAGTTTATTTCCACCTCAGATGAGGGATGAAGGTTGTACAACAACACACTGGGGAGAAGCAAAGCATCACCATCTGCTCCCTTGCCCATAAAATGAGGAGTTTTGTGGTGGGGACAAATGACCGAAATCCACGGTAAGCACTTCTCCCAGCGCCAATCAGCATTCTTGGCTCTTAAGTCCCTGGCCAAGTGGAGCTGATAAGCAAAAGAAGCCTTCACAGCCAAGTGTCTCACCCCTGGCTGTCTCCCTGTGCCTAGCACATTCCCTTGCATTGAATGGAGTTTCCATTGGCCTTGACTAGATCGAGTTGACTTGAAAGATCAATGATATTTCAATATGTTGACAAAAGTCTAAAAGAGAACCTTGTGGCCAATTATTTTGTAAATTGAAGATTCTCTTTCACCAGACTAGTATTATTCTATCATCATTGTTAATAATAATAAATATTATTAATAATTATCTTACTATTGGCTATAAAGGATAATAATCACCACCACCACCTTTAATTGACATTTAACATTTAACACAGTATGTAGCATGAAGCTAGTTCTCAATGAAACTTAAACCCTTATGCAATGGCACAGTGGTTGCCTTTCAAAACATGGATTTCTACATGCATTGTTGTCATTGTATCTATGAGACAAAGAAGGATTTATTTCTGTTTCTCTTTTTGATAAAGAAGCATCCTGGTTATGGTGGGTTAGATTTGAAAGAGCATCTCAGAGATGTGTGTTGAGCAAGCAAATAACATTTCCAGGATGTGAGTGGTTCCCCGGGACCCGCTGCATGGTGCTTATTGTTCAGGTAATTAATAACCACCCTGACACGTGAAGCCCGTCAGGAATGAGATGCTACCCTAGTCAGAAGGACAGTGGGACACGGTACCACCTGCACGCCTCCCTCGCAGCTCTGCCTGCCGCATTAGCAAGCTGCAGCTATTACATTAGACAGAGCTGCAGCTGAGCCCACAGTTTGATTTTTGTCACCATAAAGGCAGGACTGGAATTGACACTGGAGTAATTAGGAATGAATTCTCAGATCTTGACTTATCAAGCAAGCTTGCCAGGGAGGGAGGCAGGAGCCGTGTGGCAGTGTTTTGGAAGCTGAGATGGTGACCTTGCAGGCTGACCTCACTCTTAATCTTTCCATCAGAGAGACCAGTAAGTGTGGGGCCAGAACCTCCTGTTAGGCAGACAACCAGAGCAGTTCTTTTTTATTATTATTATTATATATTTTTGTAGCCTGTAGGCACTTAAACGAGCGAAGAGCAGGAGAGTGGAGCCAATATGGGAAGCAAAGTTACCACGGGGACAAAATGTTCTTCCGAGCAGCTTGAAATGAGCATAATTTTGGAGAATTTCTGCAGTAGCGCGTTAATTCATAATTGGGTTTGCTGAGCAATCAACAATGTGGTGCTTGTATTTTCATATGCTGAGAACATATGACTCCGTGTGTGCGCGCGTGTGTATTATCATGCTCCAGTACTTTGATACTTCACTAATGTGCAATCTCTATTTCTTGCTTTTGTCTGGGGGCCTCTCATATTACATTTAGATTGTATCCTTTATCATCCCAAATTGACATTTATGCTTTTACTTCTATTGTTTCCCTAGCTTCTCCCTGGTATGGATCAACAATTTGTTTTAATCTGTGTCACTTCTCTTATCTCCCTCGACACAGAGGAGCAGTCATTTTGCACCGCCATCCGCCTACAGACCTTGTGTTATCAGGAGTATGATGGGGTCCCTCACCCGGTCCCCACTGTCTAAAGTGCTGGCGAATGTTAATTGCTTTTCCAGTTAGTTTATAAGAATGCAGAAACCGCTGAATGCAGCTTGACTGGTTTTGATGAAAGTAATGGAACGCTAGTGCCTATGAATAAATAAATCTGATTTACATAGAGGACTATTGTGGTGGTGGATAGGAAGCCGCCAAATGCAAGCAAATTATGGTTTAAGGACACATGATTCCTTGGCTTTTATTCTAAGTGAAGGAGAAGAGCTCAGGTTTCTTTGGGTTCCTGGGAGGCGGCAGGTGGCTACAGGTGATCACTGGGCCAGGAGGAATAATGCTTTGTGAGAGCAGCATCCATCTGAAACTTAAGGGGGATGCATTTCGTTGCCAAGTAGCTGTGTTGCCAGCTCTCACTTTTTGAAATCCCCTCAGAGAAAGCATAGAGAATAGCAAGTGGTGAAGAACGCGGGAGAGGTAAACCGACTGTGTTTGAGTGCAGATCCGAGTGCACTGGCGATGGGTCTGGTGAACGTGCTGAGAGGGAGACAGGCTCGCAACCATGTCTGTGTCAAGCTTACTTGCGATTCCTAAATTCCCGCAAGATCATGGCAGCTCGAAATGGAATGAATCAAGACGTTCTCTTATTCAGATGAGACAAGGCTGATAGGCTGTAGTGTCTACTGCCTGTGTGTGTGCTGATCTCAGCTTCTGTTGAGTGGGTAAAGGTGGGAGTGTTTGCTGCATTTGCAGCGTATAATGACCTCAGAGCATCTGAATTTCAGACTGCCTGCCGATTGTTCCTGGATGGGGCCACCTCATGGGAAACGGGTTGCGAGAAGGTTAACAGCCTACACTGACTGGAAACCCAGATGCTGAGTTTTAAAGTGACCCCATTGGGATTGGGTGTTTGGTGTCCTGGTTCAGGAGCTACTTTGGGCACCCACATCTGGTTTTTGAGAACCTGCGTGGAAGTCCTGAATCTGCTTCTGATTCCAGCATCCTCCTCATGTGCCTCTGGGAGGCAGCAGGCGATGGCCCAAGTACAAGGGTCCCTGGCACCCACCTGGGAGATCTGGATTGAGCTTCTGGCTCCCGGCTTTGGTCTTGCCTAGCCCTGGCTGGTGCTGGCATTTGGGGAGTCAACCATTAGACAGAAGGTCTCTGTCTTTCTTGGTGTTGCATTCTACCTTCCTAATATTTTTTTAATAAAAGAATCAACTCTATTGATGGCTTCCATAAAGGAATGAGGATCCAGCACCAAAATTCAATCACCCAAAAGTTACTGTGAGCCACGTTCTGTTGTAGGTGCTGAGGGTATACCAGGGAATAAAGCCGAGCTGCAGCCCTGTAGTCATTTCCCCTCTCGCACCAGCCCTTGGACAGTGTTGACCTCTAACAGGGTAAAGAATTGAGGAAAGGATCAGCATTGTAGTTTAACAGGTTCAGCTGCTGCCTGAAATGCCATTATCCCCTGTGGGCACCAATTTGAGTCCCGGCTTCTGACTTCAGAACCTGCTTCCTGCTAATATGCCTGGGAAAACAGCAGAAAATGTCCCCAGGTCTTGGGCCCCTGCCCCAACCTGGGAGACTTGGATGAAGCTTCTGGCTCCTGGCTTCTGACTTGCATAGTTGGGACATTTCGACCATTTGGGGATTGAACCAGCAAATAGAAGAGACCTCTCCCTCTCACTCTCCCTCTCCTCCACCCCTACCCCCTCCACCTCCCCTCGTTCCTTGTTCCTCTCCCTCTTTTCCCTCTCTTCCTCTCCCAACTCTGCCTTTCAAATAATAAATAAATCTTAAAAAAAAAAGAATTGAGGGAGATATTAATACAAGACTTAGGTAGATAAGACTCCTCCCACACAAAAGGAACAGTTTTCTTTGTATCTTATGTCATCTGCAACATGACTGCATCCACAGTGCCCAAGAAAATATTCCCAGAGTCCCATGTGTGAGTTAAAAATTAAGTAGAAAACCATCAACAAGAGAAGCAGACAAACCGGTGACACATTCTACCCATTCCAAGGTCCTCCATCTGTAAACAGTTGGAAACTAGGTTATTACCAGCTTTTGTCCATGATTCCCTGCAAGTTCTTCTTAACCATTTCTCGAGTCCTGATACTATATCAGTAGGCTAGAGATTAAATATGAAATTACTACACATCTCAAGCACCCAAAGATAGATAGGCTGAGATTTAGCCCTTATATCAAATCAACCATCTAGGAAAATATAGGATTTCACTGTAATATTAAAAATCACTGGCAGTGTCTTTGTCTTATCCAATTGGTGTTGTCCTGACGATAAGCCACAGTAAGCAGAGAGAGAAATTGTGTGATAAATTATGGAACAGACATTGAAAAATATATTTATTACATTTGTATGTGCAAAGATTTCACTCGCTGTGTGCAGACTAAATATGGTTTATTTTTTAATGCCCATTTTGGTTCCAAATATTTTAGTATCTCACAAGACTAGGTGATCTTCAGTGAGTCCCATTCATAGGAGCCGAGTGCATAGATGAGGAAATAGTGTAATTGCAAGTCTACTAGTTGCTCTAAAAGAATGAGTTTCCTGGTCAACAAGAATCCTGTGCAGTAGTTCAAAAAATTCTACAATCTGCATAACTTTTTCATCTCTGGAGTTACCTAGTTAGTCTAAACCCCTATTCCTTTGAGTGTGATCCATGGACCAGCACACTGGCAGTCCCTGGGAACTTTTGAGAAATGCAGATTCACTGGATTAGGCTGACTTAACAAGAGGCAAATCATGCTTCATAGACAGGAAGCCTGGAGGGAGGGAGGAAATTCTGAATGTATCACAGGGAGGGCAGTAAACAGGAGACACAACAAAAATAGTACTGACCTCGTGTAATCTTCACAAAGTATTATCTCTGCTTTAAAGAGGAAGAAATGATGACTGAGAGGTTTGCAGCACTGACCCTGAGAATGAAACTTGTAAGTGGCAGAGCCAAGAAGGGCACTCACATGTGTCTAATATCTTCACTGTGTCAGGCACATCCCTGAGTCCCACACACAAATGGACAGGCTCAGCTATATTGGAGAGAGATGCTAGAATATTGGAAAGGGAATCATTCATCAGGTGAAACTGTCTCTATAGGGCAGGAGAAAAGGAAGACCAGTGACCTGGTTTTTCAGTTCTCCAGGAATGTGCCTCTCTTGGAGATTCTCCACTAGAAATCATGCTCGATTCTTTTTTCCTTGGGTCTGGGGTCCAGTTGACCCATGTCACCTCCTTAATATCTCTTGACTGTGTCCCTGGCTCCTGAAGTCCATTCCTCTGTCCTAGTTTGGACTTCATTATCTGCACTATGCTCCAATGGGCCTCTCCCTTTTCCAGTCTGAGTACCATATTATTCTTTATCATCTTTGTCTTCTTGAAGCCCAGTCTAATCAGTGCTCTTTTTCTGCCTGAGTCTGTGCTAGATGCTGAAAACAAGGGCACCTAGCGCATGTATATTCTCTCTAGGAAGTCCCAAACCCATGGAAAACCTCATAGTCTACCTGGTCTTTCACACCCACAACGTCTCAGCTGCCCCCTGCTGCCCATCAGTCAGGCTCTCTGCACTGCCCAGGATGCTCTTCTCCATGGTTATATGGTGAATATCACTCCATGCTCCAATAGCCATCTCAGCCGTGCCCCACCTAGAACTAGGTACCCCATCCCTTCATTGATGCCACTTGGAAGTCAGCCAACATTTTTCTTGCTTGTTTATTGTCCCTCCTAGGTTGGGATTTGTATCTCTACCATGTCCATGGAACAAAAAAAGAACAAGGATGCAGGTCTAAAACCTAGATTTTAAAATGTGTCGTTAGGATTAAGGCTTTAGATGCATCCTACCCTCTGTTTCCTCTCACACTGTAAGCAGAGCTATGTGACGAGGGTGGAGTGTGTTTTTAGGCCTTCTTCTGTGATCTGAGGTTATCACCCAGTCTACTAGCCACCTCTTTGCCAACAACCTTGCTTGCATCTTATAGAAAAAAAATAGATTGGTGCATAAATAATTACCTAGATAATCTCAGAACAAGTCAGAATTCTGTCCTTTTGGGATGTATTGTCATATTGAGTCCATTTTAAGGATCCCAGGATAGTTCTGGGCTGCCTGGTCAGTGACTTTCACATGTCTTACCTCATTTATTTCTCATAATAGCCCCATAAAATACACATTATAACTTCTAGTTTAAAAATGAGAAAATCAGGGCCCTGATATGCTGAGTATTTTGGCCGTGTGGCTCCCTCCCCCAGGCTGTTACTGGGGAAGCTGGTATTTAACTCTCAGGCAAGAAGCCCAGTATTTCTCACTATACTGTGCTGCCTCACCCACAGCTCTCACTCTCTCTCTTTACTGGCTATCATCCTCCTATCAGACTTTCTCAGGGTGTGTGTGTGTGTGTGTCTGTGTCTATGTAAAGAGACAAGGTGTGACTGTAAAGCAGAAAGACGCCAGATGAAATGTACATGGAAATCCATCTTAATATTTTCCATCATGCCTATGATGTGAGCATGCCCTTGTGCACATCCCTGTGACCAAAAGGGAGTGCTAACAAAGACTGTGCAAGTCGTGGGGCTCATTTTCCCAGCTTCTTATCTCCTATCTGCACCATATGGAGGGGAAGATGCATCCTTTTAGCTCAGGGATCTTCGCTTTATTATCTCCCAGATTAGTACAGTAGTCACATAGTTGTCTTCGTATATCGTCCTTTCAGGTGAGCAGAATCAGGTGCAGTTCTTGGCTCACAGGCTCAGCTAACTGAACACAGATGACAGGAGGTGAGGCCGTCTTGCTGACTCCTCTGTTGATATCATGGGGACCAGCTCTGATCCATTTCTGTCCATGGGCACTTGCCAGGAACCATACAGGCGAGGCAATAGGACGCCCATTGATGGGCCAAACGTTGTTTTTCTTGACAGGAGCATGCAGAGTAGGCAAAAATGTCCAACTGGCTGGGTCTGACCTGTCAGCCAATTTTTCTCTCTCCTGGCACGAGCTTGGGAATGGTAAAACATTAGAGTTTGTGATACAGTTAACAAGTCTTTCAACTCAAGGCAACAAAAGCAAGAAAAAAGTATTCCTAAGAACCAAAGGGTCTCGGTTAAAAATGGATACATCAGAAATACTTGAGGCTTATTCCCAAGTACAGTTTATATCAAAGTGAAGTTCAAGGACCACCTGCATTAAAAGTACCTGGAACACAGGAGATTGCATGTCTCATCTAATGTTGTCTGCTAGATGCCAAACCAGGGGCTTTAACTGTGAGCTCTGACTCCAAGTCTAACTCATGTTGGGTTACAGAATGTGTCTCAAGATCCCCTTTCTGCCTTGCCTTTAGATAGAAAGGAATAAAACACTTGGTATCACTTCATCCCCACTAGAATATCTAAACCTAAAAAGAGTGACAACACCAAATACTGGAAGGGATGTGGAGCACCTTCCCTACAGTGGTGGCTGAGAGTGACACTGAACTGTAGGAGAAGGTGCCAGTTCTCTGAAGTGCTGTGCAAATGCAAGTATAATCATTTTGCAAATCTGTCCTACATTTTCTTTGATAGTTGAACATATGCCCAGCAATCCCAGTCCTGAGTATTTACCCAAAAATGTATGTCCAAATGTATATTTGTGCTTGCCTGTCAGTGGTAACCTTGATTCTCAATAACCCCAAACTGGAAACAAACCAAAGGTCTATGCAAGTGAATGCGCTAACCAACTGTAATGGCATTGCACGATGGAATCTTACTCAGCAATACAAAGGGATGGGCCACTGAGAATCCAGCAATGGAAATCAACCTCAGAAACAGTATGCAGATCCAAAGAAGTCACATACAGCACAGTACCTGCTCATCTTTGTTTCAAATAAATTCATAAAAGGGAAAACTAATTTGATGATAGAAATTGTAGAAGTGACCTCCAGGGGATCAGGGAATGCCTGGCAAGGGACATGAAGGAACTTTCTGGAGTGATGAAATTTCTGTAGATTGGGAGAGCTGATGGGTGCATTGGTATCTGTGTTGATCAAAAATTTCTAAAGCATATGCTTAAGATTTGTAGATATGTTTCACCTCCATTTTTATAAAGCAGGGTGGGAGATGTGTGTGTCTGCCAAGATCAAGGTCAAGAATCCTTTAGTGATAGAAGAGCTCTGTAAGTTAATTGTGTCACTGTCATTGTCTTAGTTGTGATGTTGTGCTATCATTTTACAAGCTGCTACTGTTGGGGGAGTCTGGCCAAGTGGCACTTGCTATCTATCTGCATTATTTCTTATAACTGCATGTAAGTGTTAAATTTAAAAGATTATTAAGGCACAAAAGGAAATTTGATACTAACTGCTTGGGGGTTGAATTTTTTCTTGTTGATAGTTCATTGAGTTTGTGTGTGTGTATGTGTATGACTATGCAGGCACACGCACACATGCATATATCATAGAAGGAGGGGGAAGTATTTTTAACTATTTCTAAATTCATTTTGATTTTTGTTTTGATTCCTCTGCAGCTGTCTTGTGGGCTCCTGGTTAAACATCTACCCCTGTGTTTTAGGGGATAAATTTGTCAGTCTAAGGTCACAGATCTCTCTATCATTTGCCCCTCCTTCCCAGGGTTTTATAGTTGCCAAGTTGCCTGGCAATACAAAGAGCATCAGCCTTGAAGGTTACCTTTTCCCACTGACATTACAAAGCAAATAGTGCCTGGGACCATCTTTGCTGCCGGGTTGGGGGAGGTGTCAGTCGCGTGTGATTTTGCACATCTCCCAGGTAATACAGTGGTGCTAATGCAGTCCCCTGGATGCAGGGACACCAACTGAGTTTATGTCACTCCCTTGATGGCCTTAAGTGCATAAATCAATCCTTATGTTTATGCCAATCCATACAGAACTCTTCCTGTGTGTGCCGCACGTAGGGAGGGAAGGCAGGATGCCTCGGTAGGCAAGTGGTTTGCACAGGAAGCAAGCAAGCAATGGTGGAGGTGAGTTGGAGGGGGGATGTTTGTATTTCTTATTTAAATTCCCTAGGAAGGCCTTTCTGGCTTGTGCAGAACTAAGATCCAGGGAATTCATTAGCTGTAGTGAGGTTGGCGTCAGTCAAGAGAGAAACAGAGTGCCTGCGTTGGCTTGCCTGGCGCTGCCGGGTACCACCCTGAATCTTCATTGCAGGCCTCTGCTCCTGGATGGTTGCCCACATACCTAGGCTGGTGGATTCAGCCTCAGTAAGAGCCTGCTACAACAAGGCTGACATGGCGAATTACAAATGTCCGTGGTTATACATGTATACTTTTTTTTTTTAATTTTTTTTTTTGACAGGCAGAGTGGATAGTGAGAGAGACAGACAGAGAGAAAGGTCTTCCTTTTTGCCGTTGGTTCACCCTCCAGTGGCCGCCGTGGCCGGTACATCGCGCTGATCTGAAGCCAGGAGCCAGGTGCTTCTCTTGGTCTCCCATGCGGGTGCAGGGCCCAAGGACTTGGGCCATCCTCCACTGCCTTCCCGGGCCATAGCAGAGAGCTGGCCTGGAAGAGGGGCAACCGGGCTAGAATCCGGCGCCCCAACCGGGACTAGAACCCGGTGTGCCGGCGCCGCAAGGCAGAGGATTAGCCTGTTAAGCCACGGCGCCAGCCATATACATGTATACTTTAAGAAGGCTGAATCCTTTTTGGGGTGGGAAGGCTAGAGGTGTTACCAGCATTATTGCAACATGCTCAGTGATACCCAGACACGGAGTTCTATGGTTTATTCCATTTAGCGGAAAGGAAAACCAATTAACCATGCATCCTCCTCTTCCTTGGTATCCAGGATAAGGAGGCATAGCAAGAATCTTCCAGCAGGCATCAACACCGGTTTGGTCATTTCTCAGCTCTCCTGTTAGTATCTCCTTACCGTTTCTAGGAACTCCTCAAATGCCAGGGTCTCCATCTCATTCCCACCCCGACATGAAAAGCTTCCAGTTCTACTTCCCAAGGCTCTCTTGGGACTCTGAGTTTTGATAGGACACTGAATGATAATTACATTAATTGGATATCAAGAAGCTCTAGCAAATTTGAAGACATTCATTTCCTCGAGACCCATAAAGAAATTTTCCTAATGCAATCCCAGACAGCAGGGTAGAGCTTTGTGAGAGAGATTTTTTAGTCAGATAGCTAGAGATTTCATGTTCGCGACATGACATCCCTTGGGTAGAGCAGGACATTTAATTATCTGGTGATTACTGAAGATGGGATAGTATGTCTGTATCATTCCCTAGCACAGAAGAGATACCAAAATATCTGTTGGAGAACTGTTTGAAGGAGGACAAGGCAATTCTTAGCTATTTCTGACATGGAACATTTGAGATACGCTTCTCTGAAGATGTTAGAATCTACTGCGCTAGCCAGTGAACTTGCTCTACTCTGAAAAATTTTGAGTCTACACCAAAGCAGCACTAGTTTTCATAATGTTACCGGTTTAAGAGGACACTTGCAGAACACCCTGCATCTTCCTCCATCTCCCACTTACCAAGCCCTGCTGAAGCCACCTGTCTCTCCCACTGAACCACAAACTCCTCAAAGGTGGATGCTCTGACTTGGACACCACTGTGCTCTTCACTTGGAGCTCATGCTTGGGCACAAAATAGCTGCTCAACAGATGTCAGCTAAATTGATCAAGTATTCTATCTGGCTCATTTTCAGGAAAGATTGCCCATAGAATGGGTGGTTAAAGAAGTGGGGATCTGGACCTGAAGCAGTCTAAGAGATATGCTTCAGTGGTGTGTTTCAGATCCCTTGGGATCTTTGCATGGGAGAATGGATTCTAATTAAGGTCATCTAGGGGCCACCAGCAAGAACAGTGGGCCATACCTGGTAGGGGAAGATTTATGAAACTTTGCAGTATGCCTCAAGGCTGTGTTGTCATGCAAGATAAGAATGTGGTCCCTCAGATAGGAGCCCAAGTGAGCAGTTCAGCTCTGCCTCTCTGCCTTCCGTCCTCTTCATGCACCAGTTCTCGGGATGGCTCTGTTATCTCGCCGGAAAATACAGCCCAAAGCATTACAGATGTCTGGGACAAGCAGAACCCATATTAATGGTTATTGCTTAAAGAAGAGGCGTGCTCAGATCTCTCCACAGTGCTCCAGGGAAATAGCAATTTTTACTTTCTTCCAGAGAAGACCAGAGACATAAAAAGATCGATGGAGTTGGCCCTATCTCTGGCCAAGGGGCCTTTTTCAGAGGTAACTTAAATGAAAAATACGGATTTCTTAACAATTAGTTTTTACCAGGGTGTTTATGGATGTTTGGACATGAAAGCTTCAATTTGTTGTAGGACAAAGAAGTAAGTGATACTGTGTGAAGGATCAATCAAGAATCAGGAAAGAACAGAAGAGGAACTTGTTGGAGTGGTACAAGACTCTGAGCTCCCACTCAAAGCTGTGATTTTTAATGTCTGTTGACGGTTGACTTGTGGTTTGACTTGAATTAACTGAGGTGTTGTTATTGTTATTGTTATTATTATTATTATTATTATTGGCTAGTTTCTGATATTGAATAGATTAGTTTCTAGAAAAGAAAGATTTTTTTGAAAGAAAGCATGGTTTCTTCTCAAGGTACTGTTAATTGATGCAAAGCTGCAAGTTCATTGAAAGACATGTAAAGTAATCCTAAAAGAGTTACCCTTTTTGCTGTCATGGGAAATGACCGATTTCAAACACATCCCATACAACTGTGCCATGCTTCCCCTCTTGATGGTGCCAACTTTAGCTGGGAGGAGCTGTCTGCCTTTGATTCCCATAGAGAGCAAAAGATCCCAAGCCAGCACGACACCATTCTGACCACGCCTTCGGCTCTGTGCTCTGGAAATAAAATAGCACCTTTTGTCCCTGGAAAAGCAGCGCCATTTGTAATCATCCCAGGTCCTGTGCTATAGAGATTGTCAACAGCAAGAGGGACTTTTAAATTGCTTGCCTTTGATGAAAATGAAAATGTTACCCATAAAGCATCTCTAGGAAAATAAATTCGGGCCTGATTCCTGCTATGCAAACAGATATGTACAGTATCTCCCTGCATCAGCTTTTTTCTCATCTGAAACGGAGCTACTGTACTTTATTATGATGTCAGAGACTGAGCTTGGGCGAGGATGCACTACTGATAATTAAGGTCATAGAGGGCTTGGCGAGCTGATTCCTGACACGAGATGAAAGTTCTCTCTCAGCGTAGACTTCAAATGCTTGTGTATGAGGCCGCACGACGGCCACAGATGAATTGGGATATGTTTGGAATTCCTTGTTGCAGAAATGCGCAGGTAATTTCAGCAGGGAGAGCACCCCGGCCCCAGCAGCCCATTTTTTTAGTAATGCAAAGCATCTCTCAGAGCAGGCAGGTGGTGCATCATATGTTCCTGGGGTGGAGGATGAGCTTCTTGCCTTTGAAAGTAATTGATTTTATAGTGAAACGTGTCAAGAGCACTGGTTTTCAAAATGGTTCTGTTCATGAGTGTTGGGAAATAATATATACCGCTAATTGCTTCAGAAATAGCCGGATTATTTAACTTTGGTGTGGACAGTGGTTGGGAGGAAGATCTTGAGCCCTTATGCCTTTCCCCTTATCTCAGATTAATAGCTGCTTTGAGACTGCGTCTACTTTTTTGCTGTTCCAGAGATGAAATCTGCATCCCCTCACTTTCATGTGTAGGGCATCAGCTGCAGCGTTCTTAGCTCAGACTCTGTGAGTGTTCTAAAGATAGCAGTGTGACATTTCTGTTTCAATAAAGCCCAAATAGTCAGCGAGATAGAAAACACCCGAGAAGAAAAAGATATGTTTGCTGATTTTACCATCGTCCCTATTGAGCTGCGGAGGTAAACCCTTCTAAGTCAGGAAACTGATTGCGGGAGGGGGCGGGGAAAGGGGCGTGGTAACTTCCGGGAGGGGTGGTCTCTTGGACAGTTAGCGATCTGCCCCTTGCTGTAATTCCATATTCGAATGTCTCAATTCAGGTTGTGAGTGGATTTAACATGCAACCTGAGGAAGCTAATTTGATGCTTCCTTTGTTTTTTCTTTCTTGTTGTCTTTTTAAAAGATTTTATTTTTTTATTGAGAGGCAGAGTTACATATAGACCAAGAGACAGAGAGAGAGGTCTTTCATCCTGTTCACTCCCAAATGGCCTCAGCATCCATAGCTGGGCTGATCTCGAAGCCGGGAGCCAGGAGCTTTTTCCCGGTCTCCCACATGGGTGCAGGGGCCTAAGAACTTGGGCCATCTTCTACTGCTATCCCAGGCCATAGCAGAGAGCTGGATTGCGAGTGGAGCAGCCGGGACGTGAACAGGCACTCACGTGGGGTGCCTGCGCTGCAGGCTTAGCGTGCTTTGCCACACAGTGCCGGCCCCTGGTTCCCTTGTTTTATGCTTTATTTTCTCCCCTGTTGTTTCTCCAAGGAGCTGAAGAAAAGGGTCTGGTTTTGAGAGTCTGTGTTTGTTCAGGGTGGAGTAAGCCAGAACCGAAGTCCATGACCAGCACTTGCTTGAACCTGCTATTAGGCCTGTTTGTTTCATCATTCATTCATTTAAACAAATGTTCATATGTGAGAGGTCTTCCAAAACTTTGTGGGAAATGAAATCAAAAGATAAGTTTATTTTGGTGATAAGATAAAAAAAAAAAAAAACCTTTGAAATCCATGCATAGTGTTTTCATAACAGTCATTTTCCACACAGTTTTAAAGACTTTCTGCCATGAAATGAACTTTTTTTTTTATTAAACTTTTATTTAATGAATATAAATTTCCAAAGTACAGCTTATGGGTCACAATGGCTTCCCCCCTCCCGTAACTACCCTCCCGCCCACAACCCTCCCCTCTCCCGCTCCCTCTCCCCTTCCATTCATGTAAGGATTCATTTTCAATTCACTTTGTATACAGAAGATCAGCTTAGCATATATTAGGTAAGGTTTTCAACATTTTGCCCATATAGCAATACAAAGTGAAAAAACTACCATTGGATTACTAATTATAGCATCAAATAGCAATGTACAGCACATTAAAGACAGAGAACCCACATGATTTTTTTTTTCGAATTAATTAACTTTCTATGCCATTTCCCCTTCAACACCAGGTTGTTATTTTTTTTTTTCATTTCCAATTCTCTTTATATACAGAAGATCACTTCAGTATATCATTAGTAAAGAGCTCATCAGTTTGTGCCCACACAGAAACGCAAAGTATAAGGATAAAGTATTACATTGTATATCTAGAGTCAGGACCTAAGCTGATCAGGTCATTGTTTCTTATAGTGTCCAATGAAATGAACTTTTTGAAGTACCCTCATACATACAACATGCATGTAGACTATCAGCATAAGACAGAAGTACACTTTGATGGATTTCTAATAAGATAAATCATAGGCCTCTTCCTCCAGGAAGGCTTCCTTCCTGCAGTTAGCCAAAGATGAGAAACTTATTTTCTGCAAGGATTCAAATAATAAATATTTTAGGATTCACTTTGTGAGCCCCGTAGGGTCTGCATCACATGTTCTTCTTCTTTAGAACCCTTCAGAAATGTACAAAACATTCTTAGCTCAGTGGTTGAATGTGGGCCATGGCTTGCCAAACCCAAAGGTAGACCGCGTGTATCTTGTTCTGTCTACCACCCTTTGCTGCCTCTGTACTGGACTGAAAAGAGCTGAAGTCTGAAGTCCTGGAAAAGGGGGTTTTCATCTTTGGAGCCGCAGCCTAAGACCTCCAAGTGCTCACTTTGTAAATGTAGTGTGATGCCTCCCTTCCAGCTGGGAAAACAAGGCCGTGTGCAAAACCCAGTGAAGTAACCATTCAGAAACCAGTGAGCTTTCTTACAGGCCCCCTGCAACTTTGGCTTTCTGGACTATCATCCCAAGTTAAGAAATAAGGTTAAAAATTCCCACTTATGGATCTGATATCATGGCAGAGTGGGGTAAGCCACTGCCTGCCACACCAGCATCCCATAGCAGAAAGCCATTTTGAGTCCTGGCTGCTCCACTTTCCGTCTGGCTCCCTGCAGATGTGCCTAGGAGGTAGAGATGATGACCCATTTGGGTCTCTGCCACCTACAAGGAAGACCTGCATGGAGCTCCTAGCTCCTGGCTTTAGCCTTGCCCAGACCTGGCTGTTGAGGCCATTTGGGCAATGAACCAACAGGTGAAAAATCTATCTCTTTCTCTTTCTCTCTCTTGCTCTTTCAAATACATAAAATATATTTGATATATTTGAATATATATATATTTTTAAAATCCCAATTAAGTGTTCAGACAGCTTTTAGAAGCCATGTGGTTTTTAGTAACTTTAATATGTTTTAGACAAGAGTGTCAGAGACAGGCAGCAGGACGGGGAGGGACATGTAAAAGAGCAAACAGCAGCCCCCATAGCAGCCGCGAGACTGACAGCCTGACCTGCAGAAAGGAGACGAAGGAAATCAGAAGGAGATACATAGCTGTATGACTGCATGGTGCAATTAGGTTTGCTCTTAATAGGTTTTCAGACATCAATTAAATGTTGAATTATGCTCATTATGCCCTCTTTTAAAATGCAGCCAAATTTAGCTTCCAGTTTTGAATTATTCTATCTCCACGGCGTGGTTAAAATAAAAATATTGAGCACTTGCATCCAGTAAAATTTTGATTACCTGAAAAGTTTACTCATTTGGATCACCACAGTAGTAAATATTGTGTGACCCAGGATTGTACAGTGTGAAGAGCCAGGGCTGTCCTATGGCCTTGGCTGATTGTCACTGCCTAGCTCAAACGTTCTTTTACCTCTCTAAAGCTCAGTCTCCCAATCTCTATAATGGATACTTCCCTGCCCCTCACCCAGGGTCATTGTGATTATTAAGTGACATTGTCTATGTTTTCTTTTTTTTTTTTAATAGATTTATTTATTTGAGAGGCAGAATTGTAGGCAGAGAGGGAGAAACAGAGAGAGAGGTCTTCCATCCACTGGTTCACTCCCCAATTGGCTGCAATGGCTGGAGCTGCACCGGTCCAAAGCCAGGAACCAGCAGCTTCTTCCGGGTCTCCCACGCGGTGCAGGGGCCCAAGGACTTGGCCTTCTGCTCCTGCTTTCCCAGGCCATTAGCAGAGAGCTGGATCAGAAGAGGAGCAAGAGGACATGAATCTGCACCCATGTAGGGTGCCAGTACCTCAGGCAGAGGCTTACCCGGCACCAGAGCGCTGGCCCCAGTCTATGTTAAATTCTTAACACAGAATCTTGCCAATCGAAAGTGATCCCAAAAAGCCCCCTATTATTATAATTATTACTATCATCAGTATTGTTCATGAATAAGTGTGGTAGTGAACTTGACACACACAGACTAATCATGGAGATTACAGAAAACTGGAAACATGGTGAAGACTTCAGAGAATGCACCTTAAAGGAGGCGCTACTTGATCTGGAATCGTCAGATCAGTTCTAAAAAATCACATTAAACTAGGCCTAATTCCACCTGAACGCATCTGAGTATTATCCCTCTGCTACTGTATTTGGTTAGATCGTGAAAGGCTTTTTTCTAGAAGCAAATGTCCCCGCATAAGATTACATCAAATCCCACCATAAACATCTCAGGGCTTTGCATTTTTAGTACACTACCACATTAATTGTTTCAGTCCTACACTATGGGAAAAAAGAGGGGGCGTGAAAATCAGGTAGAATGTTGGAATCGTACTCAATCCAGAAAATCAGAATTCCTGCCCCCTAGAAGGGGGAAGGGGCCAGTTTCGTCTCTTCCAGTTTCCTTTACAGTCGTTTGGGCTTCAAACCCTACCTCACGTTATGACCAAAATATAACCTGCTGGGAGTGTAGACATGCCACATTTGTTGTCACCTTTAAAGGCACAGACCTGAATAGGGCTGTTTCCCCTTGGAAAACAAGTCCTGATGACAACGAGCCACTGATGTAACACAGAGAAAGGGCTGCTCCAGAGCAGGAAATTGGAACGAGGGAGTTTGACTGGCGCAACGAGACATGCCAAGAGCCTTTGGGTATTAACCAGACTGGCAGCGTGATCCCTGGGAGGGAAGACAAAGATAGCACCCGCCTGTCTGGCTCAGGACTTGCTTGCCTTTCTCACGTCTTCCTGGCCTCCGTGAGGTTTTCTTGGCTCAGGACTGGGGTGCCTTGCCTGTACAGCGGCAGCTTCCCAGGGCCTGGTGTGTGTGCGCTCAGCATCGCAGTCAGCTACCAAGAACTGTTGCACCGGAGAAGGCTTAGCTTAATGCACGGGCTCCAGGACAGTGGTGCTGGCGGCACTGCCCTTGGCTTGTCCAGGTAGGAGAATGATGGTTTTTATTGACTTTCTTTGAAGCAAAGGGAAGGGGTGGGAAACAGCCGAACAATAGATGACATTTTAGTTGCATCCTCATGAGTGGTTGTGGGAAGGTGAGAACGTCTAAGCGACAAGGACAAAGCCAGGGAAGGCAAGAGGAGTTGAGATGTGCACTGCTCTCCAAGCTCTGCATACAGAGAGAGAAACACAGGAGCTGAGAACAGCCGTTGGTACAGCAGAGCATCCGGAGTTTTTTGTCAGTGCCTGTGGTATCCTCATTAGGATTCTCATACTTCTCACATTTCGCCCTGGTCCCTCTTCCGGGAACAAGCCGTAAGTCCCAGTTGTGACCTCAGGCAGTGTCATTTTTCTGTACAAGCTCTTTCCTTTCTGCCTGTTCCCAGTCCCAGCATCTAGAAGCCTCCAGGGCTCTTCTGGACAGGAATGATGTAGGTCACAGGTGTCGGAGCAGTGCAGACAGCCATGCTAATGATGCCACACCTGTTCCCCAGGTTAAGCCATTGCTATTGGAAACAGTGATCCCATACGCAGTTATTGCTGTCTGCCTCCCACCACCCCCACCCCCAGCATGTAACAGACCCTGGACATGAAGCTAAAGAGGGTAAGAAGAGAAAAGAAAGAGTGACAGGTGGGAATATAGGTCTGTACATGGTGCATGGAGGTGCTGAAGGAGAGAAGTCCCTTTCACCTGTAGGGAAAGAGAGTGGCCAGGAAAGTGTTCCAAGGGGATCCAAGGCGTCCAGGATGGGGAAGTGTTTGCTAGTTGATGGCATTCCAGGCCCATGGACTAGGACAGACTAAGTCATTTTCAATGATTACATCAACGGCCAGCACTATAGCCAGCATTCTGCACATTCCTAAAGGTGTTTTTGCAATAAATCCATGGCAACATGCAGAGCCGCACCGTCACATTCAACAGAACGGGGGTGATTGTCTGCACTTCTGCCAGCTTGTCTTCTTCATCCCTGCCCTGAACTGGGAGAGCTCTTTGAGTTTATGCTGGAATGATTTTTGCATTCTTCTCTCTCTTAGCATTTTGCACATTTCCCCTCCCAGAATTGACCCCTTCTACTGTTGGAAATTTCCTGAGACAAACAGAAGTTTCTTTTCCTGGATGGCAATTTCCGTTCTTGAGAAATTGCCTCGTATACACTCAGGATGTGCAGCAGGTTGCGAGGCTCTGTAATTTGTTCCCCCATCAACTAATAATCTTATTGTGATGAATAATGCAGCGCTGTTCATGTTTCTGCGAGGTTGTGATCGTGCCGAGTGTCAGTGGCAAAGCCCACAACTTTGGCAGCGAAGTCCTCACCTTGTGGCTTCTCAGACAGCTGGCCGTAGATCCATGAGCTTTAGCAAGCAATATTTAAATGAATTCAAATGCAAAAGCTTTATTAGTGGTGTGCCAGGCGGACTTTTTGTGCAGATGTTGGCCCTGGCTTGCTTTGTCCCCCCAGCGTTGTGTCAGGTCCTTTTCTTATTTCCAAGGACACAACTAAGATGTTGGAAACAGATTTTCAAGTTTTCAGGTTGTTTTGCTTCCTTGTTTTTCAGAGACTCACCCCCACTTCTCTGAAATTGGATCCTGCGCTGAAGCAAATATTTTTTCCCCATAGATCCAAATAATTCTGCCCTGTTCTTTACATTCGTCATGATGTTAAGTTTTTACTGCTTCATGTTTCCTTTTAAATTAAAGCACAGTAAAATTGGCTTTACTGCATATGACCATTGGTGAATTTCAACACATTCTAGATTTCTGTAGCCACCACGACTGTATGGTCCTGCAGGAAACAGCTTTATCACCTCACAAACCTCCCGTGCGGCCCTTTTGAAGGCACTCAACCCCCAGCCGCCACCCCAGTAGTCACTGATCTGTCACGATAGTTTCGTCTCCTTGAGAATGTCATAGAAATGGAATTATACAGTGTGTGACCTTTGGAAACTGATTTCTTTCATCAGCAAGGTGTTTTGAAAGGAACTCAAGTGGCTGTTGGTATCCATCATCTATTCCTTTTTAAGAACTTATTTTTAGTTAACAAAATCATATGTGTATATGGTACACACCATGATGTGTATATCCAGTGTGGAATGCCTGCAGCAAGCTAATTAATGTGCCCATTTCCTCACCTACTTATTATTGTTTTGTGGTGAGGACATTGGAGATCGACTCTCAGCCATTTTCAAGTGTACAGTCCGTTGTAGTTAACTCATGTCTTCTCTTTTCTTAGCCCAGTGGACTCCATGGTATGGATTACTCCATTTATTTATGCATTAATTTGCCAAAGGTCCACTGATTGTCCAGTTCTTAATGATTATGAGTAGAGTTGCCATAGATTTCCAACTGCAGGTTTTGGGGTGAATAGAAATTTTCATTTCTCTCGGAAGTACCTAAGATTCAGTTTATGAAGTAATGTCGTATCACATAGTAGCAAATGCCAGCTCTTTTCCAGAGGGGCTGTGTCATTCTCCATCCCCATCAGCATTACTTGAAAGCCTTCACATGATATTTCGATGAGCTTTCATGTCTGTCAAAAGTAAAATGTGTATTTCTGGCATGATACTCTTTTTTTGTTAAGGGCTACTTATGGTTAATTTCGTTAGTCATTTATGTTTTCATTCCCTTATGCAGCAACCCTTATATCATCTGTCAGTTAACCCTTTGTTAAAAAAGAAACATCCAATATAATTGTCAGCTATTTCAATTCTGTTTAGTTTCTTCTTTGTGTCTGACTGCATGTGTTTTAATTAGAAACAAGTGTAAATGGTGGTTATTTGTACTTGGGCCATCATCAACTGCCCCCAGGCATATTAGTAGGGAGCTGGATCAGAAGCAGAGCAGCTGGGACTCAGGCATGTGGGATGTCATCATCCTAAGCTTCAGCTTAAGCCGCTGCAAATGATGGATGTGTGTGTGGTCCGTGAAATGTGTGTAGTGCTGCTCCGAGTGCTGGAGCCTGCAGGTGACAGGGATCAGACACCTGCAGGGACACCAGGTGGTGAGACCTCCCTGTGTCCTCCACTTCCATTTTTGCTTACTGGGTCTATATGTCTTATTCAGTTTTGTGCAAAGAGAACCAAGAAAATCCTGGGGATCCTCTTTCTCCTAGCATAGACTCTCTCAGCAGTTCAGAATCCGGGGCAGGAATTCCAAGTATGAACCTGGCAAAGAGAGCAGTATCGCACACGTATTCTGTATGCATAATTGAGGACTCCAATTCGCCATGCTCTATTATCTAGAATTAAACATCAAAGACAGTTGATAAATACCACATTCAGTTGAAAACACAAATGAATCAAAATGTTATAGTTTCTCTCCACAGGTAATAATTAACATTCTTGTGAATTTCTCCGTGCGCTGTGGAGCATCCTTTGAATGGTATTCTAGCAAAATCTTTGTACGTTGAGGTGTGTGTGGATGTGGACCAGGCAGAATACTGACTTAACCTTGCGAGAGAAGCCTGGGGTGGGGAGGGGGTGGGTGCACACATGTAGTTTGATGATGTGCATACATGAACATTTTTCACAGCAGTACGTCATGTGGCCCTTAGAAAATTTTCATCAGGGAGCTAAATTGTGAATCAAAATATACATGGAAAAGTGAAGCATTTTGGTAGTTAACAAGAAGAGAAAAAAGAATTAAGGTGGACTCTGTCCCTCCAAAAACTGTCCCTCCCATGTGAGTGCTGCCTGGTTGATTGCCTAGTAAGTGAACATGTGGAGGCACATGTGATGGCTTGCTGTGAGCAAAGGTAGTTCATGTGTCATGCTTCCTGCATCAAGAATTTATCCGGAGAGAAAGCAGAAGAAATCTTGTGGAGAGAACTGTCTCTTCTTTGGGTTTCTCTCAGAGACCACAAAAGCATGTGACGTTACAAGGCTCTGTACAGAGAGGAGTAGAAGCCCATAAAATGAGAACTCTCCCTGGTTATATGCCGTGTGTATATCAGAGAGGCTTTCAGGACATCAAGACAGTGTGGGCCAGCTTTGACCACATTATGTCTCATAGTGAGGTCCAGTGTTAGACCCAGAACAAAGCAACCCTGACACATATGCCTCTTTATACTCTCAACACCCATGATGGGGGAAGCCATTGGATTTTGTCCATTCTGGCCTGGAAAGGTTTCCTGAAGGAGATAGACATCCACAGGATTTGCTTATGATTTCCAAACTATTAGCAGCATCCAGTTGCTTTTTGCTTCTGGTTTTGTTTTGTTTTATTTTTTTACTTGAAAGAGACCAAGAGATATCTTCCACTTCTCTTGTTCATACCCCCAATGCCTACAAGAGCCCAAGTAGAGCTAAGCCCGAATCAGGATTCCCAAACTCAGTCTGGGTCTTCCACCTGTGTGGCAGGGACCCAAGGACTTGATCCATCACCTGCTGCCTCCCTGGCTCTGCTTAAACAGGAAGCTGGGATCAGCAGAGCCAAGACTAGAACCCAGGCAGTTTGGTAGAGGATGTAGGTTTCCCAAGCATAAAGCACAGCATCAGGTGAGTCAGGGGCCTTCCGCACAGTTGATTCATGATGGAAAGGGAACATTTTTAGGTGGCAGCAAGAGCCACAGGAGACCCAGTTAGTCAGAGTTTGGAAGTGCAGTGTGTCTATTCCCACTTGGGGTGAATGGGAGGCCTCTGCCCTCCTTCGTTCCACAGGGATTTCAGCTTGTAAAGCATTTGTTGTCATGTTTTGGTTGCTGTGGGAAGAGAAAAAATTGCTACAGTTTGCGTGAGACAGAGCTATGTTTTGGAAGGAAGGCCTATAAAAAAATTTTTTTTGAGCTTTGGTCGAGATCGAGCTTCTGAGCTTTGTCTCAAGTGGTAACATGCAATGCGCTTTTGAAATATTTTCATTTCTGTTGGAAATTGGAACATCCTTTCAACTCTTTTGCTCTTGCTGTGCTTGTCAATGTAAAATTAACTAACTAGCTAATGAATTAATTCAGCAACCATGTAGTAAGTCGGTCCAGTGTTGCGGAGACCAGGGGTTCAGCAGCAAACAAAGTAGCATCTTTGCCCTCAAGGTGCTTACTTTCTAGTGCAGAAAGATGATGTTAAAAAAATGGATGCCTGGCCAGCGCCGTGGCTTAACAGGCTAATCCTCCGCCTTGTGGCGCCGGCACACCAGGTTCTAGTCCCGGTTGGGGCGCTGGATTCTAGCCCGGTTGCCCCTCTTCCAGGCCAGCTCTCTGCTGTGGCCCGGGAAGGCAATGGAGAATGGCCCAAGTCCTTGGGCCCTGCACCCACATGGGAGACCAGGAGAAGCACCTGGCTCCTGGCTTCGGATCAGCGAGATGCGCCGGCCGCAGCGGCCATTGGAGGGTGAACCAACGGCAAAAGGAAGACCTTTCTCTCTGTCTCTCTCTCTCACTATCCACTCTGCCTGTCAAAAAAAAAAAAAAAAATGGATGCCTGGGGCCCACCTGCGGCGCCGGCACCCCGGGTTCTGGTCCCGGTTGGGGCACCGGATTCTGTCCCAGTTGCTCCTTGTCCAGTCCAGCTCTCTGCTGTGGCCCGGGAAGGCAGTGGAGGATGGCCCAAGTGCTTGGGCCCTGCACCCACATGGGAGACCAGGAGGAAGCACCTGGCTCCTGGCTTCAGATCGACACAGCGCGCCGGCTGTAGTGGCCATTTCGGGGATGAACCAATGGAAGGAAGACCTTTCTCTCTGTCTCTCTCTCTCTCACTGTCTAACTCTGCCTGTCAAAAAAATTTTTTTAAATAAAAATAAAAATAAATGGATGCCTGGGGCTGGAGCTGATGCTGTGGCTTCACAGGTAAGGCTGCTGCTTGCAGCACCGGCTCGGGTCCTGGCTTCTCCACTTCCAATCCAGCTCTCTGCTATGGCCTGGGAAAGTAGTGGAAGATGGCCCAAGTCCTTGGGCCCCCACACCCACATAGGAGACCTGGAAGAAGCTCCTGGCTCTGACTTCGGATCAGTGCAGCTCCTGCTGTTGCAGCCATCTAGGGAGTGAACCATCGGATGGAAGACCTCTCTCTCTCTCTCTCTCTCTGCCTCTGCCTCTGCCTCTCTGTAACTCTGCCTTTCAAATAAATAAATAAATCTTAAAAATAAAAAGTGGATGCCAGTGTGTACTTGAGAGAAAAAGGAAGCAGTGTAAGGAAGATAACCCTGCTGAGGGTGTCCTGGAAGTTGGGACTCAAAAGCTGCCATTTGAGCTGAGACCTTGGGGCATTGAAGGCGTCAGTGCCTCAATTATCTGTACCACCAGGCCAAGGACACGGCAAGTCCAAAAGGCCTGGGCAGAATCCTGCTTGGCTGCTTCCCAGGTCAGGTGGAAGCCAGGCAGGATCCCCATCAGGGCCTTCCTTATGTACTTCAGTGTTTTCTTTGAGAACTGGGCTTGAAGCTCAGTGCACGAGATAAAGCTGAGCTGATTCTCTGGGCAATCCCTGCACCTGTCCCAGATTTCAATTGCTTTTGTTCTTGTTTCACCCTCTGCCTGAAACATTGTTCCCCAGGCACTGGAGGGGCTGTCTCCTTATTTCCTTCAGGTCTCTGATCAAGTATCGTCTTATCAGGAAACCTTCCCAGACCAAACTATTAAAGTGTCAGTTAGGCAGTGTTAGCAATGGAAATTATTTTCTCCACCAAATCTGATTATTTCATGTGAGAGATGACTCCCTCTCTACATTATGGGATTAAGAATGACACCATTGGAGCTGATAAATACTGGAACATTTCAGTAACCCAAGAATCCCTGAGAAACAAATGGCTAATTCATGGCTTAAACCATCTAGCTGTGATGAGCAGCTGAGGACCTCACTGAGCTGTTCCGCAACGAGTGGCAAGGACAGAGCAAGCTGCGTGGCTCACAGGTGAGCCAGAGAGACCTAGAAGTCTTGGTTTTACCATGGAGGTAAGGGGATGATGCTTAACAGGGCCACCAGCCCTCCGGGGAACTGTGGCCTGCCTTAGGCAGATTTCCCTTGGGATTAAGCAAATTTACCAAAGGGAAAAAGCAACCACAGTCCTTTTAGTTTGTCCAACATTAAATGGTTGTATGTTAGTGTCTTTAAGCTGCAGATGTGAAAAATTAGCACACTGAGAACTGTGCTCTGCTGTAAGACCTTCAACTACTACAACTTGTTAGTAAAAAAAAAAAAAAAAAAAACTCCTTTATTTTTAGTGGTGCTATTTACTTTAGGAATACCTAGCAACAGAAGGTCTTTCACATTATTGAAATAGTAAACCTTTACTTTTTATTTAATTATAAGACTTATTTATTTGAAAGGCAGAGTTACAAAGAGGCAGAGAGAGAGAGAGAGGTCTTTCATCTGCTGATTTCACTCCCCAGATGGCCACAGTGGCCGAAACTGCGCTGATCCAAAGCCAGGATCCAGGAGCTTCTTCCAGGTCTCCTACATGAGTGCAGGGGCCCAAGGACTTGGGCCATCTTCCATTTCTTTCCCAGGCCATAGCAGAGAGCTGGATCAGAAGTGGAGCAGCTGGGACTCGAACCTGTGCTCATATGGGATACCAGTGCTGCAGGCAGTGGCTTTACCCACCACACTACAGCACCAGCCCCGAAATAGTAAGCTTTGGATGACAGAGTCTGTGTCACTTCTCTTTCTACCACTTTGAAAAATAATTAACCAGTTCAGGTGAAATAAATATTATGTCCTGAGTGCTTCCTACTTGTAATATCTTTTCTGATCCCTTTAAACATATTATCTCATTTAACTCTCTTTACCAAGTCAGAACTTGTGTTAGCCACCTTTTATGGATGAGAAAGTAGAGGTTTGCAGAGAGGTTAATGAACCTTAAAACTCTGATTGTCTAACTCCAGCAGTCACCCAGCAGAAGCTGGAGAGATGATTGTCTACAGACCTAAGGAAGCCCTGGAAGTGGTACCAGGGGCTCTAGCTAGGAAGAAGTCCATTTCTCCAGTGGAACACAGTGGGAGCTAGTGATTCTCAGAGAGCTGACTCCCACTTGTGCCACCAACCTGAGACCTATGGTGCCCACTGGCCCCCAAGCATTGGTCCTAGTGGTTTGCCTTCTGGGGCTCTGCAGGATAGAGAAGGGAGGTTTCTTGTCTTTCTCTGCTCAACAGCCAGTTCTTCTGTGCATTGTCCATGCTACATAATCAGACTCACAGGTTCTGAGAGGTCTGATCTACTTTATTTGGGAAATGAAGACAACTTGAAGAGACAGCAATAAACAGTGATAAACAAAATCTAACAAGTGCTGTTTCTGACAGTGCTAGGTAGTGGGCACTCTTTCAGGAAGCTTGTGGGGATTCGATTTGATGTGTTTGGGTGATTATGTGCATGTGTGTGTGTATGTGTGTGTGTTCTGGAAATAGATACCCCACACACCCCATTGTGTAGCTGTCACTCGACATGAAACCAGGTGCAGTTTGAGGTCTGACATTCAGCCGACTGCTGTTTATATAGTATGGAGAAACTTTTGTTCCCTTGCCCTATAAGGCATGTACCAAGAGAGATTTTAGGAAAAGGTCACCCAGATAGTAAATAATTCTGCTGAGCTTTGAAGTGAAAATGCTCTAGGCACCTTTATCCCATCCTTGCCATTTAGCTGGTCTGCTTCAGTCATTCCTGCTATTAATGAATGGTGACGATCACAGTCGGTCCCCATCGTTCTGATCGTCAGAGAGCTGCATTATGAAGTCAGAATCACATTTTATCTTTATGTTGGTGCCCTTCCTGTGTTCAGGGGAAAGCATTGTGAATATCTCAAAGGAAAAAAAAAAAAAGAATGAAAGACACCCCAAGGAAAATCCAGTTAAAGGGCTAAGAAAGACATCTCAATGGAGAAGAATTCTACTGTGAGGAGTTTCTTATCACTCCCAACCTCCACAAAAAAAAGTCTGGTCTTTGTAAAACATATTATCTTTCATGGATAGGGAAATATCCAAATTTTGCCCAGCCTATTTTACAATAAGACCTTGAAAATCTGTGTGATGAGCTGGAATGAGAGGAGTTTAAATTTTTGATGCAATTCTCTGCTTGGGAAAGTGATAATGCAGCTCAAATAACAGGGAGAGTATTTTCTGCCACGGTGCAACAATCAACATAACGTCTGGGCATATTAATAATTTCACTCCTAAACTTCTCGACAGGGAGCTCATGGGTCTTAATAGTATTGTCAAGATCCTTAGGGCAATTGAAAAGCCCAGAATCATTACTTTCTACTGATAGGCTTTCACCTCCCAGAGGATACCAAAATACCTAGGGTAATGTAGATTTATTGAAATGCTCAGATAGGCACTGCTCGGACAGACGTACCTGTGCAATAAAATCTCCTCTTTAGAAGAGTTCTTCTCAAGTATTTCAAGTAGTCTTTTTTTCTCTTTGTCACTTGGAAAGTAGCTAATGGAGTTGACATTGATCTCAAGGAATACTCTGCTGGTGATTTGGGAAAGCAGAGAGTGAGTAGAGGAGCCTAGTAAAATGAGGTGGGAGCTATGATTGAAAGCCCTGTCTGACCCACCCTGCATGAGAACATACCCTGTTTGGGTTGCAAGGTCCCAAACCCCCAATCACTGTAAGTGCAGGGCCCAAGGGCAGTTACTGATTGCTCAATTCAGGAGTCCCCCTCAACCTGCCGCTTCCCCACAGGAGTGGCTCCCCGTGCACTGGCCCCCTTCTGGAATTATAGCCATGCTTGAACCACTAGAACAAACTGCAGGCTTCCCCAAGTGCACACTTGGCTCTCCAGCGGCCCTCCCTTCTCAATCCCCATCTGGAAGTTCTGCACAGCAGCGGTGTCCCCACAGGAAAAGCATCCATGGCAAACCTGCTTTGGTTTTCCTGGGAAAGATACATGTAGTGATACAAAGTGGAGGGACCTCACTGTGACTCTACAGCAGACAAAGACCTGGGTTATAAAAAACAGAGGGAGTCATCATTTCTGTGAAATGTCCAGAAGAGACGAATTGCTGAAAAGCGAAAGGAGATTAGCATTTGCCAGAGCCTGGGGGTGGAGGGAGAAAGGAGAGGGGTAGCTAATGGGTGAGGTCTTGCCTTTGGGGTGATGAAGATAATGCAGTACTAGGTAGCAGTGATGGTGGCACGTTTTGGTGATTATACTAAGGAACACTGAAATGTAATTTTTTAAAAAAGCTGGGTCTTATTATAAGTCAATAAAGCTATTATTTAAAGAAAAAAAGAGCCAGAAATAAACAACTTAAAAATAAAGGCAGAGAAGTTCAAACTCTCTCTCCCTTGTATCTGGCTGACTCCCTGTTAAAGGACCCTCAGTAAGAATTAGGGGAAATGAAGGGGAACCCATCACTGATCTCAGCAGTCACCAGGACCACTCAAAAGACAGAATTTGGCAGTGATCCCTCTCCACGGAGACTCTCAAATGTCACCCCCTGGGACCTGAGTTATTCTTTAATTCATTTACTCATTCATTCATTCATTCTCTACCAGTTCTACACAAGGCCCTGTCATCTTGTACTGAAGATGTGAAAACACAAGAGACAGGCTTTCCACTGGAGGGACTGGTCTACTGGAGAACACAGAAGAGCCCCAAAATATTACATAACCATAGGCCCACAGATAGCAAAGAGATGTCTGCAACGTGCAGAGGGAGTACCGCGAGACACGCAGAGAGAGCACACAGTTCAGGGTGAAGTTCACGTGTGTCATTTAACCTCCCAGTGCCTCCGGTTCCTCTTCTTTAAAAGGGAGAGCAGCACCTCCTTTGAAGGTTGCTCTAAGTTTTGAATAAAATTAAATGTGCAGAGTGCCTGTCCCACAGCTGATTCTTGTCGAACAGCATTGTTGTTGGTAGATCTAAGATGTCCCTCCAAACCCTGTTCTTCTCTGAGTGTGGGGAGAGGTGATGAAACTTGGGTTGCTAAGCCTACAGATGATTGTTCCTTATGATTGTGATTCCCAGGCTTCTGCCATGTGCTGTTGGGGGGTGTGTGTGTGTGTGTCATTGCCAGTACACTAGGAGTGCTTTTTCTCTGAGATCCCATATTCTGGGGAAAGCAAGAGCACTACAAAGCATTCCTTAGGAGTAGCACAGAGCTTTCCTCCTCTGGTCCTCTGTTCAGCCTAAGTGGGACCCTTCCATCAAGGACAGGCCCCTGAGGCAAGGCAGGCGTGTGCCACCCTCTCTGCAGAAAGGAGCCAGCCAGGGCTGGAGCTGAGCTCTGGGAGGTCAGAAAGAGGGTATCACCTGGCTCCCTCGTTCATCCTTCATCCTTCTTCCTTCTTTCCTTGCCTCTGCTCTGGAATGTGGAGAAAAGCCGTGGCTAATACTTGCTGCAGTAGTGACCCAGTCTGAGAAATACTGCAGAGAGGTCACCTGCCCTGGGGAGTCAAGTATCTGGAATGGATCAGGAGCAGTGTGAAAGTGCATTCTTTCAGAGACAAGTCATTCAGTAGACATTAAGGCAAGCAAGGAAGGAGAAAGTTGAAAGTCCAAGGTGCCCAGCACTTACAGATAAATGAGAACTTCTATTTCAAACAGCCGGGGAGGCTGGATTTGGACCTGATCCCTCCATCACTGGGTCAGTAGCCATGCATCTCTGCTTCAAGTGGGACAGGAAAGGAGCTAGGACAGAATGTGCCCGTGGTTCTTCCCCTTCATGAATCTGATTGTCACTCCGACCCCAAGGCACCAGATGTAGTAACTGGGATGCAACCCAGAGGGAGAGGTTGGAGGAAAGCCTTTGGGGAAGGCATAAAAAGGGATGGCACTGCGATTTGCCTGATCTGGCCTATTTCTCCCGACTGAGACAGTATTGTGGGTCTGCAGAGAGCCCTGACACGCATGGCTCCCTCCAACTTCTCACAAATTTGATTCAACCATTAAAACAAATGTGAAAAAAAAAAAAAAAAAAAGGATCAAGCTGGCTTTCCTCTGGGTTTGCTAGGGATATATCAGCCAAGATGGAGTCTTAATTCTCCATTCCAGTGTGAGTGTGCCCTTGTCTTCCCTGCTTATGGCTGGGAGAAGACAAGACTCCTGGGCTCGGATATCAGTTCTTCCACTTACTGAGCTATGTGACCATTCATGCCTTGTTTAACCTCTCTGTGCCTCACTTGCTGGATCTGTAAAATGGGAATGATAGTAAACTCTCTCACATGAGTAGGAGGAAATACATTGAAGTGATGTGTGTATGGCTCTTAGCAAAGTACAGGATATAAAGAGAGAAGTTAGCCATGGTCAATATTAATATTTTATTGTCATTCACATTAACTGTGTTGTTTGTGGGATTGGACCATCTCTGAATCCCGTGTTTCATTTTTATGATTGCTTAGATGCTCTTGAGATTGCCTATGTTGTCCCGAGCCAAGTTACTCAACCACTCATCACTCTGCCCTTCTGCGAGCTGAGTGTGGAGGTGGAGGGGTTTAACGTTGGTGAAGTTGCCTCCAGTGTTCATTTGATATCTCTTTCTATGAGCTGCATTGTTAAGGAACTGGGAAACAATGGGGCCTGCAGCACCCAGGAGCCGCTCATTTTCTTCACAGAGCTGTAGTTACTATGACTACTATTCCTATTATCATCCTATTAATTATACCAGGTAACAAAAGATCATGGTAATACTTACTAATAGCTTGCTGTGTACCAAGAATTGTGCCGAGCTCCTTATAATAAAATTTCATTTGATTTTCTTAGCAAGTGTATGTGAGAAAATGACTGTGCCCATTTGACGGATGGAGAAATAGAATTGCTAAAAACTAGGTAGCTTCCCAGTGGTCACATATCTCAGAAGTAGCCATGCAGGGATTCCAAGTTAAGTACCAGCGCCGCCATCTGCAACAGACTCTTCCCCTCTGAATTCTAACCTGGGGCTGTTCTTGAAAATCCTCACCCCAGTTCCTTCTGGCTCCCATTCAAACTCAGATTTGAACAAAGCATTTCGGTGCCAGTTTTCGTCAACCATACACTCCAAAGCTTCTACCAACCCCATCTCCACTTCCTGCATCTTCAAATTGTTGTCAAGATATAACTTGCCTCAACCAGGTGGCTGAGGGGGAGGAGAAGGCAGTGAGTTTGTGGTTAATGCATCATCTTGGGTCTGAGGGGTATGGAGTTTTGAAAGGCTAACAATTGGCATCCCATTTTTAGAAATGAGTGATGCAGCACGTACACAAGCCCCTGCTTTTCTTTTTTCTTTTGTCCATTTTGTCATCAGTTTTAATCATAGACCATAGAGCAAAACAAGGCTGCTTACTGTGGGGGTGCCCTCCCACCTTCCCCTACCCCCACCTTTGGCAAGAATAGACCCAACCTAAATGCTGCCTGCCCTCCAGCCCTTTATTTAGGCCGAGTGAGTGCAATAACAATAGCCAGTTATTAACCCTTTACTTCCTTCCCTCCCCCAAAGTTCTCCCTTCCTTTGTTATTTCAAATGTGGGTATTGGTTGTTTCCACATCAGTTTAAACTGCTCTACTGTAGCCAGCACAAGAGTTGATAACCCAAGGTTTTGCACTGGCCACATCTGCGTTGAAATTGGTACTGTTAGACAACAGAAAAGCATTGCTTTCTTCTTCAGGCTCCACTGTCAACCAACAGGCATTTAGGAAGGGTGAAATGTGAGAATGGTTTCCCAGACAGCATCAACACATGACAGCTTTCCCACAGATGCAGAAACCTAGGCCAGTCTTTGCATAGCAGGACAAACAGTGCCACTCAGCAATTATTAATTAAATATACTCAATGCACCTTCTGTATAAATTCACTTATGTTTCTAGGAGGCTTGCCGTAGCTTTTAGTAAAGAGTCAATAAATTAGTTCCTTCTTCTTAGAACTAAAAGCCGTGCAGTACCTAAAAATAAACTCCAGGTTCTCCACTCAGGGCAAATCGGGTGCATTCTAACAGGTAGCAAGGAGACGTTAATGTCGGTTGCCTTTTGCCTACTAGTAGCATGCTTACTAGGTTGATGATACTGTATAAGCATTTATGTTACCTCGTTGTTTGTGGTGACATTGCACTATCATGTGATTTCATTGCTGTGTAATAGACAAGCCAGTAATAATATGTGCATTAATTAAACCTAATAATTGTGTGAAACTTAGAGTGGGCTTTGGGGTTCCTTCAGCAAGCTGAATCACTCATTTCTGTTTTGTGTGGACGGAGGACACTGGCTGCTTTGGAGAAGGGCTCTTCATGAATTTTCCGTCTTGAAGAACTATAGGGCAAGTTAGCATCAGCCATTGTTGGCATTTTTGAGACAGAAAATCTAAGAAGCAAGTACATTGGATGACAGGAATAAAAACTGATAATTGCAAAAACTGTTTGAGATTATTGGTTATAGTGTCTTAGACTCATGTTACCCACACTGAATACCAGGCCACCACCAGTTAAACTAGGAGTAGAAAACATTAACAAATGTGTAGATGCATATATCTGGCCATGTTAACAAAGACAGGGTTATTAGGGTTGATGGCCCACCAGAGAAACTACCCCAAGACCTTTGGCCGTAGCCAGTTGTTGTCATGAGGGAACACAGAACCAGAAATCTGGGACAGTGCACACATCGGGACTTCCCATTTTTCCTTACAGCCAGCTTCTGTCCTAAGTGGATGATGAAGTCTGTGTTTATTTCTGCTTCGTTCCAGGCTCCTTGAGCACTGCAGTTATGTCGTGGCCATCCTTTATCCCTGAAAAGACCCAAAAAGGTTCTGTGCTCATGGTTTTGGGGAACTTTCTGGCCTTTAGGTGGCACACTTAGCCCTTTACAATTGTCTTTCCTCTCTGACTTTCTTAGCAAGCTTAGCAGGTTTTCACCATTTGGCATTTGAGTGAGCTGCGAATTCCAGAAAGGAGGTGACATGCCTGGGTTCATGCAAACAACTTCTTTAGCTAACCGCTCCTCCTAGATGTCCCCACATCACTGATGTATGTATCCCCACCACCGTATTGAAAGTGCCTTTTCCTTCTGTCTCCTGTACCTCGTTGAAAAACATGGCTGTTGGAGAGACACACAGTGAGCAAGTTCATCAGTGCCTCAGTGCAAATGAACAAGAGCAATGCGAACATCTTTGAAAACTGAGG
This sequence comes from Lepus europaeus, assembly GCF_033115175.1. Lineage (NCBI taxonomy): Eukaryota > Metazoa > Chordata > Mammalia > Lagomorpha > Leporidae > Lepus > Lepus europaeus. Next base: position 112,724,784 of record NC_084830.1, on the reverse strand, counting down.
ATGCTGCATAATTTTTGTTTTGGTTGCTATTACTTATTTATTTGCAGTGAAATAACATGCGGCTTCACAGGAGGGCAGGGTGAATGGAGAATTAAGGATTATTTCATTTCCTCTTATTCTGCTTTTGCTAGCTCCTCCCCCCCACACACACCACCCCCACACTCACCCTGAGAAGCTCTAGGCGTTGTCTTCAGGGAAAATGGGAAGTGAACTTGACCACTCCACCCCTTTAAATGGAAAACTCAACATGCGTTTTATTTGGAGCTTGCAGCTTAGTGCTCCAGTGGCTGCTTCCATTCCCCCTGGGCACCATCCCTGGATCCCTTGTGCATACAAACAACCTGAGGAATTCTGCCCACACAGTTGGACAGAGAAAGGCCACACAGGCTGGAGGGGGCAGGGGAGCACAGAGGAAGTGGGGGTGGTGGCGAGGGGCCTGGTAATGCATTTAATGGATTAAAAACAAAAAAAGCAAAGCAATAGACAGGGGCCTCTTTGTACCTGGGGAAAGTGTGTGGTCTGCAGGGGTGAGGGTGCAAGGCGGAGGCAGCACGAGGTCCCATACTGGGGCTTGGGGCTGGGGAGGGTTCGTTCTCACTTGCACGCTGACTCACCCTGTCTTCCCAAGGCAAGTCTCGTAATTACCCCACTAATGGGGAATAATGACACCACTTGGAAGGCAGTTGGGAGTGGGGGAAAGGCAGGCATGAGAATTCATGAACTGTGTGAGAGGGCTAGGATAGCATCTCTGAGGAGTCATTATCACATCATCTCATCCGCTTCCCCACTCCTTTCCACTCATAGGAGACAGACAAATGCTAAATAACTATGTAATAATGCATTACTAGACAGACAACAATGCCGGAAAATATAATAGCCTGCTCCAGCGATGAAACGCCCCCAAAGATATATTCAAAATGTCACCGATGCATAATGTAAAATATGAATTAGAGGTTCATTTGGAGGACATGATTTCAAATCTACACAACTGCACAGTGGCATTTACTACCAGGTTGGAGTTTTCGTAGTCTTTTTCTGAACATTCAAAAAAAAAAAAAAAAAACCACCTTTCCCCAAGTAATTTCCATCCATCCAGAGCCCAGACATGAAAACTTCCTTCCAGGAACTGGTTTCCCCTATATTTTCCCTCCTTTCTGTTGGGCTTGCGACTCTCCAAACCTGGAATCTACTGGCAGTGTTGTCTGTCTCTCAGAGTGCTTCTCAGTCTTCCAAGGAACCCTAGCATGTAGATTACACCTTTTGGAGATGTAGCCCGGCCACATAAGGAGACAAGTAGTTGAAATTTGTGTCAAATTGCTTGTTTAAATGACTTGAGCCAACTTCTTAAAGCCAGGACAGCAGGAGCCAAGGATTTTAAAAGTTGGCAGGGGCCAAAATGACAAGGCTCAGCAGTCACCTGGTGAGCTGCCAGCCCCGACTGGAGGCTTCAGAAAATAAACTTTGTCGAAGGACACAAATGAAAAGTCATGTTTCGGCATCCATGAAAGCAAAATTACAGTCTTCCATTGCACGGGAACTGCTTTCGTTTTCATTAGACTTCAGATATTGTATGGATTGAGAATCGGTTGCCTGGAAAACCTTGCGTGGAGTTATCCTGTGGGGTGATACTTGCTACAAGGAGGTGTTTGCAGAGGGAGAGTTCAGAGTTCTCCTTTGTTCTTTTTTTTCCTGCATGGTTGGAGGATTTTGTTGTTTGAAAAATAGGATGCGATTTGGAGTCCAGGGTCAAGGTTTGAAAAGGCACACCCTGACCTTCTGCAGAAACCGGGTCTTCAGGGTTCACCTCTCCTAGGAGAGAAGTCATCAGGCTCCCGGAATGAGGCGACTCACAGGTGTACTGCACTGATTCTCATTTTCTCTCACACACACACAAACCATGGTGTGTCTATATCAGAGAGGCAAGGGTAATTCAGAAAGTTTACAGGAATTAAAAATGGAATGAAACACTGGAGTTTATTTTAGTGCCAAATAACTTTAGAAATGGATGCATCATTTTTTTTCATAATTCACATTTCCCACATAAAATGAAAAATGTACTGAAAAAAAATACTCAGCGCCAAAATAAGCTCCGACCTTCAACTGTGTTTTTCCGCGAATGCTTTGAAGTACCCTCATATTTACTCATCTGTATATGGAAACACATGCATATATATGCAAATGCATATGTACACACATGCACACAACATTTGTATACTTTGCATTAATTGTCAGTATTTTTAAAGACTGGAAAATTTTACCTCATCCAGATCTTCTGCTTTTCTAGAAAAGCTAGAATATGCCACCACCTTGAGCCCTCCCTAGTCACATGTGGCCTTGATGGCTTGGAGCCTAAGGGGGGCCGCTCTTCCCCTCTCCAGTTGCGCTCAGTCCACAAATGCAGGTGATGGTCCTTACAGGTAGCAGGGGTTTCCAAAAAAAAAGGGGATGGGAAATTGGCGGCGTCTTTTCATTCTGTTTTCTTTGAACTTTGTGAAGGCTCTTTGCATATGAAAATGTTGCTCCCTGATACAGTCTCATGATTGCTGTGAGAAAGATGAGATACCTGTGAAAGAATATGCATAGTGAGTGTGCTGGACTTGTTACCACCTTGAGTGTCAGTTACTCTCCTTGTGGTATTGAAGTGTTTCACATAGTCTCAGAGGTCAGCCCTCATCCACCCATCCACTCGGTGTGGTTAGCCTGGTTTGCCGTTAATGTTCTTGGGATGTCTTTGGTGAAATGCAAAGTGCTGCAGGTATAATTGTCGCCAGTCCTGGGATGCTTTCTGCAGTCTTGCCTGTCTGTCTGGTTTGTGGTGTTTGGTGATTGTCATCATCGAGACTTTGCTTCCAAACTCTGCAGATTTGCAGCGTGCCTGAGACTGGAATGTGTGGATGCTGATGGCTCTTTCTCCTTCTCTTTGGTAGGCCCTCCAAACCACCACAGCCAGTCCACGCTGAGGCCCCCTCTGCCACCCCCTCATAACCACACACTGTCTCATCACCACTCGTCGGCCAACTCCCTCAACAGGAACTCTCTGACCAATCGGCGGAGTCAGATCCACGCCCCAGCTCCGGCACCCAATGACCTGGCCACCACACCGGAGTCCGTTCAGCTTCAGGACAGCTGGGTGCTAAACAGCAACGTGCCACTGGAGACCCGGTAAGTCCCTGTCCCCAGCTCAAGGAGAGTCACACCCCACCCACCTCCCATAGAGAGGGTCACAGTCTGCCCGTCCCCTACCCTGACTCATGAACTCAGAGCCACCAGGCAGCTCCACGTTCTGCTGGGAGACACAGCCTTGATGTAAACAATGGGGCAATCTTGCCACCTCCTTCTTCCCTTGCTAATTTGACCCTGGACAGTGGGTTGATAGGTGTTTCTTTGTTCACATGTGTCTCCTTTTAATGCTTGTTTACTCTCTTAGACAGCTCTTGTGTACCCAACTAATAGAATTAGCATAACATATTTTTACTCAAAGGCTCATGGGAAAGATGCTTATAAGGGTATATTGACTGAAAGCTGCTGATAAATTATGCATTTGGCCTTTCTTGAAGTAATAAATGAAGACTCATTTGAAATTAAGTGTTTGGGGAGACCTTGAGAAACAATCCCTGACTCCAGACTGACAGAAGTGTAATTTTAATTTATATTTCATCCAACGTGCAGTCCCACTTCAATCCCGCCTGTACACACTAACAGCTTGATGCCTGTGGGGCAAACAGCAATGTATAAACACAAACAGGAGAGAAGGGGCAGCCCGGAAGTTAGGAGGGAGCAGGTGGGAAAACATCTCCAGGCTGGGCTTTCTTTTGTTTCTGCCTTTGCCTCAGTCCTTGTGTCACCTTCCAAAGCCGTGCGTGCCTTAATGACCTGAAAGAAGAGCCATCAGTCATAGTGTGGTAGGAGGGGGTATAGCTGACACATATTGAAAGGGCCTTGCTGCTTCATCCCCACACTCTTCTGGGGTCCTGCACTCTGGCTGCTATTGTTTCTGCGCCCGGAAGAACCAGGGAGACTGAACAGAGACGGACTAATTTCTATTGACTGATGAAAAAGTTATCAAATCGTCTTTAAACTTTAACAGCTTTGGTTAGAGGAAAGTCAGAAACAATCTGTACTCTTTCTAGGAATTGAAAGCCATAGATTGCATGTAGGGTTGTGTCTCATCTATAACATTTTGGGTTTTCTTAAATAAGATTTTGAGCATGAATGAGTTATTTGGCCTTGTCACTGTAATCACTCCAAAGCTTTATTTTTGGACAATTGTAGGGTATTTTTAACCACATCTGCATTCTTTATCTCTAAAGCTTAAAATATGTAGACAATTGAAACTATTATATATTCTATATACTATCATATAGAATTTAAATGTATACTCCCTATAGAGAATTTAAATGCATATTGTATACATTTAAATGCCCGCCATGGTAGAGTGCTCCACTAATAGACAGCTGTGCAGGAGGCTGACTCGGAGTCGTGTCGTGGTTGAAGGTGTTCTTAAAGCTGGTTAAGGTTTTCTGTCCTTTTTTCTCCCCACATTGTTGAACTGTCAGGGAGTTTGTTGGTCACTAGTCACCTATTTTTACATTAATAGATGATTACTTGCAAAATAGGTTTTTTTTAGAAAGCTTTTATTCAATAAATATAAATTTCATAGGTAAAGCTTTTATAATATAGCAGTTCTTCCTCCATACCTGCCCTCCCACCCTCACTCCCATCCCACCTCCTACACCCTCTCCATCCCATTCTTCATTAAGATTCGTTTTTAATTATCTTTATATACAGAAGATCAACTCTATACTAAGTAAAGATTTCAACAGTTTGCACCCACACAGACACGCAAAGTGTAAAGTACTGTTTAAAGACTAGTTTTACCATTAATTCTAATAGTACAGCTCATTAAGGATATAGGTCCTACATGGGGAGCAAGTGCATAGTGACTCCTATTGTTGATTTAACAATTGACACTCTTATTTATTTATGATAAGTGATCACCCGAGGCTCTTGATATGAGCTGCCAAGGCTATGGATGCCTTTTGAGTCCACAAATGTCAGTATTTAGACAGGCCCATAAGCAAAGTGGAAGTTCTCTCCTCCCTTCAGAGAAAGGTCTCTCCTTTTTTGATGGTCCCTTCTTTCCACTGGGATCTCACTCACAAAGATCTTTCTTGTAGGCCATTTTTTTGCCACAGTGTCTTGGCTTTCATGCCTGAAATGCTCTTATGGGCTTTTTAGCCAGATCCAAACGCCTTAAGGGCTGATTCTGAAGCCACAGTGCTCTGTAGGGCATTTGTCATTCTATGAGTCTGCTTTGTGGACTGCTTCCCATGTTGGATTGTTCTCTCCTTTTTAATTCTATCTATTGTTATTATCAGACATTTGGTCTTATTTATGTGATCCTTTTGACACTTATTCCTATCTTTATGATCAGTTATGCACTTAAACTGATCACTTTAACTAGTAAGATGGCATTGGTACCTGCCAACTTAATGGTATTTGGAGTCCCATGGCAAGTTTTTAGCTTTACCACTGGGAGTAAGTCTGAGGGAACATGTGTTGAACTGTGCATCTCCTCCAAAGTTGAATAGCTGTTTTTGTAGACAAAGAGAGGAGAAGGAAAGAAGATGTTATGTATGTTGTGCATGCCAGTCACTGATACTTCGCATACATCATCTATCTCATTCAAGCCTGGAAGTGACCCATGCATTGGGAAGAACTGTCCCTATTGCTATTTTTTTTTTTGACAGGTAGAGTGGATAGTGAGAGAGAGATACAGAGAGAAAGGTCTTCCTTTTGCCGTTGGTTCACCCTCCAATGGCCGCTGCGGCCGGCACATCTCGCTGATCCGAAGCCAGGAACCAGGTGCTTCTCCTGGTCTCCCATGGGGTGCAGGGTCCAAGGACTTGGGCCATCCTCCATTGCCTTCCCGGGCCATAGCAGAGAGCTGGCCTGGAAGAGGGGCAACTGGGATAGAATCCGGTGCCCCAACCGGGACTAGAACCCGGTGTGCCGGCACCGCAAAGCGGAGGATTAGCCTGTTAAGCCACAGTGCCGGCCCCTATTGCTATTTTAAGATACAGAACCTAGTGTTGAGCATTTGGTGTAGCAGTTATGACACCCCTTGGGACGTGCACATTTCATACCACAGTGTCTGGGTTTGAGTCTGAACTCTGCTCCTGATTCAATCTTGCTGCTGATGCACACCCGGGAGGAAGCAGGTGATGACTCAAGTTGTTGGGTCCTTGTCACCTATGTCGGAAACCTACATCGAGTCCCACAGCCTAGCCCAGCCCTAGCAAGTTTTATCAATAGTGGAACAAACTAACTTGCAAGCCTATGGCTTCAGGAAGATAATAGATTTTTGAGCTGCATTGGCTGGAACACTTATGCTTCCTATACACGAAGACAGGTGGTCAAAATTTGATGAGTGAACAACCACGATCCTGTATTTATTGACCTAATTGTGGCATTGAAGAGCCAGATCCCTCCAAGTGTTTGTTCTTTCCAAGGAATCTTGCCTTGGTGATGAGGATGCAACACATAAATGTATCTCCCATCCCCCACCTCCTGATGTGATCAGTCGATTTCCCAGGAGTTTTTGAACCATTTGTGATAAAGTATCCTTTTGACAAATATCTAGTAGGGAGGACCAACAAAACCAAGCGGATCACTTTCTTGCTTTCCTGCAGTAAGATTGCCAAGAACTTAGGTTCCCATCCACAGAGTGCTTTGGCAGATCATGTGGGCATCCAGCATCTCAATAATGATTAGGACTTTTTAATGATGCTTTTGGAAGAGATAAAAGACAAGGTTTGCAGGTAGATAGGATTGTCAAAATCTTAAAGTCAATCCAAAGGAAAAATAGGAACAACATGTGGCTGTTCTTTGATCATTATGTTCTAAAGCCCAGAGATTGGGGTGGGTATTGGGCCTAGAGTTTAATCCACTGGTTGGTACACCCACATCCCAGATAGGAGGCCTTGGATTTGAGTCCTGGCTCTATTCCAATCTCCACCTTCCCACTAATGTACACCCTGAGAGGCAGCAGATGATATCCCAAGAGATTGGATCCCTGCCACTCATGTGGGAGTCTCATATTTAGGTCCCGGCCCCTGGCTTCAGCCCGCTGGCTTTTGCAGGCATTGGCAAATGAACCAGCAGAGAGGAGCTTTCTCTCTATTTCTCTTCCCCACTTCCTTGTTAACCCCCATCCCTCCCTCTCAAATAATAAAATAAATATTTTTTAAAAGTACCAAGGATTGGCAAAGGTGTGATTAAGGCCTTTGAGGTGGGGTAACACCAGAAAGCAAGCACAGCAGACAGATGTCAGCAGATCTCTGGAACCCCTTTCATAGACCTGAGTCCACAGAACTCGAATAGTGCAATGGTCCCATATAAGGAAATTTTAGCAGCAGTCCATGGAATTGTTGAAATTTATGATTCTTTATTAAGTCCTATTAACTTAGTCTTTTATTCATAATTATTAGCAAAGTCCTTCACATATGCTAAGGGCTATGTTAGGTTCTGGAAAGTTAGAGATTAAAACATATATCCACCCCTCATAGTCCGTGTAATCTAAAGGAAAAGATAGGCACATACATAGAAAACTAGAGCAGTTCATTCATCATGGAAAGTATGAAAGTTACGTGACTGTATGGGGAGAGAAGTGGGTAACTCTCCCAAAAATGTCAGAAAGTGTTTCACCCTTCAGGGGCTACTTGCCCTGGGTTTTCAGGTATGAATCGGAGTTTGCCTATTAGATAAGTAGAGAAAAGCAAAAAAAACTACCATATTATTAGCTCCCATTCTCCACTATCTTGTCTTAGAATGATGGCAACCAGGAACTGAATACATTTGCTCATTCAAACACATTGTGTCTTATAATGGTGTCATTTTCTTACCCAAAAAAAGAGAATATGGATAGGAGTTCTTTCTAGGGGCATGATGCCATGTTGCTGTCTATCAAACCAAATAAGAGCTGGCTAGTCACAACCAGGAGAGAGAACCCTGAGAGGCGAGACATTCGGGAGGCTGAACTTGATATAGTCAACAATTTTAGAAGTGAAGCGGAAACTGACAGACAGCTTCACCACCTCTACCTTTGTTAATGCAGACTTGAGGTGTGGTGAAAGTTCATAATTCTGGGAGACATTGAACAGGCGTTCTACCACCCTTGGAAATTCTAAGCCAAGTCCAAAGTATTTCCTTAGACTCCAGGGGGGATGGTCCCTGGCCTCTCCACATTGCTCTTTTGATATCCCCATTATGAGGCGTGCCAGCTCCTCTCTATCACCTAAACTCTTCCCATTGTTTTTGCTATGAAAGTAGAACTGGAGGTGCTGATGAAGGAGGAACAGTCTGAAAATAGGACTATACAGATTTGGAATTGAGCATAAGATAAGAAAGCATATAAGGGAAGTTTTGGATCAGTGTTAATCATCTAAAAGAACAATAAGCATAAATGTCTACTACCAAAAGCTGTGAGTTGAAGTACAAGCTATAAAAAAAGCAGGACATAAGGCAGAGGAACAAATTGCAAGCAGTCTATACTGCTTTTTCTAAAGTAGGATGTAACAAAATCACTCTGCCCACCATCTTCCTCCCAGCCTACTCAGGGAAGGTCTTGCAGCCAAGTCTACCAGCAATGCTGCCTGAATGTCAGCTGTCCACTCCTTTTGATGCTGAGAGCAATGAGCTTAGGAATCTCTCACGTCACCAACCACTTTGGGACTTTCTAAACCAGGATTCTCTTTTCTAAAATAGAAAAAAGTAGCCCTGTGACAGAACCCAACTTTGCTTTGTGTGTTTTGCGGAAGCAAGCTTCTCTGTCTGAATCCACCTGGGCACCAGGTCACCAAAAGGTCCCCTTTGAGTTTACCTTTGCCCCAGAAATACCAGAAGCCCTCATTTTCAGCACCAAGATCACCAAGCTGCAAACAAGTCTGGCAGTTGCTGTTTAAGATGGCCATCCATTATTCGTTCCAGAACAACTCATGAGGACGTACTATAGAAGAAAATCAAAATCCCTGTTGTTACAAAGAGTCTAGGCTGAGGCTGGCGCCATGGCTCAACAGGCTAATCCTCTGCCTAGCAGCACCGGCACACCGGGTTCTAGTCCCGGTCGGGGCGCCGGATTCTGTCCCGGTTGCCCCTCTTCCAGGCCAGCTCTCTGCTATGGCCCGGGAGTGCAGTGGAGGATGGCCCAAGTCCTTGGGCCCTGCACCTGCATGGGAGACCAGGAGAAGCACCTGGCTTCGGATCAGCGCGGTGCACCGGCTGCAGCGCGCCGGCCACAGCAGCCATTGGAGGGTGAACCAACGGCAAAAGGAAGACCTTTATGTCTGTCTTTCTCTCTCACTGTCCACTCTGCCTGTTAAAAAAAAAAAAAAAAAGAGTCTAGGCTGGATGTAGAGCATGAACAAATGATTATACAAATGTCCCTACTATGACAAATGTGGTGTCACGAGAGGTATAGAGAAGCCAGACCCATGAGAAATGGATAGTTAAGCTGAGACCCAAGAAAAGAGCGGGTGTTATTCAGGCTCCAAGAGCATTCTTGGTGGCAAAACCAACGACTCAGTGAGGAGAGCAACGCTAAGGCATCAGGGAAAAGAAAGCAAACTAGAAAGCTAGGCAAAAACAAGATAGTACAAGGCTTTGACATCCATCCCAAGAACAATGAAAAGACACTGAAGCATTTTTAAGCAAAAGAGTAAAATAAGATGTGGTTTTATTTTGTTTTTAATGATGGTAGCCGCTACATGGTTATTGGAATGCTAGTAGTAAGGTGGATGGTATCACAAGACTAGAAGTCCAGTTGGGAGAGTGTCATAATAGTTAAGATGAAAAGTGGTATGTCTTTAGATTAGAGTGACAGTGCTGAATATTTGTAGAACTGAGGTGTACTTTCTTTTTTTTTATCTTTTTTTTTTTTTTTTTTTTTTTTTTTTGGACAGGCAGGGTGGACAGTGAGAGAGAGAGACAGAGATAAAGGTCTTCCTTTTGCCGTTGGTTTACCCTGCAATGGCCGCTGCGGCCGGCGTGCTGCGGCCGGTGCACCGTGCTGATCCAAAGCCAGGTGCTTCTCCTGGTCTCCCATGGGGTGCAGGGCCCAAGGACTTGGGCCATCCTCCACTGCACTCCCGGGCCATAGCAGAGAGCTGGCCTGGAAGAGGAGCGACCAGGATAGAATCCAACACCCAGACCAGGACTAGAACCCGGTGTGCTGGCGTCACAGGTGGAGGATTAGCGTATTGAGCCGAGGCGCCGGCCTTGAGGTGTACTTTCAAGAGAAAAATCAGTGGAAATGAATCTGTAAGATGTAGAGAGGAGAGTTAGGATTCCTCACTAATTTTTTTGACTTAAGAGTCTGGGTGAATACTGATGTCATTTTTTGAAGAAGGAACAGGTTTGATGGCAAAAACACAAGTATAGCTTTGGGCATATTTAATATATGATGCAGCATGAGAATTAAGTAGACTTATTATCCAGATGTAATTTCATTTCAAACTATACATAACTCTGAAATGTAGGCATTTACAAATAATAGCATAGTTACTGTATCCACGGCTCTCAGCAGTTGATTTTTCCCTTTAAAATATGCCTCTCTAGAAATGTTGTTGATTCTGCATGATCGTATAGGTCTGTCTTAACAATTTTTCTTTATCATACCCTTTTTGCTTAGCACTTAACTTTATACATGTGATCCATTTAAGCCTTCTGTTAGGGATACGCTACCATACCTATTGGAAAATAAGGGAAACTCAGGCCCAGGGAGTTAAGTTACTGACATGCAGCCCAATTAGTAAATGGCAAAGGTGAGATTTGAACCTGGACCTCCCTGACCTCCAATTCCATTTTCCTTAAGTCCCACATAATAGTCTCTTTAGAGAAAAAAAAATCTGTGCTTAGCCTTATGACAGATGACAAATTAATGTGCTTACACTACAGAAACAGTGAAGTTGATGCCTTTAAAGTTGCACAAGGTAGGGGCAAGCATTGTGGCGCACAAGGTTAGGCTGTTGCCTACAGCACCAGTGTCCCATAGGAGCCCCATATGAGTGCTAGTTCAAGTCACAGCTGCCTCACTTCTGATCCACCTCCCTGCTGCTGCAGCTGGGAAAGCAGCAGCAGATGGTACTTGAGTCCTTGTCACCACGTGGAAGACCTGGATGGAGTTTCAGGCTCCTGGCTTCCACCTGAACCAGCCCTGGCTCATGCAGCCATTGAAGGAGTGAACCAGCTGATGGAAGATCGATCTCTCTCTCTCTCTCTCTCTCTCTCCCCCTCTCCTTCTCTCTCTCTCTCCTTCTCTCTCTCTCTCTCCTTCTCTCTCTCTCTCTCTCTCATGCTGGCTTTCAAAAAAAAAATCTTTAATTAAAAAAAAGGCACAAGAAAAGAAATGATCTATGGGGTGATCACCTGTGTGTTGCTGGACATAGAATTAGTCATTGTGAAAATCAAGCCAGGCAAGATATTAGGGACCCATCTCTGCAGAACTGGTGCAACCCAGGATGGTAACTCTCAGACCTGGCTGCTCCAGGATGGTGGCAGTACCTCATCTGGCTGCTTTTTTTGGTGGTACCCATTTGAGAATCAAGATGCAAGACCTTTATAAATGAGATCTTTCCAGAGAAGTCACACGATCACTGAAACACTGTCACCATGTGGAGGCCAAAGACTGTGCCAAACCTGTTCTCAGACTGACTTTTGTACCAACAAAATAATTTTCTGACACAATCAGTGACAAGTGTGATCTTGAGAATATTAAACCACGGTAACTTGTTTGCTGTTTCTTTAATTTTTATTTACTTATTGTGTTTCCAAGTAAGCTTTCAAACTAGACTTCATTCTGTGTGGAGCAAATGCATCGAAGCTCTTTTCAGATCGATAGGCCGCCCGATTTCTCCATACTGCAGAGCACGATGCCCCCCTACATCCTCATCAGAGGCAACATGGAAATTAATGAGACCTTTAGGTTATCCTTTCAAGCTCGGCCTTATTTTATGGCTTTACCTTGCCTTTTTGACACCATGATCCCGCCTGGCCACCAGCAGCATTTCACGTTGCAGTGCACTTTAATTTTGCAGTTTTCTTAGTCTTCCTTGGAAACTGGCAGCTTATTAATCTCAATAACTGAGCTGCTCAATAGGCAAGCTCACCAATAAGAAATCAGGCTGTGTCTTTTTTCCCCCTCCCATGGCAGATGGAAACAGGGAGGGGGGAGGGTTGCTTGTTGGATGGAAGTTGGGGGTGGGGGGCAGTAGAGAAAAAGCTGGTTAGGAGGGGCACTTCTCACCCCACATCTCTTTCTGACAATTGGCAGGAAAATAAAGCAAGGCTGCTGAAATCCGGTGCTCTGCAATTTATGGCTCGTGGTGCTAAACACACTCAGCCCCATTAATAACAAAATAAATAAAGTGTTGTGGCACGTGTGCAAATTACAAGGTGCATTAGGAGAGAAACAAGCATTACATCTTAATCAAGACCACTGGAGCCTACTTCTGGCATGGTTTGCAAATTTCACCCTTGAAGGTAGAGGGATCCAAGGAAACCTTGACCTTTTTAGATGGGACCCCTGTCTGTAAAATTAAAAACCTGTTAAGCCTATGACTCGAGCTTCTTACTTGGAAGTTCCCACAGCTCAGCCCCTGGAGAGAAAGAACTTTTTGAAAACTCCATTCCTCTGCAGCCTTTTCCATGGAGACCCAATTACAAATCGAGGCCACCTTGTGGTCATGCATTGTAAGAGCAAGAGTCTGCCCTGGTTCTATGTACATGTTGAAGACTTTTGGGTCCAGTGCACAGTCGGGGAAAAAAAAAAAAGTATTTCCATCTCTCTTGTGATCTCTCACCCATTCAGCTAATATCAGCCATCATTCCCCAGGGGCCTTTCTTGAAGTCTTCCCAGAGGATATTTTATCTGGCTTGGACAGGGAGAGACTTGATAAAGCACAAGTCTTTTTCTAATTCTGGCTTCCCAATGATCCTGTTCTTTTCACAGAAGCCAGATAAGGTATTCATGGTGCTCCTAGGCTGGGAAAGCAGGCTCTGCTTCTTTGCTGAAGTTTTCTTTGATTTATTAGTCTCGGTCTCCCTTGTCTTTGTGAGATGGGATCTTTGTCCTCAGAATCCTGAACCTCAACATCCTTTAGATGATAGGGGAGTGTTTAAGAAACTTTCTCACACAGCTCGCCTGCCTCCACAACCCACAAGCAGTGTGGGGCTTTCTCGTGGGTCTTGTTTGCACAGACTCATTTTTAGAGGTCATGGCAATGCCAAACACAAATGATCAACCCTCTGAGTTGTGTATTTGTTAAATCCCTTGTAGAATCATTTCATGCTTAAAGTCACTGCTTAGGGCCAGCATCGTGGCATAGCAGGTTAAGCCACCACCTAGAATGCCTACACCCCAGTGAGCACTGGATCAAGTCCTGGTTGCTCCACTTGCCATCCAGCTCCCTGCTAATGAGCATGGGAAAATAACAGAAGATGGCCCAAGTGCTTGGGCCCCTGTTGCCCACGTGGGAGACTTGGATGGAGTTCCCGGCTCAGCCCTGATCGTTGCAGCCATATGGGGAGTGAATCAGGGGATAGAAAATCTCAGTCTCTGTATTTCCCTCTCTGTGTGACTGTACCTTTTAGATAAATAAATAAATCTTAAAAAAAAAAAAAAAAGAACTGCTTAAGAGTCTGCAGATACCCACAGTTTCTGTCATCAGTACCTTAATGGCGTGTGCCTTTTACTTCCAAGCAGAATGAATAACAATTCTTTTCTGTTACATTGTTTTGCAATTGCATTTCAGTTTTTCAAAGCTTCAATTGGGTACAAGCATCCATGAGTCGATTTCTTGGCAATGAGTCCTCCTCTAAAGATGTTGCAGCCCCATTTAAGATGTGACATTTAAGATCTTATTTTTTTTTAAAAAAATGAACAAGGGTGGACTTTTGGTGTAGTGATTAAAATGCTGGTGGAGACACCCATGTCACATAGCAGAGTGCCTTGGTTCGAGGCCTGGCTCTGTTCCTGACTCCAGCTGCTGGCTAATGCAGAAGCTGGGAGGCAGTGGTGAGGCTCGAAGTAGTTGGGTTCCTGACCTGGGGGGAATTCACAGCCTTTGGCTTCAGCCTGGCCCAGCCCCAGCCATCACAGAGATTTAGAGAATTAGCCACTGGATGGGAACTCATTCATTCCTCCACTCTTTCTCCCCACCTTCACCAACCCCCCACATCTGTCTCTCTGCACTGAGGGCAAGGTGCAGGTGTTACTGTTCATGCATTGCTAAGTACTTACATAAGAATATAACAGAAGCTTCATTTTAGTCCGTTTTAGTCTCTAACCAACCAGATCCTCTCTGCTGTGCAGGAAAACATGTGATGAGAAGGCACAGGGAGGTATCAGGCCCATTGAAGTGTTTGGTAGGACCCCAGAGAAATCTACTCTGCCCATATCCTCATCCTTGCCAGTGCAGGAGAGTGAGGGAATAAATTCACAGGCCTTCTGAGACTGGGATGGGGCTGCGCCCTGTGTGTGTTTTCTGCGGTGTTCTTGAGCTCACTTGAGGGCCCTTCTTTCTCGGAATGTCCTGCAGCAGTGTGCTGAAGGCAGAGGGACGGTGAGATCATTTTTCCCATCTTCTTAATCTCGGAATCCACTTGAGAAGGAGAAATCATGGCCCTCTTGAACATCCTCTCACTTCCCAGAAGCCATCGGGAAGTCTTTTGGCTTTGGTTTTTTAAGCATAATCATCTCTGCAATGCCTACTTTGTGCCAAGTATTGCTGGGTGCTTTGCATCACATCATGTGCATCAAAGCCCTGCAGAGATGTTCCTGTCCCCTTTCACCTGTCGGGAAAATGAAACTGGGGAGGATAGAGGATGGGAGACAGAAACGAGATCCTGGAAGGTGTCTGATGTCTCTCCGCCTCATTTTTCTCTGTGTTTCAACAGCATTCTCAGGCAGACCTCTTTCTTCTAGGGTCTTAGGAGAGCTACAGTCTATACTCTCATGAGTTAGAGTCAGGAGAAGCTCTTCTTCCTGAGATTTCAACATTCCCTTGATTGCGTCTTATGAAACCCAAGTAGGATAGTGGGCCCGCAACAACCCAGTCCCCAAACTTTGGAGAACACAGCATTTTGATTGGCAGGGCCTGCATCACAGGCTGACCTGAGGCCTCAGAAAGGGGCATGGCCCAACTCAGACCATAGATGGAGTCCAGATAGGCAAAACCCATAGACCAGCTCAGGTCAGATCCACTGCTGGTGTCTCTGTAGCCCGGCTGCCTTTCTTACTTCATGAATATCATCATCTTCTCCTCTGGGCAGATGCAGTCCTGGCCAGGGTGGAGTAAGTGGCAGGGATAATTTCAGGGCACAGAGTTACCTCATTTTCCTGGGCCCGGAAGGAGGTTTACAGCTGATTCCAACATGAAGCAGAAAGAGTAAGTTCCACTGGCTGACTCCCGCCCCCTTCTGACTCATCCCCCTCTCTGGTTCACGTCTCAAATACCCCCACAACTTTTCCTTGGAGTTCACTGTGGCCACTTAATGCATTTTAACTTTTATTAGTCTCCTGATGTCTCTTTTAAGCGATCATCTTCTTTCCGGCAAAAGTGCTTGGATTCCACATTTTCTAATTAAAACACGCTCATTTATTGTCTCACTAACCAGTGCTCTTTATGAGGGCTCATGATGAGAAAGTTAACTCACAACATCTCCTTGTATTTCTCAACTCCTGGAAATGGCTGGGGAAGCACTTTTACCTTTATCAAGTTGAATTACTTTGAAGAATTTTTGTTTTTGCTTTTTCATAAACCGTGAATGGGAAATGTTTAACTCCATGCTTCAAGATCATAATGGTCTCAGCAATGTGTTTTATCCTCTTCCTTGTGTATATCTTGGGTAGGTTGCTTTTGCAGGGGTCAGTCGGCTCTGAAATGAGTCATAATACAGGCAGCATAAGAACCATTCTGTGCTTAATTAGAAAAAAATGTTGTCCTAAAGTTCAGTGTGTCCTGATGTTAATAACGGTGCCCATTGCTACTTTCAGTCCTGTGAGTTAATTTGCTGTCATGCAAAAATAGCAAGGCTTGGTGTGGAAGGAGGAAAAGGTAGCACACATGCATTGAAGCCTACCTAGAATCACACTGTCATGGTGCCTGTGGTAACATTGGCCTAGAGGTGCAGACACCTAGGGAGGACATATGCAGTATGCATCTGGGTACACTGTGTTTTCTGTCTTTACCCTTGTCTACCTTCTGGTGACCATACACGAGCAGTGTCAGGATGACTGTGTCCTCATGCTATACCTGTGATGCACGTCTTTTTTTTTTTAAGATTTTATTTGTTTACTTGAAATTCAGAGTTAGAGAGAGGCAGAGGCAGAGAAAGAGAGAGAGGGGTCTTCCACCCACTGGTTCACTCCTTATATGGCCACGATGGCCAGAGATGGCGCCAATCCAAAGCCAGGAACCAGGAGCTTCCTCCAGGTCTCCTGCACAGGTGCAGGGACCCAAGGACTTGGGCCATCTTCTACTGCTTTCCCAGGCCATAGCAGAGAGCTGGATTGGAAGTGGAGCAGCCAAGACTAGAACCGGCACCCATATGGGATGCTGACACTGCAGGTGGCAGCTTTACCTGCTATGCCACAGCGCCAGCCCCAGATGCACATCTTGAAATTGATCATTGTGCCATTCAACTTGGGGGAAAGGGAGAATGCTGTGTTCTTCACAAAACTAAAACTAAGGACAGAGTGGGAGAGATGGAAATGGGTGGGGAAGGAGAAAGGGATGGGGAGAGAAAAGGAGGAAAAGTGAGAGAGATGGAGAAGGAGAGGGAAATGAAAATGGAACAATGGAGATGATGGCGATTGGGAAGAAGATATATATGGGGATAGAGAGAGGGAGGATTAGAGATAGAAAAGGAGAAGGGGAAAGGTCTGTTGCTTAGGATGTGAAAATAAGCAGGTACCTTCTGAGAGGCTGGCTCCTTGGTTTGGACCACTGTATCAGCAGACAGGAGTCAAGGTCAACTTGATTTGGGTTGGCTAAAACTGAGCCCTGGTCATTTAAGAGCAAATGGCATCAATCGGCAACTCAGTGGCAGAGTTTTCACGCTGGAAGGCGTGTTAACATCGCTTTATGTAGGCTAATGTCTGTTTTGTAAAAGAGGAGAGTGAGGCCCAGAAAGTTCCATGACTGGAAGCTGGGAGGAGAAATCTGGCTGCAGCTTTGCTCAGCACCCTCACCATTGCCTGCATAATTAGAGGAACTTCGTGCCTACTGATTCCCTTGAGAGTCTCTATCTCCATTTTCTTCTGCAAAGCAAAGGTCACAAATTTATGGCAAAGAATCAGAACACATATTACAACGGATGTGTCTTTTCCATTACTTTATTAAAAAGTATATATATTCTTCTGGTAAAAATATCCAACAATTGGAAAGAGAGGAAATAGAAGGGAGCATTCCCTGCTTCTCAATTTCTATTTTCAAGGAAATGCCACTTGAAGTTTCCTGATTTTAAGTTTCTAAAAATGTTTATGGATGTCTGAGCAAATTTTTTTTAGCTCTAATATAAATAGAATCATGTAGATACCATTTGGCAATTTCCTTTTTTTAACTTAATGAAATATTGTGGAAATGTTCCCAGGTAATTTCATGTAGACCTGCCTCATTCTTTTTCCAAGTCTGTGTAATATTCCGGAATTCCATAATTTACTTAGCCAGTGTCTTCCTGTTGATGGACATTTAGATTGCTTTCAGATTGTTGTGATTACAAACAAAACGGTAATGAAGAGGCTTGTGTATATGTCTTTCTTTGCATACTTATGTGATTAGATTCAAAAGTTAAATTCCTGGAAGTGAAGTTGCTTGATCAAAGGGCATGTATAATATGCACTTTGAATTTTGATAGATTGTACCAAATTATATCCATCTCCATTTGAATGTTACCGTCTCTCTCTTTTTTAATGGCCTGCATTTATTTTATGAGTTTCAACTAAGAATCCCAAAGTTTATGCTGTTAGATTTTAGAGAATTGAGAGAATTTTTTTTAATAACGTACTAAATAATAGTCAAATCCACTATCAACGTTGACGCCCCTTCTTACATGCCTGGCACGGTTTGAGAAAGGTGCATTGCTGTGGGGTAAATCTGACTCACTTGGTTCCCCAGTTTCTAGCTGTAGGGCCCTTTCTCTTTAGTCCCAGTCTGCGCTGCCGTGTGGGCTATGTGATTCCAGACACCTCACCTGGGCTGCCTCTGGTTTGCTCGTTATTAATTTGGCACTGTTTAAATTTGCCTCTTCTCTCCATCTGCCTTGCCTCGATCTACCCGACGGGGATGTTCTTAGTGTGGGAGATGACTTAGTCAAGTCCCCGAACCCCCCAGGGAAATGACAACTACAGCACTCTTATTGTTCTAACAATTATGGGAGAATATGTGATCAAGGGCTTGGCAATGCAGCTAGGAAGAGGGACTCTTTTGTCACACGAGTATGTGAGGGCTCTGTCAATAAGAGACCCTCAGGCCAAACTGAGGTAGTTCCTTTATCTAAAACCCTGACTTTATGCTAAATACGAATTTTTGTATTTCCCACCTCCTCTTGGTAATCTCATTACCAGCTTCGTTCATAGGACTTCAGCCCACGTTTGTGGAGCTCCTACTCATGGGGGAGCCACACAGTGAGGGAATGGATGCAAAAGGCATGGCCATTGTCAGCTGGGGATTGATGTCTGGTGAGATCCAGGCAGCACAGCCGATGGTTGATAACAACAAAGGCTGTTGTAGAATGGACATAAGCTCAGAAGCTATTGAGGAGGATGAGGTGGTTGGTGGAGAGAAGCACCTATACTTACGTGTCAGGAAAGCCTGGCAGCTGGGAATAGCACCTGATTCCCATCTTGATGCAACACTGAGCATTACCCTCTCTGAAGACACTCAGGGCAGAGGCAAGAGAATAAGAAGGGGCCAGGAAAGCAAGCGTGTGCAAGCGCCGTGCACCAATGGCCTGGGACTCAAGGGACAGTGCTGGAGTGGGCCCCTGGCCCATGTTCGGGACATCCTTGATTCAGTCACCCCAGGGTTTGTTCTGTGTGGAATGGGCAACATTCTGCAGAGAGATGAACACACAGATGTGTTACGGTCACATCTGCCAGAAGAGGGTGGAAAAGCCTTGGTTGACAGCCCAGAAAGGGAAGAACACAAAGTTCCTTGTGTTTTACCAAGGGATCCCCTGGTTTTGGAAAGCAGGAGGGAAGGAGGGACAGAGGAAGGCTGGAAGGAAGGCAGGCCAGAAGAGGACCACAGGGAAAGAAAGAGAATGCTGTATTAAAGTAGGCAGTTTGTGGGTGTCGTTGATACTTTCTCTTCTAACTCAGCAGTCATTGGTGGTCTTCAGTGTTAAATGTGTGCTGAGCCCCTCACTGAATCCACGCAGTACCCCAAAGGAATACGTTCAGTCGTTCTCATCACTTTATTTAAGGAAACTAAGGTTTAGCAACACCAAGGCATTTTTCTAAGGATGCACAGCAGAGAATCACAGCAGCAAGGCTCGGGAGCCCACCTGCTGCCGACACCTTCCCATTCATGGCCATCCTACAATCAGCCGGTGTTGTCCTAGGCTTCCCTTGACCCTGGCTTCCCTCCTCCTCTGCTCCTCCTTTCCCTGTCACAACTCTTGCCCCTCTTCCTCACCTCCCTCCACAGAAATGCAGACTTCACTTTGCACTGCGTAAACACTTACCCTCTTGTCAAGCAAAGCCTATTCCTTAGAAAGGACCCCGGTTGAAGTCCAAGCCTTTGAGATGTATGCAAAGGCTGCTGCCCCCACCAGACTCGCCTTTAGGTTTTGTTTAATTCTGCCACTTGCAAAGAAAATGCCTGAAGGCGGGCACCTGCCTTTTAGTCTAACACACCACCTCCCTGTCAGGCGGTTTTCAATTTGCCATGCCTCAGCATGTCCAACCTCATCTTCGTCAAGACTTCCAAGATGGCAGTGACAAGCTTCCTGGGTACTGAAGGCAAACATGCATGACAGTTTTCCTTGACACTTGCATTTTTAAGAAGTCTTGCCTGGGGCCCTCGGAAACCCAGCATTTAAGAAAGCAGGAACCTTTCAAGGGAGCCCGGTTTGCAGAGCCTGCCTCCCTGGGACTTGTTTTGTGACAGGGATGCTGCAGGATGTGCTTGAGCGGATATTAAGTGCCATCGCCATATTTACGTGTTGATGCTAAATGAAGGTTGCCTCTTTTAATGGCTTTTTTTTTTTTTTGACGACTGAAATGTATGAGTCTGTTCTGAGCATTGTCAGTGGGTATGTGGCTGGCCTACAAACACACTTAAATGGCACACTTCTGCAAAGCACTAATTTCTGAGTGTCTCACAGATATATGTCGGCAGGCAGACGTGTCACAGGGGTTGCTATAAAGCTTAATTAATATCCCTGAAGAGCTCTTATATCATTTCATGAAGAGGGTTAAATAAGAAGAAAATATTGTACCTATGGATGTTACACATATAAGGAAATAAATATGCTGATAGCTTAAGGGCCTGATGGAAATTCAAATGGGAAAATAAATCGCGTTAAAGATAACCATGTTTTGTGGGAGGGTTATAAAAGCACCAACCATTCCCCAAACTTTAATGTTGGGATCGTGTGCACACTGCTGACGTGGAAGAAGCAGGTCTATGATACAGAGAAGTGAAAGGCCGTTTTCTTTTGTTTTCTTTCACCTCTGATAATCCCTGTGTCTAGGATAGCTTTGATGAGTTAGAGTTAATTGGTAGCTGGCTTGGTGTGTGTGCACTGTAACAGCACAGCGGAGACTGGGTGATTGATAATACACAGAAACTTGTTGGCTCCATGGTTCTGTCAGGTGGAAAGTCTATGACTGAGGGCCCCGCATCTGATGAGGGACTTCCTGCTTCATCAGCCTGGGGCAGAAGGCCAAGGAGAGGTTGAGAGAGAGAAAGGCGAAAGGGGCCTGACCTGGTCCTTTTAGAAGAAACCCGAACCACCACAGTGGCGTTCATCCATTCGTGAGGTCAGAGCCCTTACGACCTTATCACCCCCTTAAAGGTCCTGCCTCCTAATATTGTTGCACTTGCAATTAAATTTCAACCTAAGTTTGAAGGCAGGCAAACTTTTAATCTGCCCCTTCCTTAATTGTCTTCTTTTCTTATTTTTGCTTAATTATTTTCACTTTATTTGAAAGACAGAGACGGAGATCTCCCATCCCCTGCTAATTTACTCCCCAACTACCAGCAGCAGTTACGGCTGGATCTGGCAAAAGCTAGGAGCCCAAACTTGATCTGGGTATCTCATGTGGGTGGCAGAAACCCAGGTACTTGAGTTACCATCTGCTGCCTCCCAGGCTGTACATTAGCTAGAAGCTGGATCAGAAACAAAGGTGCCAGGCCTGAAACCAGGCGTTCCAGTGTAGGATGCAGGTGTCCCCTGGTGGCATCCTAACCAGTGTACCAAATGCCCACCCTTTGAATTTTTACAACATACAGATGCCTTCCTTCTTCTTCCTTCCCTTCCTTCTTCCTCCATTAAGGGGCCTTGAGAACATACCAAAAAAAAACTATAAAACCATCATTATTTTTTCAGCTGGTTTTTCATTTCTTTCTGAGCTATAGTGTTAAGTGTTAGCAAATAGAAGCAGATACTTTAGAACTTCATTTCTCAAGTGACGAATAGCATGAAACACCAGTTTCATACTAGGAAGAGGGACTGGTATAAAACGTGTGGTAAAATAAGTAAGTGGAATGATAAATATCATAGACTACTGAGATATTTAGGACACTTCAATATTAAGGGTGTGTAAAGACCTGCAGTCATCTCCTTAGTTTTGTCTACTCTGTTTCCCAAATATCATGGAACTCTTTCCGTGAAGTTAGTAACATACAAATACATCTGGTGATCTAAGAACACATTTTGAGATGTGATTGTCAGATCCTCTCTGATCTTATGATAGAATTATGAATCCCAGAATTTCTTCAAACTTGTGCTAGGAAGGACTTTGTGATTTTGCTTTCTAAAATAAAGCATAATCTTTCCCTCAGTCTAAACTTTGAAATTCATCCATCCCCGAATGGACTCCTATTCATCAGGCTTGGCAATACGTGGACCTGCTGAACAGCTACTGTTATAATATAGTGCTCAGAGTATGTGTTCACAGTAAATCCTTTTTTATAACAGTGTCACAGATGGGTGGCTTTCTTAGACTAGAAACCCTACTAGGCTCTCACAATAACCCCTTTCCTGAAATGAGAGCCTGCTGACTGGGGTATGTTTAAACATTTTTTAATGTGTGAAATATTTTTACGCTGCTCGTGCTGCTACCTGGATCTTTGGTGGTGCTTATTGTCTTCTGCAATTCATGAAGTTTTCAAAAACAAACTCGGAATATGGGTAAGATGCAAGGAGACTGTAAAAAAAAAAAAAAACATGTTTAGTGCCAGCTAAAATTGATCTGTAGAGGAGTTCACTGTTGATGCTCATTTTTTATGTTAGAATACAGCTGGTGATTCTGAAAAAAATTAAACAGAGAATTACCATATGATTCAGCAATTCCCCTCCTAGGTAGATCCCCACAAGAATTGAAAACAGGTATTCAAACAAATACTTGCACACAAACCTTCATAGTAGCTCTATTCACAATAGCTAGAAGGTAGAAACGACCCAAATGTTCCTTGGTGGATGAATGAATAAACAAAAAGTGCTACCTGTGTACAATGAAATTATATTCAACCATAAAAAAGAATGAAGTCCTGATCCATGCTACAGTGAAAGCAAACTTGAAAATATTTTGCTAAGTGAAAAAAAGCCAGACAGAAGAGATCACATATTATATGAGCCCATTTACAGGAAACATCTGTAATAGGCAAATCCGTAGAGGCAGAATCCACATCAGTGGTTGCCAGGAGCTAAGGGTGGCCAATGAGGGGAGAGGCGGTTACTGCTTAATGGGTATGGAGTATTGGAGGGAGATGATGAGACTGTGTTAGAGCTAGAAACGCAGCGCTTGCACTGTGAATATGCTAAATGCTGCTGCTGCTGCCGAACTGTGTACTTTGAAACAGTTCATTCTAGATTACGTGGATTTCACCCCAAATTTTGAAAAACTTACTGGTGAATTAGAAGGAAGCAGCTACAAAATCAATGTGGCCCCCTCAGCGTGAAAGGTCTGTTCAAAAGAGACACAGCAATATTGCTAAGCTAGAGAATCAGTCTCTTTCCTCAATCTTTTCTAAGAAACATGCAAGGAAAAGTGTTCCCTAAGCCTACCTTCAAAGGGTTACCTCTGAAGTCACAGCACCAAGTACACGAATCCAAGCATGTAATATGTTAGTGTCTGAAAGATGTCAGTGTGGTTCCCATTTAACCTGATGGTCAGTACAACTCAGGGCCAGCAAAGTCAGTGAAGTACCAAAAATAAGGAAGTGAAGGTGTTTCAGGTAGAACTGCTTTATTGCGGAGGCACGGACTAAAAGAGAAAGCTAAATAGATGCTTCTGTGGGTGGAAGAAGGTAAACAGAATTTTTCACAGATGAAATCCACTCTGATCATAGTCTCTTAAAAGTGATTTGGAAGAAAAAGTGCACATGAAATCTTCATGTTTGCAGAGATACAAACCTAGGAAGATAAACTGTTCTGTAGGTGGGCAGAGAAGTAGTAAATAAAGAGCCAGTATATTTATCAAAAATTCTTCCATACTTATAGGAAGATTATCTCTGAGCTCCTAGTTACAAACAAGAAGCAAGTCCAGAGATGGCGAAAACTAATGCCTGAACATACACATCCGAAGAGGGGAGGGGAGACAGCATAGTGCTTGGCATCGCTGAGTAGACTCTTCACCTTGGCTGAAGAGAGCTGGTCCCACAACAACTCCCTTGGGAACAACCAATATCAGTGACTGGGTCCATACAAGTATGTGACAGACCGGACTTCTCAGTCCACTTGGAACAACATTGCATCCATCCCAGCTCCAAAGCTCCCTGGGAGATGGACCAAGGCTCCTTAGCAAGAGTACCACGGCCCAGTCTGCTTCCTTGACACACTCCCAGGTGCTGTTGCCAAGAGCTTTCTAACAAAGTGGTTCTGGCAGATTTCTTCACACAGCACCTGCCTCCTCGGATAGTTCCTGCACAACTGGATGAGGGATGGGTTGTGTTTTTTTGTTTGTTTGTTTGTTTTACCCACATGGGGGAAGCCTGGAAGAGAAGGAAAGCTTGTGGTGGAAATGAGGAGTTGTTTGTTAGTCATGCTCCACTTCAGTAGCCTAACTATATCCAAATGCAGGTAGAACAGTTGGTACAATATTGAGGGGTGGATAGAATATTCTGGAGAAAAGATGAAACCTTCAAGACAGAGATCAAAGATAGTCACACATTCTTATCAAGAGGGCTGGACTGAATTCCCTGTGAGTCTCTTCTACCTTAGTCATTTTCAGATGGAATATTCCTAACTGCCTCCTTATCTCAAAGAGAAGGTATAGTTAAAGCCATTTGTACTTGATCTAAAATCCATGACTTCAGAGTCCTGCATTATGAACTCCTCATCATGCCTACCTCTTCTCCCTGTCCTAGCCCCTGGATCACTGTGCTCTTGTCATACTGTCTTTCTTCCATATCCTCAAAATTTAGGTCTTCCCATCTCAGGGCCTTTGCGTATCTCTTTCCTCTGCCTGAAATACTCTTTTCGCCCATCTTTGTGTTGGTAACTGCTTTTTAGCCTCCTCTTACTGATCATCTTCTCAGAAAGGAATGACCATGCTAATGTAGTCCCACATGTCCTTTATCTTATTCCCTGTGCACTCCATGGCCCTTCCATGTTTTGCAGTTATTTCAGTATCAGTGTAGCTGGATGTGAGTTTTATTGATTTGTTTCTCCAATTAGGAATTTTCCAGGAGGATGTGGACTTACTCACTATTGTATTTAAAGCATCTAGCACCATGTAATACTTGGTCTGTGCTCATTAAATGCTGGTTGATCACTGACTTCATATTTTAGGTGTCCAGTTCACTACAGAGGTGGAGGCAGTGTGGTTCACACAGGTATTAAACCCCTCCTGGAGGCCTGTTCCTGTGTAATAGAATGTATTCATGATCTCTTTCCAGAGTTCTGCAATATGGGTATGGTTTGCCACTTCCTTTTTTAAAGGTAACATCTGAAGCCTCTGGAGATTAGTTGACACTTTCAACATCATGCAGTTCCTACTGGAGTTGAGATGTGAGTCCAGGTGTGCCTGGACCCAAAGCCATGCATTTTCCACTCTACCATAATTTGTGTTTCCTTCAGCAGACATTTCTGAGCATCTGCTACAAAGAGTGGAAGATATTAGGAAGCAAAATATACAGGGCTTCCCATTGTCGTTAGACTAGAAAGACAGCAAACACACTGGATGAAGCAGGACATGATAAAGGAACATACCCTGAGGTTCCCTCCGGCTAGAATGTTCTTTGACTCTGAATGGTGCAGGCAATAAACACGAAGGGGGAACGCATTCTCCTCATTGATTGTATGGGTAGTGTGCCTTCTTTCTTCATCAGTTCCTGTCGGCCAGGGGACAGAAATGCAAGCCCATCGGAAGTGACTGTCCCTGCACTCCCATAGTGCAATATGTGGTGAATTCAAGGTCAAGTTTGAAGTCACAGTCAGAAGTCTTTGTTTTTTCTCTCAGCTAGATCAAGACTCTTGCCAATTAACTTGAAAAAATCAACAAGTTAACTCCAGGGGATTAAAAAAAAAAAAAGATCTCTCATCTCATCTCAAAGATGCTGAAATGGATTTGCCTACGAAACCCCAGGTTTCTTTTATGACCTCGAGAGACCTAGCTTGTCACACTGAGCAGTGTATCATTTCACAGAGGGAAAAAAAAAAAAAAAAAAAAAAAACAAAAAACCTTTACCATGAAAAATGCTACGTTGTATCACAGTTTGACACTATTTAAATATCAAGAGTTGAAGATTCTATTTGGAAAACGGAAGGCAATAAATTGAGTTGCTAATTATTCCAGCTGTGAGTATTTTTGGTACCGCTGCAAATTTTGAAGAGGGCAAAATAGAGGATTTTCCTGTTGTTCGTGGCATATGCAAATGTAGTGACAGTCCCCTCTTGAGCTGAAAGATTCAAGGAAAAGAAACCTTGAAAGCCCATTTTTCATTGAGTCAAAATCAGTTTGAGTCTAGGCTTAGGAAACTGTGATATGAAATAGACTTTTAATTATACTAATTGGGATTATTGATTTCTTGCTTTTTAAATTTAGGCAATAGCAATATTTTTTTGTAATTTTTGAAGTTTCTTTTGAAAGCAGTCATTCACATCCCAACCCAAGCATTAATTCCCAACTGGAAGAAGAGAACAAACACGTTAATAATATCTCTAATCCTATTTGTTGTACTCATGATGAATGAATCCTATTCATTATTTAAGGGGGCCTGGGTCCCTACAATGCTCCAGTTACTGTGCTAGTTAGAACTCATTCATTCAGCAAATATTTGAAAGAGCTGAGCACCATCCTAGGTCAAGGAGATTTCCTAAAGAGCAAGATACATGTGGCTCCTGCCTCATGCGATTGACTCAGAACTTCGCTGGTGTCAGAATTCACTGGTGTCAGTCTTCATGTTGAGCAAATCACATGAATAAATTCACCCAGTTCCCCCTTACAGGCCCAGGAAGTAGATAAGAGCATTCCCAACCTCCTGGTGCAGTTAAATCACATGCAAGATCACACAGGCATTAAGGAGAAGTGACAGGCTCCAGACCCTGGTTGTCTGAGTCCAGAATCCATAGGTTTCAAACTACCTCTGTATAAATATCAAATGTTTACCAGGTTATCTCTCAAGAGTTTAGGAACTTTTGCTTTCTATATTTTGAGTTTAAATGCTTGGTTATTTTAATAATATGGACATTTTAGATTTGCAAACAGGAAAAGTCAGAACACTTAAATGATTTCCTAGTTTTGGAGTGTTTAGCCTAGCAGTTAAGATACCCAGATCCCACATGGAAGTATCTGAGTTCATTTCCCAGCTCTGGCTTCTAACTCCAGCTTCCTGCTAACACGGACCCTGGGATGCAATGTGGGTATCCTCAAATAATTGTGTCCCTGCCACATGGGAGGTCTGGACTGAGTCCTTGGCTTCGTCATGACAGTAGTGGGCGTTTGGGAGGTGAACCAGTGGATGGAAGGTCATTCTTCTCATATTCATTCATTCTCTCTCTCTCTCTCTCTCTCTCTCTCTGTCCCTGTCCCTGTCCCTGAATAGAAATTTTAAAAAAGGAGATTACTTAATTCTTCTGCAATAGCTGAGCAGTACAGTATGCTACATTACTTTTCAACTTCACTGTTTCCTTCTCTCTCTCTCTTTTCTCTTTCTCTCCATGCCCCACATCTGTGTCTCTGTCTCCGAAACCTACCCATCAATTCTTCCCTGGACAGCCACCATTCCTTCTCATGTTGCAGTGTATAATGGTGCCAGAGTGCGTGGTGGTTGTTTAACCTCTCTCCAGCACAGTGTTTTATTATAACTCCTGAAAACCTAATTACAGTAACTTTACATGCTACAGTACCCTTTATGTGCTGCCTCTTTATTAAACCTACTCCTTTAGAGACCATAAACCTGACGCTTCAAAGGGCATGGCCAGAACCAGTGGAATGTGATGAAATCTCCAGTTCTCTAAGGCACACCTGATCTCGCTCACTGAGCACCACGCCCCCATTCCCATTCTGTCTCTATCCTTCCTCTTACTTTTTAGCAACTTTCAGCCACTGCTTGTTTGATATTTAAAATATTAGGGGTATGAATGGACTATGTTTCACTGTTTTCATCTGCTCCTCTGAAGATGGCGTGTTTATCTTACTGAGGAGGTCGATTTTCTCAGGGGCGCATCAGTGGACGCCTGCTTTCCCCGAGAACCAGAGCACGGTCTTTGCACATAGTGTGTATGGAGACCATTCACGACTTCTGTGTTTCAAGAAGACTGTTTGCAGCCACAGTATTCATGTGCGAAGGAGAACAACACGCCGCAGCACACCCCACACCATTCACCATTAGTTATCCTGGTTAGCCAAATGGTGCACTGTGATAAGATAGCAGGATGCAGAGCGAGAGAGAGAAAGCAGAAGCCTTGACCTTGGAGCAGAGGCAGCATCATTTTCTCTTTCACCAAAAATCTGCCAGGATTTCCCCCTGTGCATAAAAGCACAGCCTCAGAAAATAAGGGAGACTGCCTCTGAGGATCCCACTGGTCAGTTGCAAGATGAACAGTCATACTTGGTGTTAAGGGATGTTATGCATTTGTTTGCTTGCTTCTTTGATAGGGTTTAGGAGTAATGACTAAGTTTCCTTGTAATTTACTAACAAAAAGAAATCTACCACGGGAACCTCAGGTAGTTTAAGGACCCTCAGGGACCAGCTCAGGGTGGGGGCCAGGAATTTGTCTGTTGTCCCAGAGCCACAGCTGTTGAAAGCTGTTCACTCTGCCTTGGCCACGCCCCTTCTGTAGCATCAGAACAGAGCACAGATTGACTGAGGGGAGGGGAGGCACTCTTCTTGCTTAGATGCAATGTCTGCTTTTTCCTCTCTCTCTCTCTGACTTCCTTTTAAAGTCACCTCTGGTTGTTTAATACGAGAAAATGTATGCCCTCGATTTTCCAAGCCAGTTTGTAGCAGACGCCCGGCTTCCTGAAATTCTGCCTTTAATTTGCTGTCAAGTAAAGTGCATGGGAGAATAGCTCTTGGGCTGGTAGGTCCACACTCTGAGTTTTTATTAAATGGCTGTGTTTTCACATGAGGAAAAGTGATGGCATTTACCCAGAAAGACTGATAGCTGCGGACGAAGCAGCGACCACTGCATCCTAAAGAAATCACTAGAACCCAGGGGACAGTGCTGAGCAGAGGGAGGGACCATCAGCCCCTCAGCCTTTGCTACTCTCACTATGCCCTGCACAATGCCGGGTGCTGGGACTGCCGCATCCCCCACCCTTCAGCCGCATCCCCCCTGACCTCCAAGTGGGTAGGAAGCCAAAGAAGTGCACGTGCTGCTCTTTGATTTTTCTGTGAGACATCAAGGACTGGTTTTCTCTGGTTCTTAGAGTGTTAGCAAGCCCCAAGGACAGCACTTTGGGGGCCCCTCTTTTGCCTTTCCTTTCCGAGGCACAAGTGGCCAATTCTGAGAGCAATTGAGTTGTGCTTGAAAAATGTCAAGTGTATTTGGAAACTACACATTTTTGCTGATGCCTGGAGTCCTGAGCTGAGCTCCTTCCATGGCCAACTGCTGGGAAGGAGTTCAGTTGGGGCATCACAAATGATTCATCGGAACACACTGAGCTGGCCCCTGAGGGGAAAAGCTGTCTTAATAGCTGGTTGAGGGAGAAATCAGAAGCCTTCCGAGCCTTCTTGGTGCTCCCTGTGACCATCTGGCCAGACCGTTACCTTGGGAGTCTTGCTTTGTTTTATTTTATTTTCCCGTGGAATGTGACTGTAGTCTTCGAATGCATCAAAACTTGGATGTTTCCAGCTCTTTTTTTTTTTACAAGACTTTTCAAACATCAGGAAAGTTGGAAGAAGAGCACCATGTATAGTTTCATCAGTTGCTATCATTTTGTTACATTTGCCTTATCTATCTGTATAGAGATTTTTTGCTAGAGATAGACATCTTTTTGCTGAATCATTTGAAAGTAAGTTGTAGACTTCAGGATGTTTTATCCTAGAGATAGCCACATTCAAAACTTGCATTTTTCAAATATATCTGTTGACAATCTACCATGTCTTTGCAAACCAGATACATTTGGAAGGTGCAAAAACAGCAAGGGCAGAGTTTCCCAAACAGAAGCAGACTTTAGAATCACCTAGGGCTCTTCTTCAGTGATAGGCACCCAGACACTATCCTTGGGTCTGCATGGCACCCGGAAATTTGGACTTTTTCACAGTGGCCCGAGTGATGCTACAGGAGGTGTTTGTGGGATACAGTGCAATGACAGCTTCTTTAGAATCCTGCTTTTGTTGTTTGCTGACTTATATTTCTAAAGATTAGTAACAACCAGGGCAAAATTCTACTGTGGGAGAAGCAGAGTTCTTCATATCTTCAGTGTTTTTGTTTAATCAGTATAAGCACCAAAAATGAGAGAGAACAGAGGAGACAGCTGTCTGAACTGCACTGAGCAGCTCTTGCCATAGACTCCGTGAGAGATACAGGCTAGAAGGCTTAATCCGGCCTTGGAAACTGTGTAGGGATCTGTCCTTGTGTGTGCAGACCCTTGCCTACAGGCAAACTGGTAAACCTGTTGGGAAAACAGGAGTTGACAGGGCAGATGAAATTTTAATTTTAAAACAAAAAATACTCACAGTGCTTTCAGCATTAAGTAGTTTGGCCTTGGAAAAGGTTTCAGGCTGTTCATTTCACAAAGTTAGGTCTAATACCTACGTGCAGACTTTATTCCAGTAGTTAGGAGATAGGACTAGACAACATCTAAGAAGATCCTTGATTATTTTAAACTTTGTAAAACTCCAGTTCTAATGGTGAATTCAGACAATAAGTAATACCCCCAGTAAGTATACAAATAATGAAGACAAATAATTACAGAAACATAGAAACAGACAATGAAGGTGTTCAGAGAAGCTGTCTCTAAGACAGTCGGGGCAGAGAGTCAAATCATCGAAGGAACAAGCTGTGGTACTTCCAGGCAGTGGGACTAGTGATGCCCAGACCCTGAGGCAGGAAGTGAGATACGATGAAGGCTAGCAAGAGGACAGAGTTACAGGGGAAATGAGGAAGGATAAATACGGTAGAGCAGATAGCAAACCATGCAGCGCGGCAGACCCTGAGACACACTTCTGATACTGTTCTAAATGTTGCTGGAAGCCATTATTGGTAAACAGGTTGAGGTGGGGGGGAGCATGACATGGGATATGACATGACTTCCTTTTTAGAAGTACACATGGAAAATCCTCTGGAGGGTATGTATGATTTTAGGAAGCCAGGAAGCAATCCCATATGTAAGAGAATAATCATATCCTTGTGTTGTTTCTCACAAATGAGTATGTTAAAAATAACATTAGAGCCGGATTTAACTTCTTATTATTCATCTTGTTGCTCTCATGTTTCCAAAACATTCCTATATTCAATTTGTGTAATGCGTCCACAAGTGTAACTGATTCAGGCTCTGGTCTTTACACTGTGAAGAATATCAATGGCAATATCTGCCACTGTCTCATGTACAAGAGTTCACATTCTGGTGGGAGGCAGGTGCATTAAGAAAATTACATATACATGGATACACATAGACATGAAACATGTATATATACATATATATGTGTATGTATATATACGTGTATATATTGTATATATACATGTTAGTATATACAGGGTACTTCAGAAAGTTCAGGGAAATTGTTTCTTTTTTTTTTTTTTTTTTTTTTTGACAGGCAGAGTGGACAGTGAGAGAGAGAGAGAGACAGAGAGAAAGGTCTTCCTTTGCCGTTGGTTCACCCTCTAATGGCCACCGCGATAGCGCGCTGCGGCCGGCGCACCGCGCTGTTCCGATGGCAGGAGCCAGGTGCTTCTCCTGGTCTCCCATGGGGTGCAGGGCCCAAGGACTTGGGCCATCCTCCACTGCACTCCCTGGCCACAGCAGAGAGCTGGCCTGGAAGAGGGGCAACCGGGACAGGATCGGTGCCCCGACCGGGACTAGAACCCGGTGTGCCGGCGCCGCAAGGCGGAGGATTAGCCTGTTGAGCCACAGCGAAGTTCAGGGAAATTGACTTAAAAGTTATTTATTTTGGTACATAAAGAATTGGGGGGGCAGCATTGTGGTACAGGTGGTTAAGCTGCTGTGCCATGTCACAGTGCTGGTTGAAGTCCCAGCTACTGCACTTCCAATCCAGCTTCCTGCTAATATTCCTGGGAAGGCAGTAGAAGATAGACCTTGTCCTTGGGCCCCTGCCACCCATGTGGGAGACCTGGATGGAGTTGCTGGCTCTTGGTGTTGACCTGGCCCAGACTTGGCTCTTGTGGCTGCTGGGGACTTGACCAGCAGATGGAAGATCTCTCTCTCTGTCTCTTCCTTTTCCTTTGTTGCTCTGCCTTCCAAATAAATAAATAAATCTCTTTTTTTTTAAATGTGAAATCTATAGTTTTTTTTTTTCTAGTATATATTTACATGAACTGTTTAAAGACCTCTCAGGTGCATGGCTTTCAAAAATTTTGCTATCAAAATAAATTTATTTTTTAATTTCATATTCCATGAACTTTTTGAAGTTACCTCTCATGTTTTTCCAAGGAGGGAAATCAATGTGCAAGTGTACAAAGTGATGGGAGGGTGGTAGAACAAGTTTCACAGATAGGCGATTGGCAGGTGAGTAGGAGTTGCCTAGGTTTTGTTGGGTGGGCAAGAACAGGAATAGCCTTTGACATAGTTGTCAGTCACATCAGGCTCATTTGATCTCTGTCAAGGATTAAAGTACTCTCAAGGTTTTATCTGGAAGTAGCCAAGATACAAACATTCGCAGTGACAGTCATCCTGCCTTAGCATCCCACTAGGAAAGCCTGCTAACCTCCAGCTGCAAGGGCAGTGTGGTGTAGTCAGTCTGGTTGGAGTTTGAGCCCCATGGATGCTGCTTGCTAACTCTGAGCTTCAGTGTTCCTCTGCAAAACTGGAGTACTAATGGGACCTAGTTAATAGGGCTGATGTGAGGTGGAGGGGCGAGTAAAATAGCATTTCATCGGACTCACTGTGGTGGTCAATAAAGTTGCAGAGATGTGAAAAAAGAAGCGGCTGTGACAACGTGTTGACACCCTAGAACTGCAGTGGAGTAGGACTACAGAGTAGTGAGAGAATCCTATTCACTTGTTAGAGTCTCCCTTGCATGCCGGCCTTTGAGTTGGGTACTGGCAACGTGAAGATGTGCAAAGCACAATGTGAGTCATTGTTTCTAGTCTCCTGCTGCTGGCTGCTCTAGATTCCACTGAACCTGTGCCTTAATGTCTGCTGTGCATGTCCCAGTAGACGAGTCACTGCTTTAAACAAGGTGTCACCAGTCACACTAGAAGTCACATAAATGTGTGTTTAAGACAGAGAACAATGAGTTAGCAGAGAGTCAATGGCCCATGATATGTCGTGGAGTATCCTGACCCCTGAAGAGGACTTTGTCCTCTGCTGTACCATTCCACATGTGTAATCTCACCATAGCTCTGGCTACCAAGGACAGCTTGTTTAACTGATTGGTAAAGATATTTTCAAAGACAGCTGTTTGGTCTACCAGTTAAGATGCCAGTTAGTACACGCACATCTGATAACGGAACGCCTAGGTTCAGTTCCTGGATCTAACTCCTGACTCCAGTTTCCCCCTAGGAGGCAGCAGTAATGGCTGAAGTTATTGGGTCCCTATCATTCCTGCAGAAGACCTGGATAGAGTCTCTGGCTCTCAGCTTTGGCTGCCACCATTGTAGGCATTAGGGAAGTGAACCAGCAAATGGGAACACCACTCCTTTCTTTGTCTCTCTGTCCCTTAAGGAAGTCAAAAATTTTTTTTTGACAGGCAGAGTGGACAGTGAGAGAGAGATACAGAGAGAAAGGTCTTCCTTTTGCCGTTGGTTCACCCTCCAATGGCCGCCGCGGTAGGCGCGCTGCGGCCGGCGCACCGCGCTGATCCGATGGCAGGAGCCAGGTGCTTCTCCTGGTCTCCCATGGGGTGCAGGGCCCAAGGACTTGGGCCATCCTCCACTGCACTCCCTGGCCACAGCAGAGAGCTGGCCTGGAAGAGGGGCAACCGGGACAGGATCTGTGCCCCGACTGGGACTAGAACCTGGTATGCCGGCGCCGCAAGGCGGAGGATTAGCCTAGTGAGCCGCGGCGCCCGGCTTGGAAGTCAATTTTTAAAAAGAAAAAAAAAAAAAGACCAATTTAAAAAAAAAAAAAGGTTATTTTCCAAGACATCACCATGATCCGTGATTCATAGAGGCAGTCTCAGGACAGAGGATTCAGGGGGAGGCAAAAATGGCATAAGAGCAAGGGTCAGGAGAAAGTTTAGGGTAATATTGAGGAGCACAGAGGACTGGATTTCAATCCCTGAACAGTTGCTTGAATTCTCCAAACCTAATTTCTGATCTCTCCCATGGGGATATTATACTATGTAGTGTGCAAATAGTTGTGGCAGAATATTTCAAGTACCTCTCAATAGTAGGCTATAAATACATGATAACTCACGTCATCATATCGTTAGCATCATTCTGAGGGGCAGCTGTTCAGTTTCCACATTTGCTTTGAATGTGGTACAGGATTGTTGTGGAAGATGAACTCTAGATTCACATGTGAAAGTATACAGTAATGCACTTTGTGGTCGTTCTGACCCTGTCCCTTCTCCTTGCAGGCACTTCCTCTTTAAGACGTCCTCGGGAAGCACCCCACTGTTCAGCAGCTCCTCTCCAGGGTACCCTTTGACCTCAGGAACTGTGTACACGCCGCCACCACGCCTGCTGCCCAGGAATACCTTCTCCAGGAAGGCCTTCAAGCTGAAGAAGCCCTCCAAATACTGCAGCTGGAAATGCGCCGCCCTGTCGGCCATAGCCGCGGCCCTGCTCTTGGCTATCCTGCTGGCCTATTTCATCGGTAAGTCAGGGCAGCCTTGACTGCTGTCTCACCTGCCAGTGAGAAGGTGCGGGGGAGGCTGTGCACTTGTGAATGGAGAGCTCCTCCATGATCCGGATGTTAGCTTGTTGGCTCCTGAAAGACATATTCTTGAGTGATAGATAGGAGTATTTTTTGTGCCCCCCCCAAGCCCATTTTAATCTGATGTGTTTCTCCTTCATGATTCTAAATGACATTCATCATTAGTCAAATTAAGCCGCCTTTATCTATCCTTTCTTGGAGCTGAGCTGGGAACTGTCATTCCTGCAGACATAGCCCTCACTCCCAATGTAGTCTCTGGTCTTCATCATTGAACTTTAACCAGGTCTATGTTCTGAAATGCTTGCAACATTGGCTCATCTCATGCAAAACCCAAATAGACAAATAGTGGTCAGCGTGCATGAGAGCAGCTGGGTTCAAAAGCAAGCCCAGGTAGGTAGTTTATTTTCAGAGCTGTGAAACAGAAACAGGATAGAGGGCCTGGAGCATCCTACCAGGTCTTTGAATAGAATCAGTTCTCCCAGGTGCCATTGTTGGCCCGCATGCTCTCCTTTGCCTCTCTGCCATTCGGCTCAACTCTCATCTTCCCGTGTGCGGCTGAATCTGCATCGGGTCCTCCTCCCACAGCAGCTGTGTTCCTGGTGATTTAGTGTGGGACCCACAGAAGCAGGTGGGTCAAGCTGGTGGGCTGCCTTTCTTCTCATGCCACAAATGTTGGTTTGCATCCATGGGGTGGCTACATGCTGATGGTAAGCAGCAGGTGCTGAGAGTTGCAGGGCAAGAAGGCACGTGCCTACAGCAACCTGGGCTGGACACAAAGCCTGCTCGCAACTCCTGTTTCCACCCAGGAGCCCTTGTGCAGCAGCTTTGTCAACTGAGCTTACAGCGGGCAGATCTCCTGGCTCAGGCTGAGGACATGGTGACGTTTGTGAAAGTGTGTTTGAAAAACACTTGATAGTTTTGGCTTGGTTTCAGGGCAGCTATGACAGAGCACCCACATTTGGCTGTGGCAAGTGGCAAAGCAAACCTATAAAACAGTAGCTAAAAGAGGCCAACTCCAAAACAGGTCCCAACATGTAGGCTAAAACTCTTCCCATTTAAAAAAAAAAAAAGGAAAGATAGTCCTGACGATGCTGCCCTTGCCTTCCCCCCCAACATCAGCCATTCGTCCTCACTCAGCAGTGAGGGGCCTGTATAATTCCTTCAGCCCCAGACAGCCAGCATGATGCTGGCCAGAGAAGAAACTGGTTCCACCTAAGCTTCTCTGATAGCAGAGGAGTGTGACTGTGCACCCCAGAGATCTGGGGCCCTGCCCAAGGCAGATGAATAGAAGCCAAAAATTGACATAAATTTTCCACTCTTTCCCATTGCATAGCTATGCTTATCTTCATAGGGAAAAATACATGTTTCTACTCCTTGCTGATTGCGCGTCTCAGGAATGCTCTCCAAAACTGAGAAAACTGGCTGCCTCCAGGGACAGTTTCTTTGTTTATCTGGGGCTTTGCAAAACCCTCTACTTTCCATGGGGACTGAGGCAGGACACCCAAGCACCCCTAATTTGTGGTCATTGTTGCTTCCTGCTTACCTCTGGATGGACAATGGGATGATGGATTGACTTGAGGGAAGGACCAGGGCATCTGCCCGCCCCTCATCCACTTGAGCAGAATCAGGGTGTTGTCTGCAAGTAGTTTCGTGTGCTTCCCCAGGTAGCTGTTCAGAGGCTCTGTGCAAGAAAATTGAATGTGCCTTCAGGGTCTTTGTACCATTTGGCTTTGTGTCAGAAACTTCAGAGAGGGTCCATGTGCTCACTTCTCAGGCTTAATGTTCTGCTAGGCCAGTGGGCACCATGGGGAGGCCAGATATAGGAATTGAGGCACTGCCTGCCTCTGCCAATAGAGTCCCCAGTGTGCCTCCTACTCCACTTGCAGGAGAGAGATAGATGGCTACTGCCTGATTTATTGAGCCTGATAGTTAAAATATAATAGCTTTCTGTAAGGGCGATCATATAAATGGGAAATCGTATAGTGAGAGTTTAATGTTTTAATCGGGTGTGTAACTTGTAAATGATGGATTAGGAAACATATTTATCCTCAGTCTGGAGGCTACTGGAAGCTGGACCTGAGCATCTTAGGATGGTTTATTAGTTTATAATCCATCATTTCCTATTATGTGTGCATTGGGTAAGATTATGCTTTGACTCTAGAGTATTGGAAAATAGTTTATGACTGAAAATGAGTGATGTCACAGGCTGATTTAGCCAGCGTTGATGGCGGTGAGCATGGAGCTACTGGGCTGCCCTCCACCACTGTCCAGGGAAGACCCTAAGTCTGCATTTGCTGTGAGGAGTCAGGATCCCAAGTGCTGGTATTGGCCCCAGCGATCCCTTTCTCCCTGGCCTTGACACAGGTGTCTGCCTTGGGCGTCGTGGTTTCCTAAGGACAACATAAGGGCATGATGCTTATTTACAAACAGAAACTCTAAAGTGCGGTGAGGATTAATTAATGTGTGCAAATCACTTTGAAGACGAAAAGTGGTATATTATTAATTACCAAGCTGCAGGGGCATAAAGAGTGCATTGCAAACACGGAGGAAAGTGCTGATGGGAGCAACCAGTGACCCTCCCTCCCCCCCCCAAAAAAAAAATAGATCAGGGAAGAACAGAAGGGCAATGTAAAAGCAAGGCCCTCCTGGACCTGAGTCCGTTCTGGTTTGCACATGACTCTGCATTTGGCCATGACAGGTCCTGAAATTAAAACATTAGCTCCAAAGGTTATAGACAGGCAGTGAGTATAGGCCTGGCAGGCCCTGTGACAAACAGGTCAAATTATCTTCCTCGCATGTTCAAACCCGTACAGAGAAGACTTTCCCAGAAATGAGCAGTTTGGAATAGCTCAGCCCCTGACAAGTTCTCCCAGAGATCCAGGCATGTGGGTGGGTGTGATCACAGAGTGCCAGCCCTTGTGCAAACTGGAAGACTTGGGGCTCTGCTCACTCAGGGAAGATCCCCCCAGCTCCTGCTCACACTAGCGGGGTGAGAGAACTTTCATGATATGCTCTTCTGTCGTCAGGTTCTGTTTCTGCCAAATTCTCCCAGTGAACAAAATCTCCTGGAGTCACTCTGCAAAGCAGCGAGGACCTCCAGGGGCCACCCTGTGCCTTGCTCAGGCTCTGGCCCAAGCAGCTCCTAGGGAGGCCTGGTTTTAGAGAGTTTGGCCAGGAGTCACAGGAGAGCTTCTGACTCAGGAGTTGTTCTGTCTTCTTTGGGCAGCTCAAAGGCCTTCATGACCTGCAGCACCAGAAGTCCCTCTGTATCCCTAACTTTCTGGATCACGTAATCAACGTCAAGTCTCTTACATGTCTCACATTGTACTCCAAGCATTCTGTGTTTTGCTCTCATAGTATTTATAGCAATACCTGGTTAGAACCCTCTACCTGCTTGGAACTGGAAACAGAAATGTTTCAAGCACTTTTACGTAGTTACTTGATTTGAATCATATTCCCAGTGGCCAGTGTGTGCTGCAGCAGAAAGTAAAATTGCCAAATATGACCATTTGACAGGTGTTGATACTGAGGCCCAGAGGTTCTGAACTTAGCAGGCCCACCAGTGACAGCACCAAGATGAGGCCTCTGGTCCCCTGGTGTGCACTCTGTTTTTTCCCTTGAACCCTCTCTGTGTTTAGTGAAATAAGCCGGTCCCCAAAAGACTAGTATCATATGTTTTCCCTAATTTGTGGTAGCTAATATACAGAGTACAAAACAAATTAATATCTAGAAGTAAAACTGACATTCTGAGACTTGATCATTGTTTACAGGCCTTGTCTATACTCTTGAGGAACAGTAGTTGGAGGGTTGAGCTGGTGACTATAAAATAAACTGAAAGTATGTCAATGTAAAAATTAAAAGAAAAAAATGTATTAGTATTTGTTGTTGTTGTTGTTGTTCTAGTACTATTGGTTGAACTCAGTAATTAACACACAATTATTCTTAGGTGTTTAAATTTTAACTGAAAAGTGATCCCTGTTAAATCTAAGAGTGGAAAAAGAGAGGGAGGAGATGAACAATTTGGAACATGCTCAATCGGACTGGCCGCAAATGGTGGAGTTAGAAATGTGCCAGGGGATTCCAACACAATCCCATCAAGATGGCATGTACCAATGCCATCGCACTAGTCCAAGTGATCAATTTCAGCTCACAATTGATAGTTCTGATAGGTCTAAGAGTCAAAGAGATCACACAAACAAGACAAGTATCTGCTAATACTAACTGATAGAATCAAAAAGGGAGAGAAAGATCCAACAAAAAAAAAAAAAAAGAAAGAAAAAAATGAGGAAGGAGGAGGGAAGGCAGGGTAGAGCATGATTGTGAGCTTGCATTTGTATATGTGAAATACATGGAATTTTTTCACCTTATACAAATAAAAGAAATTTTTTAAAAAAGGATTGAAGTTACTCAATTTCTCAAATATAAGAGGGCTTCAAAAAGTTCATGGAAAATGGAATTAAAAGCTAAGATTATTTTGATGGAAAAAACATTTAACTCTATGTATACAAAAAAAATCTTCAAAAAGTTTATGGAAAATCTATATTATAAAAAAAAAACCTACAAATGAATTTTAAATATTTTGCCCAATAAAAACTTACCTTCTGATTCTGTTTTCTACTAACTGTTTAAAATCCTCACGTTAAGTAACCTAAGTGAATCCTTTGGTAACATTAACTCACCATATCTAGTTTTGCCTTCCTTAGCAAGCAAAAGTCATTGTTTCCTTGCCCTCTGGAACCCATTACCGCCGTAGTGGATGGAAAGGATGCTTTGTCCTGCAGCTTCTGATCTGTCTCCCGTGTTTCTGCTTCCCCCAAATACCTTCTGTTACAGAGGTCAGAAGAAGTTGTAAGCAAAAGCCAGGTAGTAAAAATTTTTGTCTCTGCAGGACATGCGGGCTGTGCCAGAACTTCTCAGCGTGTAGCAGTAGACAGTGCATAGCAAACAAACATGTCCATGGGCTCATAAAGCTCCAGTTAGGGACTCTGAGTCCGAAAGTCATGTGATTTTTCTCTTCAGAGTTTCATTTATTTATCACTTTGAGAACAATTTTCCTGTACTATAAAAATAGTCTTTGTGTGATTTGTTTTCATTTTTTTTTATTTTAAAGATTTAATTATTTATTTGAAAGTCAGAGTTACACAGAGAGGAGAGGCAAAGAGAGAGAGAGAGGTCCATTAGCTGGGTCACTCCCAAGTTGGCTGCAACTGCCAGAGCTGTGCCGATTCCGAAGCCAGGAGCCAGGAGCTTTTTCTGGGTCTCCCACGTGGGTGCAGAGGCCAAAGCACTTGGGCCATCTTCTACTGCTTTCCTGGGCCATAGCAGAGAACTGGATTGAAGTGGAGCAGCCAGGACTCACACTGGTGCCCATATGGGATGCCAGCACTGCAGGTGGTGGCCTTACCCTCTGTGCCACAGCACCAGCCCCTGTGTGATTTGTTTTCAACCATTTAAAATGTGAAACCATTCCTTGGGTAGCATGCCAGGCAAAGACAGGAAACCAAGTGGATTTGGCCTCAGATGGTAGTTGTCAACCCCTGCATTGTTTTATTTCCCCTCATTTCCTAAAAACACCTTCTCAGGGTCTCCACCTTTATAAAAACGTGCTTCCTAACTGGCTAAGAGTCCAACCATATGCCCACTGGACATTTTCTGATGTTGTGATTAAATTTGGGATGAACAGCACCATCCAAAAAAAAAATAGAGCAGGGATGTTCCTCTCTGACTAGTAAGAAACATTCTGTGGGATGGAAACAATTTCTTTGTAATGGCATGGGTTTTAACTAGACCACTGCACACGGCGTTCCAGTCTGCAGAGGAAATGGTCTAGCCATCTTGCCCTGTACCCACATGTCCTGCATTTTCAGTTACCCCACCGCCTCTGCAAAATCATTGCCTGTTTTTGAAAGTTACTCAGCGCTTGATGCTTTCTTTGTTGAGGTTTTCCAACAAGTTTGGACAGGGCTGGGTCATCAAATGATATCATTGCTTTCTCTGTCCTAGACCAGCATTGGAATAGGTCAGGTTTCCATAAATGGTGTAAAGGTTTTTACAGGGCCACCCCATGCCAGGGGAAAAAGATGCTTCTGACGTGTGACTTTGCTGTCTAAAACCACATAATCCTCGAAGTTCTAAGATGAGAGTGACTATGACGCTGCAGCATGAGACAGGAGTGAGACCGGCACCCTGAGTTACAATGCACAACTTTGTCACGTGGTTGAGAGAAAGATAAGCGCATTTATGTCATCCTAAATTAGTTTTTAGCTCTTCACATCTCTGCCAAACTCAAATACACATATATATATTAGAAAGTCACCTTGTCTTTTTTCAGTACAGTAATTCCTGCCAAATGTGAAACACTCTGTTTTAAGTAAGCTGCTCATCGCTCTGTCTTCTGCCACTCCGACTTTGATCTGCGAAGAACGCGGGCCATCAACATGTCAGGATGTTAAAAGTGTGGTAATTTGGGGTGCTTTCAGTTTCTTTTGAAAACAATGAGAGATTATTTTCTATGGAAACTAAAAGCCTACCATGTGTTTAAAGTTGCTACTCTTGAAAATTGATATGTTGAGACTCCTGATGAAGCCTGCGTTCTCGGCTGCTATTTTGTGTATTGTCATCTCGCCGTACAGAGCAGGTTTAGGGAAAACATAAAGAAAATGACAGAAGATGGTGAGAATAGTACACTCGCCTGGCATCCTTTGCGAGGGCGCTGTCTGGAAATGCGTTGGCCCTTGCATTCAAACTCACTGCTCTTGGAGTACTCGGAGAGATGGGTACACCTCACCATCCTGTATGAGCTCCAGTTGTGTATGTACCTCCCGTTACCTAAAGGGCGAAATGCTAATGATTAAATCTGAACAGTCCAGCCAATAACATTTCCAACTACCTCCCCAGCCCCAAATGGTCCAGCAGAAACAAACTGCTGACCACAAATGCGTCAGGGCACCCAGGTGTGCTGCCTGTTCCAGTGTTTGTAGCAGACGTTTTATCTGATGGATATGCTAATGTGCTCTTAACCTGATAAAAAAAAAAAAGTCCCGACAGTGCTCATGCACTGGTAGGTCTTTGGCAGTGCCATCTCATAACTGCACCTGATTTCAGAGGGCCTGTCAATTTACAGAAGGTAAATTAAGTCATCCATTAGCTAGATCTCCATCACCCAGCAGCCATGTGGCAACAAGCATACCTGTGGGTACATGAACGTTGGGAACAGATGAGTTCCTCTGCTTCAGTAAAGAATATGCCCTCTTTGCAAATCCCCCTGTGCAACTTGGGATTTTGTGAAATGCTTCTGTATGGTTATGCGTTTGATTTCCTCTCCCAGACCCCTGTCAGAAGTCAAGAAAGCCAGCAACGCAGGCCTCTGCCGCCCTCATGGGCAGACAGTGGGCATGGCAATGAGGAGGCAGCTTTTGGTCTGAACTTAGTAGAGCATCTTCATAGATAACCAGAGAAGAGTGGGTCGCAGCTGTAATCCCATGTACCCCCAAGATTACGAGATACCAGAGCTGTCTTCTAGCCCGGGGACCTTGCACATTCAGAAGTGTGTGTTGGGTACTTGGACGTGGCGTGTTCACCACCGCTGTCCCTGGAATCCCCAGGCAAGCCTCTGTCTTCGATTTCCTCCCTGTTACACGTGTTAAAATTCTCTTTCTAGCAGTCATGGGTCAGGAGCTGTGAATAGTTATCTTCTCCATGCACCCTATTTATTTGAGGGGACCCCGAAGTATGGATACTATTTCTCCAAACCTTTTTGTTTCCACAGGAAGCTTGTACTTCCCCACTTCTAAGTCTTTGTTTTGTTCACTTGTGCTTGTTTGTGATTTAGGATTTGAGCTCAGCTTTTCATATACTGTAAATAAGTGTTCTGCGTTACCTAACACAGCTACAGAGACTCTTGCTTTGTCTTGGCAATCAGCTTGATGTAATCAAAAGCACTATTATGAGCTTAGATATCAGAGACCTGTATTCGAATTCTGACCTAAATTCATACCTAAAAGCCATGTGATTCTGGGCTGTTCTTTTAATCTCGTTGCACCTTTGTTTCTTAATCTAAAAATAAGAAATAATTCCTGCTTTGTGAGTATGCTTGAAGCCTTCATTGAAATGATAGGTATGGCTTTGCCTGAAAGCCATCACGCCATCCACTATGAGAAGTGCCATTATTGAATGCATCCCTATGAGGCAAAGAATTTCATCAATTAGATCATGGCATGAGTTCTTGGCAGTCACCATTTTTTATTTTGTGTATTTGGAGAGAGGGACATAGATTACCTGGACTGATAGAGCAACCTTATAAATAGACAGCACCACAGCCACAAATGCCTTCTAAGGCACCATCAGTTATGAAGTGGATTCTGCTTTCAGACATGTGAAAACATTAAAAAAAAAAGGGGGGGGGGGGTCGGCTCCGCAGCACAGTAGGTTGATCCTCTACCTGCAGTGCTGAATTCCCACATGGACTCCAGTTCTAGTCCCAGCTGCCCCTCTTCCAATCCAGTTCTCTGCAATGGCCAGGGAAAGCAGTAGAGGATGGCCCAAGTGCTTAGGCCCCTGCACCTGCATGGGAGACAGGGAAGAAGCACCTGGCTCTTGGCTTCTGATCCGCACAGCTCCAGCCATTGCGGCCATCTGAGGAGTGAACCAACGGAAGGAAGAGCTTTCTCTCTGTCTCACCCTCTCACTGTCTGTAACTACCTCTAAAATAAATAAATAAAAATCTTTAAAAAAAAATACCGAGTGTTAGGATCAGAGGAACATCTTGGTACCTGGTACACAACAAAAGCTCAACTAAATGGAGTTATTGCGATTATTATATTAGCTAGCACACCCTGGGCTAAAACCACTGAGAAGAGCAATGGCCCAGGTTCTTGGGCCATTTATTCCCAGAATAGTGAGTAGCATTGCCTAGCATTCAATAGGCAGTCCATAAACATCGGTTGACTTAATGAATGTGGATTAGGTCAGATCTGGATTGGGCCATTTATGGAGGTTATTTTGTAAGTATTCAGAATCCGCATTCCCCAGTTCCACTTGTTCCCCCACGTAAAGGGAAGTGTCTGTTTCCTGATGTTGTGATTGACTCCACTCCTGAATTGCATTTCCGAGTTAGAGTGCATTTAGGCAGAGGAACACTGAGGGGGGCTTTGTAAGCACCACGTTGAAGCCCTCCAGCAGGAATCTGCGATTCCCTGAAATCGAGAGAACTGGCTGAGTGAAACTGGGAAGTGTTTGTGTCTGGCAGACGGCCACCATTTGGCACTCACATTACAAACGTGTAGCAGAATTTAGTTGGAGTTCAAGGTGAAGAAGCAAATAATGGCATAAATCTGAAAGTCTGTTGGCTGTTTCTCTGTAAATGAGGATGTGCTG
This sequence comes from Lepus europaeus, assembly GCF_033115175.1. NCBI lineage: Eukaryota > Metazoa > Chordata > Mammalia > Lagomorpha > Leporidae > Lepus > Lepus europaeus. The sequence goes on along the minus strand of NC_084830.1, from coordinate 112,680,734 downwards.
AGAAATGAAAGCAGTCACTACCAGGCACGACTATTCTGTGGTGAATTAGGTCTGTGTACACGAACCATACAGAGTATTTTGTGTTCTGAAAAGCTCTGCTTAGCTGTATAGCCTCATACGACAGAAGCTTGACCCGAAATAAACTTCTAAAACCTACGTGTTTCTATTAAGGTCGACTTAAACTAGACTTCCGTGTGTTCTCCACTGAAAATTCCTTTATAGAAAATTCATATGTTGATTGTTCAGAATAGACAAACAGAATTTTTGCCTGAGCCCTTTTCTGATCAAACAAATCTTTATTAAATTGATGTCTTATAATAATATTCTCTGTGTTAGGAGACAAAATAGTCCATCAACTGTAGTAACACATTTAATAGCACATTAAAAAAAAGAAGATAATACATTGCCTGTTCCGCTAATTTCATTTTGTGTGTGTGTTATCAACCTTCTGGCCTGAAATAAATAAGTAAATATTAGAATGTGTCAAAAATGGTAATGTAATTGAGCTACGTGTTGGAAAGAAAAGCACTTTGCTGAACAAAAGTATCTTCTCTCCTTGGAAAAAGAAAATTTTAAGATGCATCATGTGTATCTTCTCTGAGAGGCGTGATTTTTTCCACAAACCAGAGCTGCGAATGAGGAGAGGAGAGGAGCTGAACCTCCAGTCTTGGCCTTTCTTTCATCAGGACGTTCTTCACAGGCCCAGCCCTTGGGATGGGTTTTCAGTTGAGTTAGGTCATTTGTGGGAAGATTTGTACAGACGTGTCTGGCACTCCCCTGGAGACTCTGATCTTTATAAAAGAAGGCTATATTACCTTGCTTTTGCCGTTGTGGTCATGATGCAATTCTTTCCATTTGCTTACTTCTATTACACTGTGAGCATTTAAAAGTCATATTAATGAAGTTTAGGGTAGAACTGCTTATGTTCTGCAGGGAAAGGTAAGTAGCAGTATTTCAAGTGCGTTCTCTTCTTGAGGCTACAATAAACGAGATGACGTCTTTCATGGAAGTTGAGCATACCTTTGAATTAGATGAATTTTCAAGAATGATTTTAAGGCTACCTTATGCTCCAAATTTTAAAAACATAGATTCCGAGAGCATTAGCTAAATTTAGAGAATGTGTGTTTAAAGTTTCCTTTAATAAGATTCATAGACTTCCTGAATCTTGATTGAATTATTGGTTAAAGGATTTTTTCCCCCTTAAAAATATTCTTTGTAAATTAGTTTAATGTATCATTAATGATATGTTAATTAAAATTGCACTAAGTTTATATAGATAGGCATATATGTATATATTAATTTTGTGCTTTTTCCAATGGGCAAGAAATTTCATTTTGGCAAGTGATTGGCCAGTTACGTAGTATGCCAGAATGTAAGATATTGATATTACTTACAATTTTTTCCTGAACTGGGACTCTAATAAGCCACCCCATAAAAATAGTACAGTTAGTAGAATTGTTTAGAAAGCCTGGGGTGAGTTAGGTTTTGCATAAACAATAGGAACCATGATGTTGATCAGGCACACATTATAGTGACACGAGGTGTCCGGGTTCCATTTCCCCAGGCCCATCAAGGAGCAGAAGCTTTTATACTGAAAAGCATTCTGTTAACTCCTCTGTCTGAATCATGGTCTGTCACTCTTCATTCTGTAGAAATGTGGGGTGGTCTAACCATTGTACGGTAAAAAATAGAGAGCATTTGTGTCTATCTTTCAACATTCTGGTTTTTGTTTTTCAAATGAAGACAATCTCTCCTCCAAAATTTACTTTAAAAACTCAAATTTCTAAGGAGGACAATGTGGGGAAAAACTGGCCTGCAGTTGGCTTACACTGCTTGGGACCACAGCTGTGAGATCAGGAGCCAAAGAAAGGAAATAAAACAAAAAAATCCTGAAAATAAGAAGTTAGAAAAAGTGTAAGATGCCCTGTGATTAGAATAATTAGAAATATCAGCTAGCAGTATGAACTATGAAATGCCATACATCAAGTAGGATAAAATATGAAACAGTTAAAGACACAAGTTGGGGAGCTGGGGTGGTGAGACCCTTCCTTTGAGATCACACATAATCCTGCATGCTTTCTCGAACCAATAAGTCTGCCCAAGGTAATGAGATGAGGGGCAGTGGCAGAGAATTGCTCGGAGGTGCTGCTTCGCCACCTCATCTTGTATCATTAAACTTTTCGTTCCCTCATGAACTACTTAGATAAACAACAGTGGACAGCTCCACATTTATCCAAATAAACCAGAAAGCTACCACGATAAAGGAAATTGAGTTTATAGACACAGCAGGCTCTTGCCTAATAGATGGGTGTAATGTGTCTAATGTAGAACATCAATCTATATTTCAAATATAATATAAAGGGGACCCTCTAAAAATAATTCACCCTACAAAATCGTTTTTGCACGAAGGGTGGTTTGTCTTCTATTGTTTCTAATTGATATCATGTAATTCAGCTTGCTGAAAATGATGTAAGAGAGGGAAAGAGTGAATGGGTGGTTGGTTCCTAGGGGAACTGAAAAGTTGACGGTCCCACACCACCTGTATCTTCACAGGTGTTGTTGTTGGAATAACCCTTGAAGCCTGAGAGCCAGTATTTGTTTTTTCAGTCAAGTGTGGGTATTCTTGAAAGCCTTCTTCATTTCAATCCTGGTCACAAATCTGGGTGAAGAAAGAGTAATTTCCTATCAGATCTTCCCCTGCCTTATTTTGCTGATCTTCATGGTGTAAAGGAGAGAGTTGAGGTTGTCTTGCATCCTTAACTCCTGATCATGTACAGCAAATTTATGGTCTTCCGGAATTTAGGGAAACCCCTTAACCCCACATGGGGTAGATCTTCATCAGAAATGGGGCATGGATGTGCCCAGACTGGCCCACAACTCATTCCTCACCCATGTCATGGCTGATGGTGGTCAGGCCAAGAGGATAGGGCAGTGAAAGAGGAGGGCTGTGTGCAAATGATGCAAATACACTCACGTGCGCGTGTGCACACACACACGCGCACACACACACACTACCTACATAGACCTTGCCTCAGACGTTTTGTTCCGAACTGTTTTTTCATATGTGCACGTTTTCATGAAATGTTTTGACAGGTGAATTTGGCTTGGCCTTCAGGAAAGCAACTTCGAGCCCTTCTTCCCATGGTTTAGCCTTTTGCCGTGTTTGTTTGCATTTGCAAAGATATGAATACCACTGTTTCTTTTTCCTCCTCTCTCCCCTACCAATATGTTCCACCTTTAAATGTCCTTGGGCCAAGTCCAGATTTATCCTGCTCTGTCAAGCTTAATTTTTTAAAAGTAATATACATAATATGAAACGACAATAGAGTTAATTTCATTTTAGGCTTTTTAAAAATTTACTGGTCTGCCGATCGGCAGCTTTTTCCAGACTCTCACCGCCCCATGCACAAACCCCCCCACCTCTGCCCTTGGTTCTTTCCTTGGAAGGTCATTGAGGTGAAGGTGCTGCCTGAGGTCTCATGGTCTTGGCCCTGTCTGGGAGGAAATGTCTCTATTTCTTTTGTGAGGATGTGAATGCTGATTGCATGGTGTTTTATTCTTCTCTTCAAAACTGACAGGAATTAAGTCTTTTGGAAAGGTCAGTTGACCCAGTGGTGATATCCGTATTGTAGTGAAATACCGACAGCTTGTTTTAATGTCAGAGGCAAATAGGAGAGTGAATCGGATGGAAAGATCTGTGGCTGCATTGATCATGAAGGAAGAGAAAGAATGGTGTGTTGTGTTTGTATGACTAAGTGGTTTATTAAACGAGCTGTGTACCCCACCCAGGGAGAATGCTGTCAAAACATGAAAAATAGTAATAATAATACAGAGATCACAGGAAAGCCAAGTCAGAACTCTCTCATAATTGCATGTCTGAGTACCCTTGCTAATTTTACCCACGCCCTTGAAATTCTTTCTTCATCACACACTATTGCTGTCTCACCCCTACCCAAAATTTTCACTGTGCCTCTGTCTCTCATAGTACCATAAAGCAAGACAACAGAACCCAGAATCCGGCTTATTGAGAAGACACACACTTTGGACTGACCTGGCTCCTGACTTATGGTCACATCCTTCACTGATCAGTTACTAGCGTGGGTTTGCAACAGGCATTTTTGTTGGAGGGGCTGGTTTGGCCTCACTGATGGTGGAAATGTAGACACACTCCCAATGTGGAAGTAACTAGGTGTGAATTTTAGAAACATAGAAGTCTTTGTTTTATAAATAATGCAGTTAAATTTTGGCTAATTTTTCCTACATGTAATAGGCCAAGTGGATTGCTGATTCTAATGGCAAAGAATTTTCTTTGTACAGAAGGAAAAAATAAGTACCACAAGGAAAAAGCAAGCTTACACAAGATGGAAAAAGTATGAGAAAGTTTTTCTTTGTCTATACAATGGATCTTCAAAAAGTTTATAGCAGAAAATAAAAACGTAAATTTATTTTGGTGCAAGAAAATTTGAAATCCATTCATAGTCTTGTCTTTTGTAAAAAAAAAAAAAAGATTTATTTATTTATTTAAAGCCAGAGTTACAAAGAATGAGAGAGTGAGACAAAGAAAGAGAGAGCTTCCATCCACTGGTTCATTCCCCAAATGAGCACAGTGGCTGGATCTGGGCTCATCTGAAGCCAGGATCTAGGAGCTTCTTCTGGGTCTCCCTTGTGGGTACAGGGGCCAAACACTTGGGCAACCCTATACTGCTTTGCTAGGCCCATTAGCATGGAGCTGGATCAGAAGTGGAGCAGTCGGGACTCAAACCAGTGTCCATGTGGGAAGCCAGCACCTCAAGTAGCCGCTTTACCCGCTATACCGCAATTCCGGCCCCATTCATAGTCTTTTCATAAGAAACATTTTCTATGAACCTTTTGAAGACCCCTCATAAATATTTCTGGAATTCTAAAAGGAGGAGGAATATTGTGTCAGGTGAATATTGAGAGAGAATGAAAATTGCCTTTAGTTTGTATAAAACAACAAAGAACCACATGTTCACCGCTGGCCTCAGGTGTAACCAGAAAGTCAAGTTTCATGGTCAGTTCAGAAAATCCTCTGACTTAGATTAAGCTGGTTTTGATTTTTCCACTTGGACAATGAGGCTACAGTTTTAGCCTATATGTTCATCACCCTGTGCTTGACATCCTAAGAGCCTGTCCATTTATCTTCAGAAACCAAAGAAAACAGCATACTGTGAGAAGGGGAAAGAAAGCTGGTGGCCTGGGGAAAGATTACCGTCCTGCTCAACAGGGAGACTTCAAATCTCTCCCCAAAACCTCATGATCCCAGAAGAGTCCTGAGGCTCTTGCATGTGAGGGCTGTCGTGGTGCCTTGACTGGAGGCTTCCCACACGTGCATAAAGACTCTCTGCAGAGAGCAGAATTTCGATTTGGGCTTTTGTGCCTTTGAAGGCACATCAAGAGTAACAATGACATGCTTTCAGTGGAGCCTTGGAATCCTAAAATAAATAATAGGAAAATTGTGGTTTAAAATATAATTCCAAATACTAACTGGGCCCCGCTGCCTAGTTGAGTAATAAGCTTCAATAAATGTGTGACAGGCACAAGGCTCTTCAGTATGAAGAGTAGTGAGGCCTCAGAAGCAGAAATAGGTTTTTCATTACATGAGGGATTATGCTCAGCCTGCCTGTGGAGCCTGTTCGCAGGGCCACAGCTGCATCCTCTACCTGCGGTCGAATTACCCGGTGATGGTAAAGCGGCGGACTTGCTGCCCGAAAGGGCGATTTGTTTTAGGGGAAGAGAGAAAGGTCGCTTTCGGCTGCTTAAGAAGGGATTACCATTGTTTACTACACACTCTGCCTTAAACTTCTCTGTGCTAATGAGCTGCAATTTGAGTCGGTTCCACCTGAGTACCTGCTGAAATTTGCAACTGAGCCTCCAATGGAGAAATAGGATACATTAGGGTGGTGCTTATGGCTGTCTCAATTTGATGCAGGTAGACTCACACACACACACACACACACACATGTACAAGATTTCTTTCTGAAGACCAAACACAGAGTTTTGACTTTGGTTTTTCAAGCAGATGAAACTGCCCATCTTCCCAGTTCAGGGACTCAAAAATGAGCCCATGCACTCCCCAGGACCCCCTTCTGCTTAGGCCTGGGATGGGCCTCTGAGAAGCTCAAAGGAGCTGAAAGCTGAACCATGCGGCCTCTTGGCAACCAAGCAGGCTATGCAGTCTGCAAAGATGAGTATCAGTGGGGATGTGAGGAAGGTTTGGAAGCGCATGTGTAGAAGGGCACACATGGTGATTAATTTCAGATAGGTTTTCTTTTACATGCATGAACACGGTAGTACCTTCTTGAACCCAGTGGAGACTCATTGAAATCTTATACTGCAAGGATCACCACTCAACCTGGGTCAGGGAGCCAGATTTGTTAGTCCTAACAGTTCATTGTATTGGCCAGCTGGACATGGACATAGTCCAGCAAAGGAGCCAGAGTAGTTAAGATCCATTGAGCCTTGTTTCTCTCAGCTGTAAGAAAAGGTTGAAAACAAGTGTGACAATAATGATATCTTCTTCACAGTGGTTCTTGGAGAAGTTTAAAATAGGTACTATATTGGTACTTTTGTTAGGATTACTTTTGCGTATTGATTCAAAAGGAAGCACACCCAGATGCTAAACTGCGATTGAAGGATTGGACTATTGAGGTTCACAGAAAGGAGAGACCCACCAGGGCTGGAGAAGCAGAGGCTGAGTGAGTGGAGGAAGTGCTAGGCAGACCCCATGCAGGGAAGGCAGACAGAAATTAAACTAGGAATGGCCGAGGAGCCTTGCAGACAAAGGAACCAGCAGCTGGGAAGGTGAGAGGCCAGAGTTCACAGGGTCTAGGGAAAGAAATGAGGAAGGCAGCTGGTGAGGAGAGGGATGCCTGCTTACAGTACTGGAAAATAGTAGGGGAGGTAGAGCAGGACGAGATGATAGATGGCCTTGAATTCTGGCAGGAGGTTTAATTTGATTAATTTGGCAACAGGGAGGTGCTTTAAGTTCATAAGCGAGAATGTAATATGATCAAATTATGACATGCTATCATGTCAATTACCTGGTAGTTGCTCCATAAATATTTATTTGCTAATTGATTGAGGATTCAGGATAGATTGGGAAATGGAACAGGAGACAAGGGGATGTCTTAAAGAGCCTGTGGCAATCATCAGTGGGTGTGTGTTATTGGTGAGAGCTCAGATTAGAGGGAGAGCCATGGATAGAAAACTTCACAGGGAATCCATGAGCAGTGTCTTCCAGAGGAAAAAAGATGGAGTTGATACACAGTGTGTATCATGTAAGCTATGCAGATGAAGAAGACAGAAGTATCTCACATGTCCTTAGGTTTCTGCATTGTCAGAGGAGAGAACTGAAAAATTAAAAATTGAGCCACCATCTTTAAATCACCACTCAATTTTCTAAAAGCAGGGTTGGCCAAAACATTTTTTATTGCTGTGTAATTCTACCAGGGCTGGCTAGAAGCCATTCCTTTTTAATGCACTCAGTAAATCTCTGTGCGGTTTCTTTATTATAAGAGGGCCCTTTGATCCAATAAAACCCATCAAGACCCCTTCTGAGGCATTCACTTTGGATTTCGTATAAAAGTGTGTAGAGAAAAAGAGGCACAGAATTGGGTTAAAACTAAACTCTAAAAGGCTAACAAAATTCCTCCACAGCCATGTGCTTCTATGTGGAGCATGTCTTGTGAACCAAGAAGAGGTGCCAGGATCTACATGGAAACTCAGCATACTCATTTATAAATAGAAAGATGCCCCCCCAGGACTTGAAGGCACTCGCCTTGCTAAGAGCAGAGTGTGGTCCTGGGAGTCTGTACTATGGCCCCTTTTGATTTG